>NC_134412.1:42249546-42579546 GCF_038048845.1 Mixophyes fleayi
ATTGGTTAGTTGGCTTACTGGCCTATGCTCTACAGAAAATTTTACATTTTGGAGAGCCAAGAACCACCTAGTTATTCTTCCGTTAGTTTCTTTGTTCTCAGACTTCCATTTCAACGGAGCACGGTGGGTGATTAACCTAAATTTTCGGCACAAAAAGTAATACCTTAGTGTTTCTAGCGCCCATTTAATTACTAGGGCTTACATTTCAATAGTGGCATTATTTCTTTTATGCACATTCAACTTCTTGCTTAAATAAATAATAGGATACTACTCACCATTTTTACTTTGGGATGACACCTCACCTATCCCTACGCTTGATACATCTGTCTGCACAACAAATTCATTTTTAAAATCAGGTGTCATTAAAAATGGTTGAGTGCATAATGCTATCTTTAATGCCTGAAAAGTATTTTCTTTTTCTGGACTCCACTTAATCATCACTGACTTGCTATCCTTAGTCAGGTCAGTCAATGGGACATCAATGGTGGCAAAATTGGGAATAAATCTTCTATAATAACCGCTGATTCCCAGGAAAGCTCTAACTTGTTTCTTGTTAAAAGGTCTAGGCCAGTTTTATATTGCCTTAATTTTATTAAGTTGGGGCCTTATCAGACCTCTGCCTATGTGATACCCCACATATTTCACCTACTCCATTCCCAAGTAACACTTTTTTGGGTTGGCTGTTAAACCCACCTTATGTATGGAGTCCAACACTATTTCTACCCTGGCAGGTGAGTTTGCCAATCTGGACTACGAATGACTACATCATCAAGGTATGCCGCAGCATAGTGTCTATGGGGCCTCAGTATCTTATCCATCATTCGCTGAAATGTTACAGTTGCCCCATGTAACCCAAATGGTAACCATATGCTGGAAGAGACACTCCGGGGCAGAAAAAGCTGTCTTCTCATTGACTCTGTTTGTCAACAGTACTCGCCAGTACCCTTTGGTTAGGTCTAGAGTGGCTAAATACCATGCTGTACCCAATTTTTCAATGAGCTCGTCCACCCAAGGCTTGGGGATGCATCAAACTTAAACACCTTATTTAGTTTACGAAAGTCGTTGCAGAAGCGTAAACTCCCGCAAGGCTTCGGAATGAGCACAATAGGACTTGACCACTCACTATGTGATTCTTCAATTACATCCAATTCCAACATTTTTTAATTTCTTTAAACACTAACTCCCGTTGGGCCTCTGGTATTCTACAGGGTTTCAGACTGATCTTAACTCCCGGCTCAGTGACTATAGCTTATTTAATGATTGTTGTTGTACCAGATACATCCAAAAATAAGTCTCTGTTTCTTATGAGAAACTCTTTAGCCTCATGCTGTTTGGCAACTGAGAGGGTGTTAGCTACTATTATTTCCGAAACACAGGTATAGTGGTTGCTGGGAAAACCAGGGTGGCTGACAAAGCTACTCTTCCCAAGGTTTTATAAGGTTTATATATTAGATCTGTTCCAGCTTCCATTTCCCTGGCTGATATACCTTGTAATTAACTTCCCCCACTCTTTCCGTTATTTCAAATGGTCCTTGCCATTCAACCAAAATTAAAATTTCTACGGTTGGTACTAAAGCCTTTGTCGATGTATTGCATAATGGGATTGCTTCCTGGTACCTTGTAGCAAAATCTAGTATCACCCTGGCAGACTAAGTACCTACCAAATCCATGGCTATCCTTTCAAACAGTACCTAAATAATGGGTAACGGGACAAGCACATCTTTTCAAGTGCGGCCTAGGAGCATGGTATTGACATTCAGGGCAGGATGCACAGTAGTCAGACACAGCTTTATGGACCCCAGGCCAAAAAAATGCTGCAATATCCTTTCTGAGGTTTTTTCTACATTTAAATCCCTGCAGTTGTGTTACCATGAGCCAGGTCTAGCACTGTTCTTCTATAAGCCTTAGGTACTATTAGCTGTTCCACAATATCCTCACCCCTTTTGGACATTTGATACAACATCCCTTGATTCATTACTATATGTGGGTACGACAACCTACTATCGAGCTCTAGGAGTTTCCCATCAACCATTTATACATTTTCTCTTGCCTTTAACAGAGTGAGGTTCGTTAACTGCTCTAAGGCAAACATATATTTTCTTAATTCAAGTTCAGGCATATAGTCAACTGGTTCAACAACATTTCCTCCTTCACTAGGAGGTACATTATCCTGCGCTTCACTGCTGCCCTCATCAGTTCCTGACTCCAAGCATATTTGAGAAAGGAAATGTTTCAGATTCTGGGATCACTCCCACCACCACTGTATCTGTAACAACATCACAAGGGTCTGGACTATTTACTTGTCTAATAAGCTGGGTTTCCCACAGCAAAAATCTTGCCACAGTATTGCATCAAATCCCAAACAAGGAACTAATCCCACGGTAAATACCACAGAACCACACTGTGTTTCTATGTTCACTTTAGCAGTAGCATAATATTGAGTATCCCCATGTATACAGGTTACACCCACACTTTCCCCTTGTTTCAAGGGGATCACCAACTCGGATTTCACAAGTGTCACCATGCTACCAGAATCTAGTAGAGCTTTTACACATTTGCCTTCTATGGTAATTACACACATTTTTTGTCTGACCCAGTGTGTTGGTCTGCAATGCAGGCCAATTGGGCAAAGAAAGACACTCTGTGCAGTACATAAGCAGTATCGCAGTATCACATTGAATAGGTTGAGAGTTAAGTGAACAATTAGCATTAATATGGCCTAATTCACCACATCTAAAACATCTTATCACATTTCTATCAAGTCTTATACGAGGCTGGGACCTGGGACCTTCTTGGCATAACTGGCCAATCTCCAAATTTCCAACCTTCAGTCTCTGGATGTTTCAGTTCCTTCCATCGCCCAGCACCCTTTTCTCCTGGAACAGTCTTACCAGAGGTCACTGGAGATCGGCGTAGAGGGACTAGGGGTCAGAGGGGTATACTCATCAGTTTCTCGGCTGCCAGATACCTCTCGAACAACTCCACAAGCTGGTCTGCTGTTTTGGAGTCCCCAATGGCTTACTCACTTGTGCAGAGCTACAGGCAGGGACCGTAGACAGCAATCCATCACGATTCTTTCATCAATTTGGGGGCTTGTCAAAGTCTCATGTTGTAACCACTTTTTATTGAGGTGGCCTAGGTCATGCATCTGTGGGTGGGGAGGTTTATCCACCTGGTATCCCCAGCAATGTACTCTTTGCGACCGGACAGACATTGGGACACCCAAAATGAGTCAGAATTTCCAACTTCAATTTATCGTAGTCCTTCATATTAGCAATGCTTAGATCAAAGTATGACTTTTGCGACTTCCCAGATAGGAAGAAAGCCAATAGGCCGACCCACTGAAGTTTAGGCCAATTTTCCCTTTCAGCAGTTCTCTCAAAAGTTGTTAAATAGGCTTCTTGTGACGATCTGCCTGCAGCATATACTGCTTTGCCTGACAGCTCCTAACCTGGACTATCAGACTTTACTATTTGTGTTCATTTTGTGTGTTGCAGCAGTACCTCTAATCACCAGAGGTGCTGCTATTGTGCCTGTTCCTAGTTCCTTAGGAGTTAACATTGCCTCACTCATTATCCCATGCACCTGGGTGTGTTCCTTATATACCTGTCACTCCCAGCACACATTGCTGGTTATTGTTGTCATATCCTGATGTCACATCCTGTTATTACTTGTTCCTGCCTTCTGATATACTTCTGGTTACTTGCTGCTTGGGATCTGTTCATATTACCTCCTGCTTCCTGCATCAGCTTTGCACATGGTATTTACTACAAACTTGATTACCTGCTATTTGTACATTTCTGCAAATAAACACAGAGTATTTTCACCATATTCGTGGCTCCTAGCTGTATTCCTGTATGTAACCGTGACAGTATAACCAGCCCAAAGAAGAAACAGCTTGGGAGTCGTGTGGAAGATATTTTCTGGGACCTTTTTCTGCAATTCTTTTTTCATTTGTTTTTGCAACATGTCTGTTTCACCAATCTTGGAATTGCCACTGCTACAAACCTTACAGATGGACATTATTTTGCTACGTTCTCAGCTTGCTATATTTTCCACTTTACTTGTGGACCCTCTCAGGAGACTGTCTGATTATGTCTCTCCTAATACAGAAGCTGCTGGTCTGTCTCAATCCACCTTTACTGCTGCTGAACCTGTGCAAACAGCACCTCCTAATTGTGCTTCTACAAATTTGCTGTTTAGTAAGAACTATGGGGTAACTAATTCCCAGTTCACAGGTGGTCCACGCCCCCATCTGACCGAAGAGGAGCGACGGCGCAGAATAACAAACAAGTTGTGTCTCTACTGTGCCAGCAATGCACACTTCTTACAGGACTGTCCTATCCGTAGACCACGACATCCTATGCAGCAGCCTTCAGTGTGCTCCTCTCCAGATCCTGGATTTGTCTGCACTTCAACTTCTGTTGCTATATTACAACCTGATCTGTTCCCTGGGATGGAGCCTAATCCGCCAGCTCCAGTTGCCACCTGTCTTGTGTTGCCAGCTCCAGTTGCCACCTGTCCTGTGTTGCCAGCTCCAGTTGCCACCTGTCCTGTGGTGCTAGCTCCAGTTGCCACCTGTCCTGTGGTGCCAGCTCCAGTTGCCACCTGTCCTGTGGCAGTCAGCTCCAGTCGCCTGCCCTGAGGCACCAGCTCCAGCCGCCTGTCCTGAGGCGCCAACAACCTCTGTCTCCTGTTGCGAGGTGCCAGCCTCTGTCTCCTGTTGCGAGGTGCCAGCCTCTGTCTCCTGTTCCGAGGTGCCAGCCTCTGTCTCCTGTTCCGAGGTGCCAGCCTCTGTCTCCTGTTCTGAGGTGCCAGCCTCTGCCTCCAGCCCTGAGGTGCCAGCCTCTGCCTCCAGCCCTGAGGTGCCATCATCTGCCTCCAGCTTGAAGTCTGCTGCCACTGTGTCCGGTCCTGAGTCTGCAGCCACTGTGTCCGGTCCTGAGTCAGTAATCAGCAAGTTTGTAACACCTCCTGCTATGCCATCTTGCGGGGCCTCTGCATTGTCAGCAATACCACCTTTCTCTCCTAGCCAAGAGATACCATTGTGCTCCTCCCAGTTGGCTCAGGTCCAAATCCCAAGGAAGTCCCGTAAGAGGGGAGGAGGTAAAAAGAAAGGAGATTCTGCAGTGCTTCAGCTTCCATCTGGCATGGTCTCCTTTGCCTCTGCGCCCATGGACGAGGACTTTTCTGCCGGGCCCCCAATTCTAGACTATGATTCTGATGAATTCAGAATATTTGGTAATTGGGCGTCTGGAATCCACCCTTACGCGAGGGGGTACTGTCACGATCTGCCTGCAGCATACTGCTTTGCCTGGCAGCTCCTAACCTGGACTATCAGACTTTACTATTTGTGTTCATTTTGTGTGTTGCAGCAGTACCTCTGATCACCAGAGGTGCTGCTATCGTGCCTGTTCCTAGTTCCTTAGGAGTTAACATTGCCTCACTCATTATCCCATGCACCTGGGTGTGTTCCTTATATACCTGTCACTCCCAGCACACATTGCTGGTTATTGTTGTCATATCCTGATGTCACATCCTGTTATTACTTGTTCCTGCCTTCTGATATGCTTCTTGTTACTTGCTGCTTGGGATCTGTTCATATTACCTCCTGCTTCCTGCATCAGCTTTGCACATGGTATTTACTACAAACTTGAATACCTGCTATTTGTACATTTCTGCAAATAAACACAGAGTGTTTTCACCATATTTGTGGCTCCTAGCTGTATTCCTGTATGTAACCGTGACACTTCTACATTATCTCCCTTGGTCTTCTTTGAAGAAAATTACTAGCCGATATAAAGCTGGAGCTAGCTGTGACCTCTGGCGAAGCCTTGCCAGACTGGGCCGCTAAAGACTGCACCACCTCTTTTAGATCTTGGCAGTCTTGGTGATGTTGTCTTTGGAACTCCTCAATGGCTGTCTGTTGTTGCCTCTGGGACTCAACGGCCACACCCGGGTATCTTCCTGCTGAGCAACAGCTGCCTGCTATACCCTGGTAGCTTCCTGCTGAGCTAAATTAGCTGTCTGCTGTTGCCTGTTAGTTTCCTGCTGGACCGCAGAAGTTTGTATCAACGCTTTAACTACATCTTCCATGTTATCTCTGGGTACAGGAAATGGGCAGAATGTAGCCTTTTTAATCAGCTAGCGACGTCCTGGATTAGGGTTCATACTTTTTTGTGATACACAGGCTTTCCCAAAATTGGGTGCCTGTATCTTTAAATTTTCACACAGTCTCTTTTTGGCTGAAATTAAAGTGCAATTCTCGCATTTTCCAGCATATGTAATACAATTGTATTGGTGATGCTGCCCTCCAGGGTGCACAGAAAATCACACAAATCCAGCATTTCAGGTTTAAAAGCCTCAGCTAGTATTATTTGCCAGCTTGCCAACGGAACAAAAACAAACAAAATCCTAGCCATCCAGCTACTAGCTAATACAAAGGTTATGCCTCTCCAGAGTGAGGGGCCTAGTGCCCCTAACTAACACCAAGCAAATAGAACTCACAGGACAAAGTAGCAGTCCGTCTCAGGAGCCATATAACCTCCTCCCCAGACAGTGAGAGTCAGAGGGATCAGAGGTGAAGCCTATTACAGGCACCACTGCCACTCTCTCTGTGCTTCTCTCACAACACACACACTCTATATATATATATATATATATATATATATATATATATATATATTGCTATCTTGTGTTTTGTGTTTTTCCATCGGCAGTTTGGATCAAAGTGTAAGGACATGACCTCCTTTGAGGGATCCAAGATATTGACACAGATGAGCCTTCTTGACTTATATATCCGCAGAATAATACCACCCGCTTTTTCTTGGATCTAATTTTCCCTAAAATTCTACACTATCAGGAGCCCTTTTGTTCCTATAGATGTGTGTATATATATATATATATATATATATATATATATATATATATATATATAGATATATATACACACTATAGCACCCCCTCTCCTGTAGATCAGATGGGTGTCTATGTAGTGTCTCAGTTAGCGCAGTGCCTCCACCTTGGTCTGAGTGCACTAGGCTCTTCGTTAGGTAGAGTTCTTGGCAAGCAACACCAGAGTGAGAACATGTAACTCTCCGCCCCCTACTAACAAAACCACAGGCACACTTGGAAAAAGTTAGCAATAGGTATTTGAAAGTCACAACAACACTTTTATTGATTAGACACATGCTCTCAAAGGATTTTCATGTCTGATTAGACTTTTTACAAAGAAATAGAATATCTCTTATATAAACCGTATTTTAAAAGTATCCCTTTAAAACAGGTGGAATATAGTAAATGTAGAAGAATACAATGCAATACCTTAACCCTTTCTTAGCCCAGCTAAGAGGTGCCTCTACCTCTACCTCTACCTTAAATGCTTACTTGCAATTCTTCGCCAACTGTAATAATATTTATCAATAATAAATTCTAAACTCAACATGTTATACATCAACATATGCATATTTAGCAATAAAATGCAATTAAGTGGTCTTATGAGGAAATTAATGACAAGCAAATATTTCATCACTTCTCTATCCCAGAAACAGTAGACGGCTCCAGAATAAAGTTACTGGTTACAGTTTTTCTTAGTTTTGTCAAACATAAATCTCTTTTAATGGTGACACTCTGTTGTATCAGTCACTTTTCCAATAAGCACAATCTCTAGTTTGTCTCCATTCTGGCGGAATATGACTTGAAGAAGTTCGGTGTGTACAAACTTTCCTCCTTGTCTCGACCTATTACATAGACCTAGTCCTGCAGTTAGCCATCTCTCCCCTGTACTTCACTGTAACGAACGTCACTTGTCTGAGGTAAATTTTGTTGTTTAGTGCAGATTTTCACAAATATATCTCAGTCTCTGATCCCTTTCTTTCCCTATTACTACCCCTAATAGTTTATCACAGTCCTTCAAAGGGGTGTACAAATTATCTTCGAGCCTCCCCACCAAGTCCCTTTCTATTTAATAACAAGATTCACATTACACAGTCCAATCAAATAATAAATCAACAGGAGTTTCTTATTCATTTAGATTCCATTTTCTCCTCAGACATTTCACAGGAAATTTCAGCTGTTTCTCTCACAGGACAGGGTTCACAAGTTTGACAGGGCTCTCTCTCCTATCAGAGCTGATACTCCGGCTGATACTCCTCCCGGCTGTTTTCTCCTGGCCTGATTTTCTTCAGAGACTCACAGGGCTTTTCTGCTGACAGGATGACATTCGTTCTTTGCTGACAGGCTGTCAGATTCTGCTTTCCTACCAGTCTTGAGAGAGAATCAGCATAGATATTGCTCTTCCAAGGCCAATATTTCAAAGTGATATCATACACTACCAAGGTTTCCAACTGTCCAGTGGCATCAAGTTTCGCCGTGATCTGTATATATGTTAAGGGGTTATTATCTGTATGAACTTTGAATGTGGCTCCATACAGGTAGTCATGCAGACGATACACAATGGCCCATATCAATGGCAAAAATTCTAACTTGTGCACAGGATAATTTTTCTCGCTTGGCGACAGCCCTCGGCTCACATAGGAGATTGGTTTCAATTTGCCTTCATGCTCCTGAGACAGTGCTTCCCCATGTCCTTCGAAGGACATATCTATATGTAGGATGGAGGACATTTGAGTTTGCATAAGCTAGCACTGAAGACTAAGTGAGACTTTTCTTCAATCTTTTGAATGTATACTCACATTCATCTGTCAATCTATCCCCATAAAGATGGTTGACACATAGACATGGTCCCTTCTTAGGATCTTTTGTTTGCCCTCTTCCTGGAGGGTAGCCTTTCATCAGTTCAGTAAGAGGTTTAGCCAGTTTAAAATACCCAAGAACGAAATTTCAATAGTATCCGCAGAACCCCAAGAAAGATTGCAATTGTTTCAACTTGGTAGGCAAAGGCCACTCCAACACTGCTTCAATCTTAGTGTGATCGGTGGCAATTCCTTCTTTGCTGACAATGTCATTTGCATTTGTCTAGTGACAACTTCAGCCCCTTATCTCTCAATCGATCGAGTACTTTCAGCAGCCTGTCATTGTGTTCTTTCAATGTTCTGACAAACACGATCAAGCCATCAAGGTACACAATCACTTCGCGGAAATTTATATCTCCTACCTATCTCTTGTCCATGCACCTTTGGAATGTGGCTGGGGCTTCCGACACCCCCTGTGGCATCCTTTTGAATTGGTAAAACCCTCCTGGGCATATGAGGGCCATTTTCTCAGCAGCTTTGGGGCTCATAGGGATCTGGTAGTACCAACTCTGCAAATCCAACACCAAGAACTACTTGCTCCCTTGAAGACAGTCCAGAGCTTCATCAATCCGGGGTACCGTGTATTGATCAAGCACTGTTCTTTTTTTCATGGTTCGATAGTCTATAAACATTCGCAATATCACCACATTTTTTCCTGGCAACTGCTATAGGGGATGCATAGGAACTCACCGACTTCTCGATCACCTGATTCTCCAACAAGCCCTTCAAATGATTCCTCACATCATAGAAGTCGGATGAAACTAGTTATCTGAACCTTACTCTAAACAGTTTCTCATCATTAAGTTGAATTTTATGGTGGACTCCTTTTGCTAGTCCCAAGTCCCATTCTCTGACCGAGAAGAACTCTCTCCTCTTCAACATCTCTTTCACAAGATTCTCTACCTCATGTTGATCAGCATCGGAACCCTCGAAGCAGAGCTGTAAGCAGCCTCGGACTGGCCCGCCGGACAGCCGGTCAATCCACCGGTAGGCCCAGCGGGGTTGAAGCTCCGCCCCCTCCGTTGTTAGGGCGGAGCTTGATGTTGAACTTTGTTTAGATGGCGGCGGCGGTCACATCTCCTGTAACCACACTACCGCGCAGATGCAGAGAGCCCAGGCGCGGTAGTGTGTTTTTCAGCAGTTTGAGCAGGGGAGGAGGACGTCCTGATATCAACATACTGATCCAAGGTCAGTTTGGTCATCATAGGTTCATGCAACACTGGACGCAATAGACCACGCCCCCTCTGACGCTGCAGAGTTTCCCCGGGTTATCTGAAGCCCAGCCAGTTTGATCGTGGCTGGGATACAGAAGCTGGATACTGCCGTTTGATCGAGGAAACATATGGACTGAAAGATACCTTTTTAACATACAAAATGTGAGTGTTTTTAACCCCATGTTTTAACTTAATAAATAGAGAACGTAAAACACCATGAGATCTTTCTCTGTTCTCTCCCTGGTCTCCCATATGTGCACTCTGGTGAGGAGAAGAAACAGGTTTAGAGGGGAGTAAAAGTACATCGTGGTGGTGCTTTTTGAAGCAAGAGAACACATTATTCAAATACTGTATGGAATAGAAAAGGTCACATTGATGTAAGTTTACCATCTGGGACATCGGTATAGGTGGAACTAGAAGACCAACATCCTTTAATGACTTTGGGACCGTTTTCCCCTTGACTTATTCATTGACCCAATCCTTGTGTTTCTTTACCCTTCCCCCATTTGCGCCCGTCCTTTGATATTTATATTCTCTTTCATACAACACTGGCAGCATACCAGCATATATGGAATAAATGTGACAGGCTTTGGATGGGCTGTATTCTGTTCATTTTTTTGTTTTTTAAAATTTCCCTTCTCAACAAGCATTCATTGGTGAAGTACGCAACCGTAGTAGCACTGATGCTGTGTGTATGGTCTTTGACGAGTGGCATATTCTGTAAGAGTCCTTAAAAAATAATTATAACAAAGAGTCATTTTAATAATCAGACTGTGTATACAAGATCTGGCAAATGAAGGGTGCTTTTCATGTAGTCTAGTATTCCAATTGCATCCAGTTGAAAATATAATCATTCAGGGTTGTATAATATGTTGGTCTATATTGTATGTTAGTGTAGAAAGGCACATGCATAGGAGAACATAATTATATTTATATATTTTTCCTTTTGCCTATTGTGCATTCTTTTTGATGGTTGTCCTGTTTAGAATTTAGGGGTGATATAGTGAAAGTATTATAGGCATATATCAACCGTATTTAAAATGAAATTAGATGGATTTCACTGAGATTAGTTGAGAATTACAATCACTTGTTTTTTTATGAATTGACTTTTATTCCAGGACATGTCACAGCAACAACAGGTTGGTAACCATTGTACTAAAAAATTAATTGTGCAGTTTATGTCTTCTAATTGATGATGTTATTATTTGGTTTGTGTAGCCCTTGTAATGGCTTTTAATAAGCTCAATACATGATGGGCAATAACAACATATGAGGCGAGGGTTGGAGGTAACCAAATGATGCACTTATCATAAGTAACTGTCTTGGTGCATTAGGAGACGACAGGAGCTGGTACTGGAGTTTCTTCCAAACCACAAGTGTTTTATTAATGGGTCCCATGTAGTTCCCTACCAGTAGAATGGGCAGGGTCTAATGCAAAAGGTGCACATTTAAAATAGTGCTATAAGTTGTCCTCCATAGCCTGACCACACCCCCTTTACTGGCCACACCCACTCCTAAAGTTGGCCACACCCCAATATAGTGGGCCCCTATCACTGAATTCCCCCGGTGGGCCCTTCATGCCCCAGTCCGACACTGGCTGTAAGCTGCCACCATCCAACACTCTAATCGTACTGGCCTCTTCAGTCTCTTTCTTTTTGTAAGCTGCCAAACACACTGGATGGATAGTTAAGGTGTTTTGATACTCCTTCCCACCTGTCTCTTGACACCTTTGAGCCAAAGTATTGAAAAATCAGGTATTCGACCCAATGATTAGCTACACGTCGCTTTCCTCTTCTCCTGGATCAGGACATATTAAGGCAACCACTGGCACTTCTCTCTCTTAACTAGAATGTAGGCAAAAAAATGAAAAACCAGGTGCTGTTGCTGTATGACTGAGCACCACACCCAAAAAAAAAACAAATATATTTCTTTCTTTTAAAATACAAAGTGTTTTTAGTGAAAGAAATTTTGTGAGGGGCAGTCTCAGTGACATCTTTATTAAGTGGTCAAAAAACAGAGTGCTCTTTGGCAGTGATAAGTGCACCCCAAAGTGTTTCTAGTGAAATAAATTATGTGAGGGACAGACACAGTGAGACCTTTATTAAACGGTCAAAAATAGGGTTTTCTTTGACTATGAGCAGTATCCCCCGCCCCCCATAAAAAAACCTCAAACTTGTTGAGGTGGAATTGCTCCTCTTGGCAACCATGGATTACTCTACAGATCAGGAATATCTTAGTATCAGTACTGCCAGCAGTAGTACTTTTATACCACCCGCAGTGACAAGACAAGGATCAGACCATGCCCACTTTTTGCTAGTAGGGATCCTGCTGCAGCTGATACACGTACTGAAATGACCACTGCAAAAAAAAGAGTGCCCAAGCCGGCCATGCATCTTCCTTAACTTTCCTTGCACCACCTTCTCATTCATGTAGGTCTGTCTAATCCAAAACAGACAAATCAGGGCATAAAAAGAACACTGAAGCTGAAGGACAACTTGGACACTCACAGAATTCTGAGGAGAGTCTTGTGAGTCTGACGTTTCAGATTCTGAAACTGCAATTATAGAGCAATCTCCTTTGCAAATTTCTCAACCTTTTGGAAATGTAAGAGTAGTTATGATGATGATCTAGATATAGAAATTGAGGATGCTACTTTGGAACGTTCAAATGAGCAAGAGGATGAGGGTGATAATTGTGGATCCAAAAATGAAAGTGTTGTAAGATAAGGAGGAGGATGATGATGAGCGTGTTGAACTAAGGCAGCCACCAGCAGTACCCCCTCATGTTTATGATAAGCAAATATTTATTTCCAAACACATTTGTCAAGGCATCTGTAGCCTTTGTGACGCCAAAATAAATTAGAGTTAGGGATGTCCCTCTTATGTCATTTGCAGCAAGTTCATTTAAATGTTTTTGTTTTTTAAATTGTGTATAGTTGCAATCAGCCTAGCATCAGCTAGCACACCAAATTAACTGGGTATACCTGCGCAATCAATCAGAGTGCTGCCATGCGTTAACCTGCACACAACCCAAATAATGTGCCAATTGTAAACCTTAACTAAAAAAATGGAAAACTGAGATGGCGTGTCTGATTCTGCAAATGTGTGGGTAATGATCCACACTAAATATACATCATACAAAACATAACAGGAAACAACAGGGAAGAAATGGGAAACAATATGAAACCACCAGTCTATAAGTCCAATGAATAGTAAGATTGTGGTTCCAAAAGGGTAAAACCTTAGTTCAAGTCTTAGATGCACTGGAAACCTAATGTCTGTTTCATAAAATCCTCCAAAAATGGACAAAAAAAAAAAGAGAGAACAAAATATAGCATAACCAATGCTACCAGGTTGACACCCTTACTGATACTTCCCACTATGATAAGTGCCAGTGAAGATAACTGAACAATCACCACCATGTGATCATCTCCTAACCCCTCAGGGTATGCACTTACACAAGATCAGTAGGAAATCAGCATTATATATAAAGTGGTGCCTCAAACATGTGGAATTCTTTTTTACTCTGGCATCTGACTGATGTTAATCAGACTCTGGATCACTTCCAAGAAGGTGTGATATTACATTTATAAGAGGAAAATGCCGCTGATAGAGTAAAAACTTAAAACCATTTATTGAGAGTAAAAAATACAAATCTAAAAAAACAATCTTAGTGTGTAAAAACGTAAGTCCAGTAAAGGTAGTAGAGATGTACTCTTACCCTGCCTCAGATGTTATCGAGCATGCAATGAAAAAAATATCCCCAAGATGATATCAAGATAGCCGGCTTCTTTTCCATATGTCTGCACGGATGTAGAAGGTAAAGAGCACTCCACTCGATGACAGTCTGCCTTAATCACATCCCCTTGCCGACGCATTTCGATTCAATAATCTTTATCAAGGTATTGGGGAACTGACAAACATGCGCTTCTTAATAAACTTTCTGTGACCAATCATAAGGGTTGCCAGTCCATTTATCTTCACCTGAGTTAATAAATGACTCGCCGGTTCATTAATTTAGCGCATTGTGATACAGTCTTGCATATATGTCTATATTTTATATAATAAAAAAAACAATATGCACTATATAGTATTCATTTAACACACATATAAAAAAACATAATAAAAACTTCCCACGAGGATATACAATAGTCACACCTATAGAGATATCATATTAGAGTTTGCCTCTGTGTGTTTGTAAATACTTCTTGGAATATGTAATCAAACTAGCAGACATTTGTCTTCATATAAAAATTGTTTTCAACATGTAAGGATACCTTTTCATTTAGCACCAAAAGATTACTAATAGGTTATCAAAAAAACCTTTGCACACATACTTGATATTAAATACTGTGTGTGTGAGCATTCACTCGCTTATATTTCTCACTGTAACATATCAATAACCTATGGTGTATGTATCAAAAACAGTGTGAAAAACATAAATCATTCTGGACTGATTCAACAAATCCTAATATATAATTTTCTCTTGAAAATCTCTCATGAAACAAACTAATGAGAAGCAAAAATATCACACAGATGGAAAATATATAATAATAATGAATTCATCATAAATAATAAATACTACTCAAAATACTACTCAACACCATAAAAGCAATTCCCTCATAAGATGAACCACAATAAAATATAAATAAAAAAGAATCTAATGCACTTTTTAAATAAAAAAACAACAAGATTTATTGTTAACATTACACACTAAATATAAAAACAAATAGGGAGTACAGGTACTGCAACCAGATAGAGGTCAGTGATGAGCATATCATAAAGATGACTCGGGATGCTACACTTCTCTCTGATGTAATTATCCTTTGTAGGTTAGACCTGTAGCACTCTGCTTGCACTGTCCGACGTATTTCAGCCCACTAGAGCGGGTCTTTCTCAAGGTCCCACTCTAGTTGGCCTTAGATTGCAACTTCTTTTCTTAAATTGGTTATCCTACTTTTTCATTTAATCACAGTATTTTACATTTTATTTTTCATACTCTAAACGTACTAAAACCTTTTTGGGGTTGTATTTGCTCTCTTTTTTCTTTTTAAAGTTTTCAAAACAGAAGCCACGATATCTGCTAGACACTGAAGTTGGTGGAACTGTGCAAGTAATCCATGAACCTGTCTGATCTACAAAAATGAATGAAACAGTTAACATATTTGCTGTCAATAAAGGAGTAAGAATCTGCTGCAACTCCTTTCTCTTCTCTGAACTGTCAATTTCTGTTATTTTTAATACCATAAGTTGTCTGTTTTTATTAGAGATGAGCAGTAAGGATTCTGAGAAATCCGACAGATCCGAAGTTTGGGGTTCCAGTTCTCGGTTTCAAGCGCCAAATTCGGATCTGTAAAAGCGGTAAAACATCATTCCCCGTAAAATGTCAAGTTTTGGATCGATATCTTCTTTATAAAGTCCTCACCCCCCTGTTCTCCTCTTCCATTTTAGAAATGATTGCATGTGGGTAGGAGGTTGGCTGCAATTATGTGCTAAAAAAAATCACTTGGAGAGGGTTGGACAGGGTGAAAGAGGCAATTTATGTAGCAATAGCTGTGATTTTACTGCAGTTTATTAAGAGATCAGACTGCTAGAACTGTGTGCTGACAGGAAGGAAATAAAGACAGAAGAATATGCATCTGAAATCTACAGAGCCAGATGGCAGAAGGTAAGTGTAGGGGGAGGGCTCTTACTATAGTAGGTGTGGAGGCTAGGTATTGATTTAATGGTGATGCTGGGTAATAGTCATAGTGAGTGAGAAATATATATTTGTGGCTGGAAATGTATTTGATGATGGAAACTATTTCATTTAATAGTGGATCATATTAATGAATACTGACTTAAGGTGGTGTGATGGCATTATTTAATTAATGCTAGGATGGTTTGGGGGCTATTAATTTAATTTGGGGCTGAGTTTAGGGATAAAGGGCTATTTCTGGTATTTTTGGTATTCATTAATTGCGAATACCAATTATTTAATTTTGGGGTAATGTGTGAGGAAATAGGTTTAATTATTAAATGATGTCTGTTCAGGTGGACATAGGTGTATTTATTAAATATGAGAACCAGTCATTTGATGCCAGGGCATGTTGGGGGGGGTGACAGGTCTATCTATTAATTCTGAATACTATTAATGCAATGTTGGTGCTAATTGGGGGGAATAGGTCTATTCATTAAATATGAATGCTATCCATTTATGGTTGGAAAGATTCCTAAATGGTTAACTCACTGCTAGACTTTCCATATTTTATGCACCTATCCCTTTTTTTCCCAAAGAGGGCTCAAACATTACAGGATCCAGACAAGCAGCAACTCAGCTTAAGACACAGGCAGCGACAATCAGTCTGCCAACTGTCCTGATTTTGGTGGGGTAGACCCAATTTTCTGTGACTGTCAAGCTCAGTCAGGTGTCTGTGCAACTGTAAAGATAGCTGGAAGGTATGCCCCACTTCCAACTGTACTGCTTATTAAGGGACAACTGTATGTACTATTGTTGGAAGCAATAAGCCCACCCTTAATAATCAGTACAGTGTGAAGCGGGACATTCCTCCCACCTATCCCTGCAGTACAAAGTCCTGACTAAGCGAGAACGTCAAACAATATTGGGATTGCCCCACCAGAATGAGAGCAGTTGACTACCATTGCCCGTGTATTGGAAAGAGAGTAGCCTAGCAGTGTCTCAAATGATAGCGACGTCCCTTGCATACACTCTGGCAGAGTGACATATAAACTCCCCTCTATAATCTTGTGTTTGCCCCTTGCAGTGGCTACTGGTGGTTATAGTATTAGTTTATGATAGTATATATAGTATAGACATGTTGTATGACTGAGCAGCACACCCCAAAAAAAACAAATTGATTTATTGCTTTTAAAATCCTAAGTGTTTCAATCTGCAATCAATTCTCCCGTGCCCTTCTGCTCCACGGGAGGTATCTGTCCTCCCTGAGCTAGCGTTAGGACCCTGCGTTACGGTTTGACAGGTGTACCACCCAGTCAAACTCCCCACCTGCCGCTATCCTAGGAGCGGGCCTGTCACGGGCACTAGGAGTCTTTACCCAGGGATCACCAGATGGTAGGCTTACCAGAGCAATGTAGATGGTAATAGGGTACTCTGGTAGCTGGGTGATCACGGAACATGAAATGATGGCCGATGAGATGCTCAGGAAAGTCTATGACTAGCAACACTGGTAATAATGAGGTAATGATACACAAGGAACTGTATGGACAAGGACACGTGAAGGTAGTCAGTGGTCTGCGATAGCAAGTTGTACCACTGCTATAGTGAGGTGGAATGTCCAACAGAAACAAGGAGGTGATGAGAGTCAGCGGTCTGCGGGTAGCAAGTTGTACCGCTGTCTGAGTGAAGGAATGGAATCCAAGTGGAGGTATCCAGGTAGTCAGTGGTCTGCGGTAGCAAGTTGTACCACTGCTCTGTGAGAGGATAATGGAACAGGTGATACCGGAAACAGGGATCAGTGGTCTGACATCAGCAAGTTGTACCACTGCATATATATGTGAGGAGGTGCACGGGGGAAGACTGCAACACAGGATATACACAGGCACCTTATACACGATCCACAGTAATATGCACAATATAGGTATATATATATGTAAATGACTGATCAGGTCTGCAATCTAGAAAGTCTCTTGAAGTAGTCCAGCACAATGATAACACAGTCAATGATGGCAATAGACTCAGCGGATAGCAGACTCCAGAGAGAACCAAACACAGTCCAGCAAGATATGCAATACACAGCACAGTCAATGAGAAGTATGCATACCGTGGTTCAGCAGTAGCAGTCAGATGGGATTGCAGCGGTACCTGAGCGGCTGGAGGCCGACTGGATAGGAAGTCCCTGGATAGGAGAAGCAGCGGTCTAGCAGGTGCAGCGCACAGGTGAGTAGACCGACAGGGACACGAATCCACAGGAGTCAGCAACACGTGGAACTGGACTCATAGGAAACCCAGGAGAATGGAGATGATCCAGCAGAGGGTAGTAGAAGAGATACAAATCCAATGCTGACAGGAGGGTAGAGGCCAGTGGAACACGTGAAGGCGTGGAGAGTGGATCAGCAGGAGATGGACGATAGCGCTGACCACAGCGGCAGGACTCAGCGGCACACGGAGGTAACCAGTAGCAACCACAGGAACCAACAGCGATGGGAAACAGGAGTGCAGCGCAGGGCCGGAGCTGTAGATCACGAAGTGTAGCAGATGGTAATGAAAAGCGGCAGTCTCGAGGAAGTCACAGCAAAGATGAGATGAGAGTGTAGTGCACGGAGGCAGCGGATAGTAATCAGCTGGCAGTCACGATGTTGAACACAGGCGAGTTGCAAGCAGGAGACTGTAGTGCACAGAGGCAGCGGATAGTAGTCAGCTGGCAGTCACGATGTTAAACACAGGCGAGTTGCAAGCAGGAGACTGTAGTGCACAGAGGCAGCGGATAGTAGTCAGCTGGCAGTCACGATGTTGAACACAGGCGAGTTGCAAGCAGGAGACTGTAGTGCACAGAGGCAGCGGATAGAAATCAGCAAACAGACTTGATGAGAAGCAGGTGAGTGAGGTAAAAGCTGGAGTGCACGGAGGCAGCGGATAGCAATGAGCAAACAGTCACATTGATATAAAATAACGTTGAAGTGGTGTAGAAGACTGTAGTGCACGGAGGCAGCGGATAGGAATCAGCAAACAGTCATGATGATAAAGTTGATGGTAGAAGTGGTATGGAACCACAGTAGTAGAAGTGGTTTGGAAACCACAGGAATCAGCAGCACTGAATACACAAGTAATACAGGA
Organism: Mixophyes fleayi; assembly: GCF_038048845.1. Classification (NCBI taxonomy): domain Eukaryota; kingdom Metazoa; phylum Chordata; class Amphibia; order Anura; family Limnodynastidae; genus Mixophyes; species Mixophyes fleayi. Next base: position 42,268,307 of record NC_134412.1, read on the forward strand.
ACACCTTCAGAGACTCATGAGGAATGAGACTCCAAGATCAGGCAACGTGGTAGTGACCACAGGTGCTTAATATAGGGAGGTTGCCTGATCTGCCAATTAAGTTAAAGGGGTATACACTGAAGTATAGAAAAGGGCTGCGCATGCGCAGACCCTCAGGATGGTGGACGACCACGGTTCCTAAATGTCCGGGAAGAGGCACTCACGGTCCGGTGAGTGACAGTACCCCCCCTTTTAAAGGTGGGCACAGAACGCCTGGAACCGGGCTTGTCCGGATTTTTGGAGTAAAACTTCTTCAAAAGGGCAGGAGCATTAAGATCTTCAGCTTTGATCCAAGAGCGCTCCTCAGGACCAAAGCCCTTCCAATGAACGAGGAAGTGGAGGACTCCTCGCGAAATTTTTGCATCTAGTACCTCGGTAATCTCAAAATCCTCCTCCTGATGGACTTGAACTGGCTGCGGAGCTGAGGGAGGAGTTGAAAAACGGTTGATAATAAGAGGTTTGAGCAAAGATACATGGAAGGCATTAGAAATCCGAAGACTCTTAGGAAGAAGGAGTTTCACACATACTGGATTGATAACTTGAATGATCCTATATGGACCAATAAAACGAGGGGCGAATTTCATGGATGGAACCTTCAAACGAATATTTTTTGTGGATAACCAGACACGATCTCCAATTTTTAGTGGTGGAATAGCCCGCCTCTTCTTATCAGCGAAAGATTTATATTTGACAGATGTCTTCTTCAAACAGGTTCTAACCTGAGACCAGATATTTTTAAAGGTCTGACAAACAGTCTCCACCGCAGGAACTTGGGTGGGCGGGAGGGCAGGAAATTCCGGAAAAGACGGATGGTGACCGTAGACCACAAAGAATGGAGTTTTGGATGATGACTCATGGTACATGTTGTTATGGGCGAACTCAGCCCAAGGGAGTAACTCTACCCAGTTGTCTTGATTGGCTGATGAAAATATCCTTATAAAAGTCTCAAGATCTTGATTGACACGTTCGGTTTGTCCATTGGATTGTGGATGGTAAGAAGATGAGAGTGCTAATCGTATGCCCAAGGTTTTACAAAGGGCTCGCCAGAATCTGGACACGAATTGTACTCCTCTATCAGACACAATCTCAGATGGACATCCATGGATACGGAAGATCTCTTTAATGAAATGTTCAGCCAGGATAGACGAGGAAGGCAAACCAGACAGAGGGATGAAATGAGCCATCTTCGAAAATCTGTCCACTACGACCCAAATAGTGTTATGGTTCTTACTAGGTGGTAAGTCAGTAACGAAATCCATACTAATATGGGTCCATGGTTTGGACGGAATGGGTAGTGGTCGCAGCAACCCTGCTGGGGTTCTGCGGGAGGATTTGAATTGCGAACATAATTCACAGGAAGCAATGAACTCTTTGACGTCTCTCCTCATTGAAGGCCACCAGTAACTTCGAGAGAGGATCTCAAAAGTCTTGTGTTCACCGGCGTGTCCAGAAAAACGAGAGGCATGGAACCACGAAAGGATTTTCCTCCTTAGAGTAGGAGGCACGAGGGTCTTCCCAAATGGTAGCGTTTTGGTGGATGAAGCAGCCAGTGAGATACATTTGGGGTCTAGAATGGTATGGTTGGAAACCTCTTCTATATCAGAGGACGTAGCAAAGGCTCTAGATAAGGCATCAGCTTTTTTGTTCTTGGCAGCTGGTTTGAAGGTAATTATTAATTCAAAACGGGAAAAGAAAAGAGACCATCTTGCTTGACGAGGGTTCAAGCATTGGGCAGACTGGAGATATGACAAGTTCTTATGATCCGTGAAGATCGTCACCGGATGGCGAGCTCCCTCCAACAAGTATCTCCATTCCTCTAATGCGGCTTTGATAGCCAGTAATTCCTTGTCTCCGATGGTATAATTCTTCTCTGCGGGTAGGAGACCCCGAGAATAGAAGGCACAAGGGTGGAATTTTTGCTGTTCCGAGCGTTGGGAGAGAATAGCTCCTAAGCCCACATTAGAGGCATCTACTTCCAGGAAAAAAGGGAGTGTCACATCAGGCTGACGAAGGATTGGAGCCGAAGAGAAGGACTCTTTTAATGTTTGAAAGGCTTGAATAGCCTCAGTAGACCATTGCTTAGGATTAGCCCCTTTACGAGTCAGGGCCACAATAGGAGATGCAATGGAAGAAAAGTCTTGAATGAAGCGTCTATAGTAATTGGCAAAACCTAAAAAACGCTGGATGGCACGAAGAGTAGTTGGCTGGGGCCAATGTAGTACAGCATTTACTTTGTCAGGATCCATCTTCAGACCAACTCCGGAAACAATATACCCCAAGAATGGAATCTGGGGTAATTCGAATGAACATTTTTCTAATTTACAGAACAATGAATTTTTCCGTAGCCTGGAGAGGACTTCTGCCACATGTTGGTGGTGAGAAGGCAGGTCCTGTGAAAAAATCAATATGTCGTCCAGGTAGACGACGACACATACATATAATAAGTCCCGAAAAATCTCATTGATGAAGCCCTGAAAAACAGCGGGGGCATTACATAGCCCGAAAGGCATTACCAGATATTCGTAATGCCCGTCTCTGGTGTTAAACGCCGTCTTCCATTCGTCACCGGAACGGATTCTGATTAAATTGTAAGCACCACGAAGATCCAACTTAGTAAAAATACGGGCTCCCTTAATGCGGTCAAATAGCTCAGTGATCAACGGAATGGGATACCGGTTCTTGATAGTAATGGCATTGAGTCCACGAAAATCTATACAAGGGCGTAATGATCCATCCTTCTTTTTGACAAAGAAGAACCCAGCTCCAGCGGGCGAGGTGGAAGGTCGAATGAACCCACGCTGGAGGTTCTCCCGTATATATTCAGATGTAGCTTGAGTTTCAGGTAACGAGAGTGGATAGACCCGGCCTCTGGGAGGAGTCTTGCCAGGAAGAAGATCAATCGGACAATCCCAAGAACGATGAGGAGGAAGACGTTCAGACTGAGCTTTATCAAAAACATCGGTAAATGAAGCATATTGAGGAGGGAGTCCCGGTGAAATAGCTGAAATGGAAGCTTGCTGTACCTTGAGAGGAATGACTTGGGAAAGGCAATGATGGTGACATTCAGGCCCCCAAGACGTGACTTGAGGGGTGCGCCAGTCAATCTGGGGAGAATGACACTGAAGCCATGGAAGGCCTAGGACAATCGGACTTGTCGTAACAGGAAGAATTAAAAACGATATCTCTTCATGATGCAGAGCACCAATCTGAAGGGTTACTGGAGACGTACTCTGGGTGATGAGACCGTTGATGAGACGTGATCCATCGATAGCCGTCACAGTAATGGGAGTTTTTAAGGTAATCATTGGTAGAGACCATTGATTAACTAACGATTTGGAAATAAAATTTCCTGCTGCTCCGGAATCAATCAATGCCTGTGACTCAAAGGTCTTGGTAGCAAAGGAAATAGTCACATCAAAAGCGCAGACTTTAGATTTCATAGACGATGGAGAGGACTCCAGGGACCCTAACTTCACCTCTCCAGAACTAGTTAGGGCCTGGCATTTCCCGATCTCTTAGGGCAGGAGCTGAGGACATGAGTGGAATCAGCACAATAGATACAGAGTCTATTCTTGACTCTTCGTTTCCTCTCCTCAGAAGATAACTTGGAACGTCCAATCTCCATGGGAATCACAGCGGGTGACACTGGACGAAATTGAGGGTTAGAGCGAAAAGGTGCTTTAGCAGAAGTCGTTTTCTCAGCCTCTCTTTCACGAAATCTCATATCAACACGATGGCATAGAGAGATCAAATCTTCAAGTGACGAAGGAAGCTCTTGGGTAGTCAGTGCATCTTTAATTTTATCGGAAAGCCCCTGCCAGAAGGCGGCAACTAGGGCTTCAGTGTTCCACTGAAGTTCAGAGGCTAAGATCCTAAATTGAATGACGTACTGGCCTACAGTATGAGATCCTTGTCGCAGACGGAGGATGCTGGAAGCAGCGGAGGTCACACGACCTGGTTCATCGAACACACTTCGGAATGTAGAAATGAATTTGGCACTATCTTGTAATATTGGATCGTTCCTCTCCCACAGAGGGGAGGCCCAAGCCAGGGCTTGTCCTGAAAACAAAGAGATAAGATAGGCCACTCTGGAACGATGGGTAGAAAAATTTTGAGGTTGGAGCTCAAAATGGACTGAACATTGGTTAAGGAAACCCCTACAAGTTTTGGGGTCTCCATCGTACTTTGACGGAGTAGGCAGGTGAAGCGTGGAAGCTATAGACACCTGGGATGGCAATGGGGAAACGGAGGAAAGCACAGGAGCTTCAGTAGTAGCTGTCACAGTCTGTCCAGATGTACCTTGGGAGGTTAATGACTGATAACACTGAAGTAACAGCTGTTGGCGGGCATCCTGTTGCTCCACACGGCTAACCAGATGTTGCAGCATCTCTTTGGCGGTAGGTTCCACATCTGGGTCTGTCATGGCCTGATCTTACTGTCACGGGCACTAGGAGTCTTTACCCAGGGATCACCAGATGGTAGGCTTACCAGAGCAATGTAGATGGTAATAGGGTACTCTGGTAGCTGGGTGATCACGGAACATGAAATGATGGCCGATGAGATGCTCAGGAAAGTCTATGACTAGCAACACTGGTAATAATGAGGTAATGATACACAAGGAACTGTATGGACAAGGACACGTGAAGGTAGTCAGTGGTCTGCGATAGCAAGTTGTACCACTGCTATAGTGAGGTGGAATGTCCAACAGAAACAAGGAGGTGATGAGAGTCAGCGGTCTGCGGGTAGCAAGTTGTACCGCTGTCTGAGTGAAGGAATGGAATCCAAGTGGAGGTATCCAGGTAGTCAGTGGTCTGCGGTAGCAAGTTGTACCACTGCTCTGTGAGAGGATAATGGAACAGGTGATACCGGAAACAGGGATCAGTGGTCTGACATCAGCAAGTTGTACCACTGCATATATATGTGAGGAGGTGCACGGGGGAAGACTGCAACACAGGATATACACAGGCACCTTATACACGATCCACAGTAATATGCACAATATAGGTATATATATATGTAAATGACTGATCAGGTCTGCAATCTAGAAAGTCTCTTGAAGTAGTCCAGCACAATGATAACACAGTCAATGATGGCAATAGACTCAGCGGATAGCAGACTCCAGAGAGAACCAAACACAGTCCAGCAAGATATGCAATACACAGCACAGTCAATGAGAAGTATGCATACCGTGGTTCAGCAGTAGCAGTCAGATGGGATTGCAGCGGTACCTGAGCGGCTGGAGGCCGACTGGATAGGAAGTCCCTGGATAGGAGAAGCAGCGGTCTAGCAGGTGCAGCGCACAGGTGAGTAGACCGACAGGGACACGAATCCACAGGAGTCAGCAACACGTGGAACTGGACTCATAGGAAACCCAGGAGAATGGAGATGATCCAGCAGAGGGTAGTAGAAGAGATACAAATCCAATGCTGACAGGAGGGTAGAGGCCAGTGGAACACGTGAAGGCGTGGAGAGTGGATCAGCAGGAGATGGACGATAGCGCTGACCACAGCGGCAGGACTCAGCGGCACACGGAGGTAACCAGTAGCAACCACAGGAACCAACAGCGATGGGAAACAGGAGTGCAGCGCAGGGCCGGAGCTGTAGATCACGAAGTGTAGCAGATGGTAATGAAAAGCGGCAGTCTCGAGGAAGTCACAGCAAAGATGAGATGAGAGTGTAGTGCACGGAGGCAGCGGATAGTAATCAGCTGGCAGTCACGATGTTGAACACAGGCGAGTTGCAAGCAGGAGACTGTAGTGCACAGAGGCAGCGGATAGTAGTCAGCTGGCAGTCACGATGTTAAACACAGGCGAGTTGCAAGCAGGAGACTGTAGTGCACAGAGGCAGCGGATAGTAGTCAGCTGGCAGTCACGATGTTGAACACAGGCGAGTTGCAAGCAGGAGACTGTAGTGCACAGAGGCAGCGGATAGAAATCAGCAAACAGACTTGATGAGAAGCAGGTGAGTGAGGTAAAAGCTGGAGTGCACGGAGGCAGCGGATAGCAATGAGCAAACAGTCACATTGATATAAAATAACGTTGAAGTGGTGTAGAAGACTGTAGTGCACGGAGGCAGCGGATAGGAATCAGCAAACAGTCATGATGATAAAGTTGATGGTAGAAGTGGTATGGAACCACAGTAGTAGAAGTGGTTTGGAAACCACAGGAATCAGCAGCACTGAATACACAAGTAATACAGGAACACCTTCAGAGACTCATGAGGAATGAGACTCCAAGATCAGGCAACGTGGTAGTGACCACAGGTGCTTAATATAGGGAGGTTGCCTGATCTGCCAATTAAGTTAAAGGGGTATACACTGAAGTATAGAAAAGGGCTGCGCATGCGCAGACCCTCAGGATGGTGGACGACCACGGTTCCTAAATGTCCGGGAAGAGGCACTCACGGTCCGGTGAGTGACAGGGCCTTAGGGACAGGTATTGGAGGAGGAGTAATCCATAACAATGAACTTGTACATGGCACCACATGAAGGGAGGTGCACCTACACAAATTTTGAACAAGAAATAGCAACTAGAAAGAAATTGTGTATAAAGGGCACTCTTTTAACAAGTGGAAGATAATGCAGTATTAAAATAATGAATCTTTATTAGTAAATAAATTATCATTTTAACAAAATATTTAAAAAAACAATATTGGATTATTGATAAAATAGCCACAATGCTGCTAAAAAGATACAAAAACTACCATGCTGGCTCACTGTCCTAATTATAGTACAGATACATAATAATCTCTTTAATTAAAGTTTATTGAATACAAACAACCATACAATATCACTCTGTAGATTTTAATTGGTGTTGGCAGTCACTATCTGACTTGAAATAATCTGTATCATGGATTGTTGAACCCCTTATTAGAGTGATAAGGGACCAGTCTGCAGAGAGAACCAACTATTTTGCTCCATTTTAGGCTATCATGGCAAGTATGCCCCTATAGCAATGTTGCAAAATGTCTCAAAACAAGAGAAATAGAGCAGATCAATTTAGCTGTTAATCAAAAATATATAACTGTATCTTAAAGACCTTCCTTACAAATACGCAAACAGAAATCCCAGCGCTATTGGACAGATGGTGTTGGTCTTAAACTTTTATATATATATATATATATATATATATATAGATAGATAGATATATATATATATATATATATATATATATATATATATATATATATATAGTAAATAAGTGGGTTATATCAATATAAACTAAAATAGGGCTACAAGATTGTATCCCCGAATCCCTTGAGCCACACATAAGCAGAGACCTAATGGTAATAACTCCTGGATCACTATTATGATGTCTCAAGAAGTGTCTAGCTATCATAGTCAGTTGTTTAAAGTTGGCATTGTCCCTGATAGCTTTCGGATATTGCCAACATGTTCCAAAATTCGCTTTTTAAATGGTCTGCTAGTCATTTCAACATAAATAAATTTACAAGGACATTATAAGCAGTATACAACATTAGGAGAATTGCAATTCAGAAATGAATGAATCTTCCAAATCTTAGAAAATTTATGTACATATTCTTTAGTCTGAACCATGTATTGGCAGGCCTTACATGTACTGCATTTGAAAAAAACCAACTGGTCTAGATCTATATGATTTTAAATACTTTTGTGTCAAAAAAGACAAAAGTATTATAGGAGTGGCCTTCAGAGCACAGCGGCCCCTTCATCAGGCTGGTTTACAAATTAATGACTGAATAAAAGGCACAACATTTAATAGCTGTTACATCAAGAATTTTGAACGGCGTGGGGGATACATCATTAAGATAAGCTAAAGTAATAATAAGGAGGTTTTCATTATGAATGAAAGAGTAAAAGTCCTATGTGTTCAGAGGTCGGCACTCTGCACTTTCTGTTTCTTTGAAGATAGTGTTGGCATGTGGCTATGCCATCCTTGTGGTGTATGTTAGAGCACAGAGACTCCATATCCATAGTTGCCAGTATTGAGTCTTCTGGCAGTGGACCCAGGGCTGAAATTTTGTAGAGAATGTTCGTGGTATCCTGGATATAGCTGGGTGTTCGTCTCACCAAGGGGTTTAGAACATTCTCTATCCAGCCAGAAATATTTTCCATTAAGGTCCCAATACCAGAAATTATTGGTCTCCCTGGAATGCCTTCTTTATGTATTTTGGGTAACATGTAGAAGGTATCCATTTTGGTATTTTCCAGTATGAAGTTCAGTAGAGAGGATGATAAAGTGTTGAAACCATTTATGATCTTTAAAAGTTCTTCTGTGTATTGTTTGGTGGGGTCTTCCATAATCAGAGTGTAGTATTTTTTTATCCGAGAGCTGTCTGTCTATGCTTCCTGAATGTAATCTGATGTGTTCATAATTACTACAGCTACTCCTTTTTCTGCTGGTTTAATGAGGATATTATTGTTAGCGTTTAATGATTTTATAGCATTCCTCTCCTCCACTTTAAGATTGTGTGTCACTTTGTGGTGTTTGTCCAAAATCTTAGATTTTACTTTTTTCTGAAACAGTCTATATAGTGATCCGTAGTTTGGTTGTGTCCTGGCTGTGGGGTCCAGTTGGATATGCAACAAGAAAATAGTAGAAATAAAAAGAGGACCGTTTGTAATGGGATATGTGTTTCATCATAAAAGAATTCCTTTAGCCGCAATCTTTGGAAAAATTCTTCCACATCACTGCAAAAATGAGCCGTGTCGAGTGGTTTTGTGGGACAGAATTTAAGTTCTCTGGATAAAACACTCTTTTCCACTGTGCTTGGGTCATATTGTGAGAGGTTCACAACAGATGACGATGTATCCAAATTGTTATGTGAATTTTGTCTAGCACATTGAGACCTGCTTTCATCCTTAGTCCGTTGAGTTTCTTTTCCTTATTGGTGATTAGGTGATGTTGTAATTTATAAAAGAAATCACGTAGTACTCTCCTGGTTGGATATGACACAGGTCCCTGTGTTGTGGTATTTAGGGAATTAATCTTACCTTGGATAGTTCTCCTCTTGTTATAGAAAAGTCCAATAAGGTGAATTTGCAGTTGTTCAGATGATCGGTAGCAAAGTTTTAGTGAGAAGTGAGTATTGTAGGTGTGTCGAGTTGGATTCCTGATCATGAGGCCTTTGGGAATTCTCTTTTTTGCACCTAGATAGGCAGCAGCTATTGCTGTTCAGTTGTGCAGGTTTCTTCAGTAGGTTTTTAAGATCCATCTGTGTTCGGTACATTGGGGTATCTTCCATTATCAAAATGTGTAGCAAAAAATATTTTTTTTTTATTATTGCAGTACTGTGTTAGCCAGAATAATATAATGTTAAATACTTTTGTGTCAAAAAAGACAAAAGTATTTTAGGATTGATACCTTTATTGGCTAACCCCCAAAAAATATTATTATATTTGCTAGCTTTCAGAGCAAAGAGGTCCCTTCATCAGGCAGTTTACAAATGAATACCTGAAAAAAAGGCACAACTTTCAATAAATTTGTACGACGGGGAGGGGGAATACATCATTAAGATGAGCTAAAGTAATAAAAATGAGGTTTTCCTTATGTATGGAAGAGTAAAAGTCTTACGAGTTCAGAGGTCTGCACTTTGCTGCGGGGTTTGAAGTGTATCCATGTAGTGTGTCATAAATCCAGGTTTTAGATTGAGTCCTTTAGTCAATGAGTGGAATGTTCTTATCAGCTTGAATTCCCATATTTTTCTCTCCCTGTCATTTTTAAAAAGACCTTTCAGTATTAGGACTTTTAAATCTGTCATACTGTGTCCTGGTCCAGAGAAGTGTTTACCCACGGGGGTGTCCAGAGTCTTCTCTATTGTGTGTCTGCGTAAATTCATCCTGGATTGCAGTTTCTGCTTGGTCTCTCCAATGTAAATTCCCTCAGGGGTCTAGATGATATTATTTTTTCTGGTGTAAATGAACCATGAAGCAGTTTGTCTTTGAGAATCCATGAACGTCTCCAAGTAATGGATATCCTGTCCTCCAATATCTTTTTCAAGTCATCATCAAATAGCAAAATATGCTAATGTTTTTGGAAAATTTGTGTTAACTCTTTCCACTCCGGACAAAATGTCCCTATCATTCTTGTCTTTGAATCAATCGTCTCTTTTTGGTGGGCGGATAAATAAGAGACTCTGTCCTTACAATTAACGGCTCTCTCAGCTTGTTTGAGCCTCTGCTTAATAATCTATTTTAAAGCTCGCTAGATCTCAAAGATCATATACCTGTTCATCAGAGCAATTCCTTTTCGTTCTTAACTCCCCTTTATGGACTCTCCTAATGATCGGGGGATAGTGCGAGCTTGTAAAATGTAACAAACTGTTAGTAACTGCCTTTTTACGGTACATATCCATATTAAGTTTCCCTTCTAATGTTTTTGAGATGGTAAGGTCCAAGAAATTAATCATAGTATCATGTATTGCCGATGTTAATTTGAGATTCAATTCATTAACATTCAGAATGTCAGTAAATTCATGAAAAAGGGTGTCTTCCCCATCCCATAACATGAGGACGTCATCTATATAACGTAGCCACAAAATTATGTCGCTAGTATACTTTTCGTTACATTGACTGAAGACGATTTCTTTTTTCCACCAGCCCAAGATCAAATTATCATACGTAGGGGCACAGGCTGTCCCCATCTCAGTGCCCCAGACTTGAAGGAAAAATGTTACTTCAAAGACAAAATAATTCCTGGTCAGCACAAATTGTAATAACATTACAAGGAAATCATTAAAGTCATTTGATCTTTGCATACTAGGGAAATATTGTACAATCTGAATGCCCTGCTAAGCTAGCCTCATATGAGGCTAGCATAATGGAAGAATTAACTGTGTTGTCAAGTGCTGGTAGTGTCTTTTACAGGTCCCCATGCTGTACTGTCCCCATTCACCCCTTTTTCAGATTTTGCCGCTACCAGCCTAGACAATAAGCGCTGGTGCTGGAAAAACATTTTTTTCTGGGAGGTGCATATATTATTTTTTCTATTTTTCAAACCCTGCAAAGGTCTGAGCTTATAACCATCATTATAAGCACAGATATATGCACCATCCCTCAGGCACCCACAAAGGAAACACCTACTGACAGATGTATCTGCAGGTCTGCATTAGCTGCATTTGTATGAACATGCCCTCATGAAGCTGCATGAGACCACCCCTTCCCTTCCCTGTTCCGGGTCTCCAGCTGTAAGGAGTGATAAGTGCGAGATGAAAGCAACTCTGCATTCCTGCATATATACATATGGCACCTTTATGAGCATGTGAAAAGCGAATTCATGAATTTCACTCTGCATCAGACCCCGTTTCTCAGGGTCTTTCATGTGACTCCAACACCTGTAAGCATGGCACAGTGTAATAAGTTCTATTTTACAAGAAATTCTAGTTTCTTCTTTGGTCGATCTGCAGTGATATGGCCTCTTAATATTTCTTTAGAGGTTTCCCAGAATAAAACCGGAGTGTCCCAGTGTCCAGGTTATCATCCACATATTCCAGGCACTTGGATTTGAGGTTCTCTCACTAATTATCAGATTGACTTGAAAAAAACAAAACTGTAAGTTCCAGAATTTGTGTGTTGAGCTAGGTGTGTGTATATGTATCAAAATGGATAAAAGGGGTAAAAAAATTACCCCATCACCCACAGGCCAGGGTCGCTAGAGAAAGCCTACAATATGGGTTCCCTGCAATTGCTATCCCTTGAGATAATCAATAAGATCATTTATTTTAGAAGATGGAGGCCAAACAAAAAAGGAGTTAAGCAATAGGTATCATATAAACGCAGTCTCCACTTGTCAAGTGTGTGTGCTACTTGGGTCAAGAGCAACCTCCTATATTTCTCTTGCGATTCGTATTCTTACAATAATATTCCCAGTGCACAGCAACCTTATATGGGTGTACTTAAGTAAATCAGAGGATTGTATATATAAGTATATAAAAGCTGACTTTATTGAAAAAATGTATGTAAAATAATTTGTATCCAAGTACCTGTGAGTGCAACAAGCTCCAGGGGAAAAGCGGCTGCTATAGGCAAAGACCTCTGTCATCTGTTCTGAAAGCTCATGCCAGTAACCATAACCACTAGCTGTAACAATTATTTACTTTTTATTTTTTTTTAACACTACAAAGATCCTGAAAAAACATCAAATGCAAACACACGGATGTTGTTTTTTTCCAATGGTTAGAGGTGTTGCAAGGCAGGTCATGCTGGAACCCACAATGGCTGTCTTCTTCATCGGTTTAAAATATTATAGAAAAAAAGATCAACCTTAGGCCATTTTGAAATACAATATTACTTAACTGTGTGTACTTTGTAAACACCTGTTCTTTCCAGCTTGAAAATCAACAATTTCTGATGCCTTTATTGTAACGCAGGTCCCCCAATAACTTAAAAGGACTAACATTATTAACTATAGATACTTACATGCTTACAAAGGCAACTCCTTCATGTCCTGATCCTCCTCCATGAAATGATCCTGGCCACACCTTCTTTGTGCTCCAGCTGACAGCTGGGTCATAAGGTCTATTGAAATAAACTAGACACATTTAGCTATTCACTAAAATGGTGTCTGTTTCTCACTTATCCACAAAATGAAAGATAATGTAAGGTATCTCTATTAAAACACAATGACAAATCAGTGCCTCAAAATCAATAAACAGGCACAACACTTATTTGATGTACTTGACCTGGGCAGAAAAGAACATTCACATAGTAAATCAGATATATCATTAAGACAGATCACGTACAAGTCATTTCCTTCACGGGTACGTTCTCCAACTCCAGCAAACACTGAATATCCACCATAAGCTTTAGCTACGTTATTAATCAGCTCCATAATCAGCACGGTTTTGCCCACACCAGCACCACCAAACAAGCCAATTTTTCCTCCTTTGGCATAGGGAGCCAGAAGATCTACCACCTTGATTCCAGTGACTAGAATTTGATTGCTGATTGCTTGATTGCTGAATATTTTCCAGGTGAGGCAAACATCTCCCAGCTAAGGCCTGGTAGTTCATCAATCAAAGCCTTTACTCTTTTTTTCAGCTAAGCTCCAACAGTCCAGCTTCAACATTATTTTTATAAGTGCTATGGCTAGAAAACTCACATCTGATAATCTCAGCAGGGGCAGAGGCAGCCCTTACAGCCCGATTAGAAAATATTTGCAGATTTCAACGGTAAACATTTTTTTCAGTCAAAACTGTCTGGAGCATGCATTTGTATATGTGTCAAAAAATGCTTTTTCTTTCATCAACAAACAACAATTGTATTTTTAGGATCTTAGAGAATTTAAAAAGTGTGATATAAATCATATTAGAAAAAGATTTTACCTTACAAATCAATTTTGAACCTGAAGTGGCCTGCCTCCTCAGTTTCAGGAGCGCTGGGGATCTGTTTGATAAACATGTAATATGGGGAAGTGCCAAAACACATAAGAATCATCTTAATAGATATTAGATTGAAAAGCTTCACAACACACCCCCCACAAAAAAACAAAATTTATAGTACAAACAACACACACATTAAAATGCACATTAGATATGAAAATAGAGATGTACTGTTATTGTGGAACATAAAATATCTTACAAATACAAACTTTTAAAGTGTCTATAAGAGTAAGAGAAAATATAACTATCAATACAAATACAAGTCCACTATACAACGCCACACCAGTAAACTCCGCTATAGACTCCTAACCAACTTCAAGTGTTCATGAACCAGTGTATGTTGTGCATAGTTATTTGTGATTATGGCTATTTAAAGCAAACCTTAGTTTTATAACAGTTTAGTGTTGTGGCTTATTCAGCGCTGCTGGTGTGTGCAATTGTCAATTGTTCATTTTTCTCAGTAACACTTTAGCTTGCCACTAGCACTTCATTGTTGAGCTTGTCGTTCTAGTCAATATAATGTACATATTTTTTTCCATCTGCACGTTGCCTTAGTGGTTAGACAATTCACCTTCCAACAGTGGAGTCATGAATTTGAATCCTGAGTCACGGCCTTATCTCTGTGGAGTTTAGATATCCTCCCCATGTTTATGTGGGTTTCCTCCTATGTGTCCCTTATGGAAGAGTACACATGGTTTATGTACTCACATTTTATTTACATAGTTAAAACAAATTGAACTGTAATGCCTTTTATTTATACTAACGTATTATTAGCCGTACAAAATTTCAAACAAGGTATAGGCTAACTATTAGTTAATACACATTAACCACTTCAGATTGCAATTTATTACAACTGTGCATCCACCATGGTTGTTTTTATAAAAATAGTACATTCTTTAATTTTTGACATTAATATATAAAAATAAATATTAAGAATAAAGTGTATTAAGATGTATGTTGTGCATATTTAGTTGTGAGTAGGGGTATTTTAAACAAACAATGCTTTTTCAACAGTTCAGTGTTAATATTTAGCGCTGCTGCTATAGCTTTTTTGGACGTAAACATGACCCCAACCTTCCTTAAGTGTTAAGCATGAATTCAAGAAAAATGCTAAGTACTTCTTCTTATCTATCCAACGGATCTGGAGGTAAACACCTATTTTTCTTAAATCACTACAATCTCCGCCTGATCTTTGACCGTTACCGCCTTTTCCCAACTCTTTTTTTTTAAGTGAAGTTAAGAAGGATTTTCATCTTAATTTAAGAAGGAAAATCTGTTATGTAAGTTAAGATTTTCTTATCTCCCTCTTCTGGGCATGCATAGAGTGGATTTTCCTATTATCCGCACAAAATCGGCAGATAAGACCGCTAATGAATCAGGCCCATAGTGCTTATGTTTATTATTATTATTTTCATTTTTAATTCATTTATTTTACTTTTACTAGTTCATTTTGTGATTGTTATGTATGATTTATATATTTTTTGGATATTCTTTTATTTAGGTTTTCTATTAACATAAGATTTACACATTTGCTTATTAGTATAAACTAGTGAACCTATTGATGCCTCTATTACAAGAAAAGCCAACTCATTCATAAGGACACCTTGTTAATTACTATTACAGTTATTTGTAATATTATATTATAATCGCAACTAAACAGCAATAACAGTCTGGACCGCAGCTCTCAATGCAGGATTCTGTACCTGTGAATTAATACAAGAGAAAATAAAGAAATATAGCACTGTTTCCAAACTATAGTTTTATTACATACCAAAGAGATTAAAAGTATAAGACATTAGAGTCTTCAATGAACAATTTAATCAATCAAGTTTTATTGAGTGACTACAAACTATAGAAAAACTGTAGCAAGAACATTATTCACAATAGAGTGCATGTTGGCAGATGAGATTAAATTTTGTCTTCATCTGTGCATTGTGTTCCTGTCATTTACACTTCACTATAAAGGTTGTGCAGATTTATATTCCTGGAGTATGTTAAAAGAAAACTGGATGAAGAAGTACAACTATTGATGTATTTTGATTTATACTTTTCAATCAGCAATACAATCTGTAAAAGGGTAGCTATTTTGGGTGCTGCATAACGTGCTAATTTGAAAGCATGAAGGTCCAATAATGTGGCAAATATACTATTAATGGCAATATCGTAATAACCATTTAATAGACTACCTTCATTATCACATAAAGTTGACCCAAGTTTCACTATTGGATTGG
Organism: Mixophyes fleayi; assembly: GCF_038048845.1. Classification (NCBI taxonomy): domain Eukaryota; kingdom Metazoa; phylum Chordata; class Amphibia; order Anura; family Limnodynastidae; genus Mixophyes; species Mixophyes fleayi. Next base: position 42,283,933 of record NC_134412.1, read on the forward strand.
AGATCACTGATAAGTGAAAGCTTTGTTTATCTATTTGTTCCTCTTCCGGATTTTTAAGTGGTACGCACCAGAGAGACAACTTTGTTGCTATATTTCCAAGAGCCGCTAGTGCGGGAAGGAGCTTTACATACTCTGCTTCCTGTCGGGTGGACTTGTGCCATATCGTTATATTCGGCTGGCTTTACTGACAGATCAGCTACAATCCTTGGAGGTACATGGATTTCAATTACACTGAATGATTGTTTACTTACTAAACCTTCCTTTGGATACATCTGCGGTTAATCCCATGGACAGTGCGTTTAATGAATATCTCTTCTATCCTTAAATTATTATAAGGTCATCATTTCAGTAGCACTGGTCATTGATCATCCATATCACATAAATTCTACAAGTTGGATATTCTGACTCTTTAAGGCTCAACTTCAGACTTTACATTTATACATTTATTTGATCTTATGTGGACCATTTCACTTGTTGGCAACAATGCTTTAGATCTCTTCATATGTTTATGGAAGCTCAGCTTTCCTAGCTGTTATATTATATGACGCATGTAATATGTTTTTTTAATTTATACGGTATAGTTGGCAGGGGCTCTTTTTGGGGAGCTTACCTTGGACGTCTGCGCTTGATGGGAGTATCTTAGGGGTTAGTGCTGCCGTTACGGAATCTTCGGGTGTTCCAGTTCCCGAATTTTTTGTTTTTCTCGTTGTTTGTGCCGTGGCGCAACCTGGGGTAAAGAAAAAGAGGGGGCGGGATAGGGTGTGGAGAGAACACAGATACAGATATGGTACCAGCAATATACGTAGATGCTTTGGGTAAGCAGTGGATTATAGCTCAATTTGCTAATGTGGGTCCATAGCTCTTTTGCCCTGTTTAAAGCTCTAATGCGGTGTATATTGTGGTGGTGGTAGTGGTACCTACTGTATGTGGGCTGTGTATATAGCTCTGGTGATAGTGGTGGGCAGGGGTATCTGTAGCTCTTGTTTGCTTTTGTTTATAGCTCAAATAGGAGGGCAGTGATGGTGGGGACTGCCTCCAGTGATGATGTTGTATGTGAACTGTGGGTGCTGATGTTTAGTTTGGCTGTTTATAGCTCTTGTATAATGTATAGCTCTTTATGTTGACTGGGCTTGGGGCTATGTGTCCTTATTACAGTAGATGTGTGTATAATGTGAGGGTGGTATGCGGGTGTTTCTTTTGCTAGGATAGCTCTTAAAAGAGCAGTTAGATATACAGGGTGTCAGCCATCCTGGCTGATCTGTCGGTAGCCGCTATTGTCAGAGTTACTTATAGCGTGTGCCGAGCGGTCTGTGTAGCTTCTGCCGAGCAGTTTCTCCTGCTGTTTCCTATTGCGCATGCGTGTGGTGGCCGCCGGACTTCCGGGATTGGTGGAGCGCACAGTGCGTTCCACTGTGGAGTGTGTCTTTTCTTGTGCCTCTACTTTTACCTCGTTTTATGGAAGTTGGTCGGGTGATGGTACAGCGTTATTCAGAGTTTCAGGAGTTGAATAAGTTTTGCAGGTGGTCTTTCACCTGTTTCATTTTCCTTGTGTTCAATGGGATTCCGGAAGCGTAGGGGGAGCGGGGTGGGGGAGGGGCGGGGGGTGGGATGAGGGATTGAATGGCGATTCTATTATTGTAATACTTTAGTGGTATTACGTTTTTTAGTTTAAGGATGTGTGCGGGGGTTGGGTGTTCTTATAACTAAGGTACGCCATCCCTTAGTAAATAATCATTGAATACATTAGACACTTTTATTCTTTAAAAATATGTTCGATATAAGAACACCCAACCCCCGCACACATCCTTAAACTAAAAAACGTAATACCACTAAAGTGTTACAATAATAGAATCGCCATTGAACCCCTCAACGGCTCCACAAACAGAACCTTGTGGGACCCCAACAGATAGTGGGAGTGGAGGGAGGATGTGCCAGAGGTAGAAATACTTAAGGAGCGGTTCGATAGGTAGTAAGTGAACCAGGAAAGGACTGTGTCATAAAGGCCAATAGAGTGATGGGTGTGTAGGAGAAGAGGGTGATCAACCATATCAAAAGCAGCAGAGAGGTCTGGGAGAATTAGTATGGAGAAATTACCATTAGATTTTGCAGTAGATCATTGGTCACTTTTTTGAGAGCAGTTTCAGTGGAATGATGGAGGCGGACGCCTGATTGCAGAAAGTCGAGAATAGAATGACAGGAGAGAAAGTGAGACAGGCATTTGTACATGAATCGCTCAAGTAGTTTGAAGGCAAAATGGAGGAGAGAAATAGGGTGGTAGTTGGAGAGAGAGGCTGGGTCAAGAGATGGTTTAGAATAGGTGAGATGAGCGCATGTTTAAAAGAGGATGGAAATGTGCCAGTGGAGAGAGACAGGTAGAAGAAGTGAGTTAGAGGTGGACATGCAGTGGAGTAGAGGGAGCGGAGTAGTTGGGAGGAAAATAGGGTGAACAGGTTGTAGGGTGAGATGATAAGATGAGTGCAGAGACTTCGTCTTTAGTTACTGGAGAGATTGAATTAAAGGTTGATTGGAGAGTGTAGGTAAAGTGAGTGGAATTTGGCATGAGGAAATATCTTGTCGAATGGTGTCATCTTTACTGGTCTATTGGTAAATAAAGTGTTTGCTGTGATGTGGATAAATGCTAGAGGTTTATATGTGAGAAAAATGGAAGTTAAATGGCATCATTTGTGTAGTTGTAGTGCATAGTTTGTTGTGTAATGGAATTATATGGTTTTAAATGTAACATGCTAGCATGGAAAAGATAGCGCATAGATTGTTGGATTAATATGGTTAATTTTAGACTCAGTGTTTAGTCTGTTTGTGAGCTGCTTTGAGTTGATTAAAAAGGCTACAAGTGAGATTGAAAAACATTGTGTTGTTTACACTGTTTGCGCATAGAAAAACATTGTGAATATGTGATGTTTGTTACATAGTTATTTGCATGAGATATTGTTATATTGTCATGGTCTTCTACACACACTCTCTGTCCACCATTTTGTCATAATCTCATACACACACATTCAGTCCACCATTTTGTCATAGTCTCACATTCTTATTACACACATATACACATATAGTACTATCATGTTTGCTTAGTAACATAGATAAGAGACACACTTACACATGTATAAGATAGCGGAAGTAGGCAATGCATTGTATTTTATGTAAAATGTATTATGCGTTCTACACTGTTATTATATGTGTAAATACCGTAGCTGAAAATATCTATTGTTAATAAGAATATATATGATTTTTAATAGGACAATTGCAATTCTTTCTTGATATGATAGGATATATTATTCATTCTTATCTGTATTAAGCTGTGGTAATCAAAGTAAATAGAGCAGACATAGTAACATAGTAACATAGTAACATAGTTGATGAGGTTGAAAAAAGACACCAGTCCATCAAGTTCAACCTATTTTGGATCTCCTGCGATCCTGCACTTATATTTGAAATTAATCCAGAGTAGGCAACCGCCCATCTGTTTCAATTTTGAAAATCCCCCCAGACTCAATATTGCAATCCAATTTTTACCCTATATCCACTACTATCCTTTATTTTAAATTAACGGTCGTATCCCTGGATACACCTTTCCGCTAACAATTTGTCTAACCCTTTCTTAAACATATCTATTGAATCTGCCATCAAAACCTTCCCTGGCAATGAATTCCATATCTTGACTGCCCTTACTGTAAAGAACCCCTTCCTTTGTTGGTTGTGAAATTTCCTCTCCTCTAACCTTAGGGGATGACCACGTGTCCTGTGCATGGTCCTTGGGGTAAAAAGTTCCCATGACCCCTAATGTATTTGTACATAGTAATCATATCTCCCCTTAGACGCCTCTTTTCTAAAGTAAACATGCCTAAACTGGCTAACCTTTGCTCATAACTTAATGACTCCATACCCTTTATCAATTTTGTCGCCCTTCTCTGAACCCTTTCTAGTTCCAAATTATCTTTTTTATAGAGTGGTGCCCAGAACTGTACTGCATATTGAAGATGAGGTCTTACCAACGATTTATACAGTGGCAAAATTACACTGTCTTCCCTTGCATCTATGCCCCTTTTTATGCATGCCAATACTTTGTTTGCCCTTGCAGCTGCTGCTTGACATTGAGCACTATTGCTAAGTCTACTGTCTACGAGCACTCCCAAATCCTTTTCCATTATAGATTCTCCCAAATTAATTCCATTTAATTTATAGATTGCGTTCTTGTTTTTGATCCCTGAATGCATAACCTTACATTTATCTGTGTTAAACCTCATATTCCATTTAGCTGCCCAATCCTCCAGTTTATTTAAGTCCCTCTGTAGAGAAGCTACATCTTGCTCTGATTTTATTACCTTACAGAGTTTAGTGTCATCTGCAAAAATAGAAACTTTACTCTCTAAACCATCATCAAGGTCATTAATAAATATATTAAAAAGGAGTGGTCCCAGCACGGAACCTTGAGGTACTCCACTTAAGACCTTTGACCAATTAGAAAATGTTCCATTTATCACAACTCTCTGTTCCCTATTCTCTAACCAGTTTTCGATCCAAGTACAAATTTTGATTTCTAGACCCAGTTCCCTTATTTTGTAAACCAACCTCTTGTGTGGCACTGTATCAAAGGCCTTTGCAAAATCTAAGTAGACCACATCTACTGTCCTGCCCTGGTCTAAGTTCCCACTAACTTCCTCGTATAAACTAATTAGATTAGTTTGACATGACCTATCCCTCACAAATCCATGTTGATTCCCACTAATAATTTTATGGCGTACCAAGTAATCCTGAATACTATCCCTTAAAATACCTTCCAGTAGTTTCCCCACTATTGATGTCAGGCTTACAGGTCTATAATTCTCTGGTTGTGATCTCGTCCCCTTTTTAAACAACGGCACCACATCTGCTATTCGCCAATCCCTTGGTACTGAGCCTGATGAGATTGAATCTCTAAAAATTAAGAATAGCGGTCTAGCTATTTCCGAGTTTAACTCCATAAGGACCCTTGGGTGTATGCCATCTGGACCTGGAGCTTTATTTATCTTAATATTCTTCAGTCGCCTTTGGACTTCTTCCTCTGACAACCAAGTATTAATTAATGACATGGTTTCATTTCAATTTTTATGTATTACTCCTGCCATTTGTTCCTCTCTGGTAAATACTGAAGAAAAGAACGTGTTTAATATCTCTGCTTATTCCTTAGTATCATTTATCAATTCACCCATCTCACTTCTTAGGGGTCCTATATTATCTGTTTTAATCCTTTTGCCATTTATATACTTAAAAAACTTTTTGGGGTATGTCTTACTTTCTTTTGCAACGTGCCTTTCATTTTCTAATTTTGCCAATCTAATTTCCTTTTTGCATGTTTTATTACATTCCTTGTACCTATGGAAGGACTCCTCTGACCCTTCAGACTTAAACAATTTAAATGCACGCTTCTTCCTTTGCATTTCTTCCCTTACCTTTTTATTTAGCCACATTGGTTTAGACTTAATTCTTTTACATTTATTTCCCATAGGAATGAACTTATACGTGTATGTTTCCAACAACATTTTAAAGACAGCCCACATTTCTTCCATATTTTTTCCTTCCAAGGCTTTGTCCCAGTCTATGCTCTTTATAGACTCCTTTAGCATATTAAAATTTGCCTTTTTAAAGCTTAAAGTCCTAGTTGATCCCTTATACTGTTGTTTCTGGAAACTAATTTCAAATGAGACCATATTATGATCACTGTTTCCCAAGTGCTCCTTTACTTGAATATTTGATATTACGTCTACATTGTTTGTTATTACTAGGTCCAGTATAGTCCGGTTCCTAGTTGGTTCCTCAACTAATTGGGACATGTAATGGTCTTTTAGCGTGCTCAGAAACCTATTTCCCCTGGCTGTACCGCAGGTCTCAGTACTCCAATCAATGTCCGGATAATTAAAATCCCCCATAATTAAAATTTGACCTAGTTGTGTAGCCTTTTCAATATGCTGTAGAAGTTGGGCTTCCTCAATCGTACTAATATCTGGCGGTTTATAGCATATCCCTTACAGAAACTTCTCTGAACTTTTTCCTCCGCTGGATATTTTCACCCACAATGCCTCTATATTATCACCAATGTTCTCGTATATAACTTCCTGAATACTTGGTTTTAATTCTGGCTTAATATAAAGACATACTCCTCCTCCCCTTTTATTTACCCTATCCCTCCTGAAGAGAGAATAGCCTTCCAAGTTGACTGCCCAGTCATGTGTATCATCCCACCAGGTCTCAGTAATACCTATAATATCATACTGCTCATTCATTGCTACTAGTTCTAACTCCCCCATTTTACCTGTCAGGCTTCTTGCATTTGCAAGCATACACTTAAGTCTATTGCCTCCCTTAGGTATTTCTTTTTGCTTTAAAAAGGGCCGCTCCTTATCGGCTATGCTTCCCTTTCCCCCCTCTCCACCCCCTTTACTCTTGTTAAACTCCTCCTTACTACTCTCAATGTCTATCCCATAAATACTTGCTTGCCCCTCCCCCCCAGAGCCTAGTTTAAAATCTCCTCCAACCTTCTAACCATCCTCTCCCCTAGCACTGCAGCCCCCTCCTCATTCAGGTGCAATCCATCACGACAATAAAGATGGCAACTGACCGAGAAATCAGCCCAGTGCTCTAAGAATCCAAAACCCTCCTTCCTACACCAATCTTTTAGCCACGCATTAACCTCCCTAATCTCCCGCTGCCTCCCTGGACTAGCGCGTGGCACAGGTAGTATTTCCGAAAATACTACCTTGGATGTCCTTGCCTTAAGTTTGCGACCTATGTCCCTGAAATCATTCTTTAGGACACCCCTTCTTCCTCTAACTCGGTCATTGGTGCCAACATGCACCAAAACCGCTGGGTCATTCCCAGCCCCTCCCAACAATCTGTCCACCCGATCCGCAATATGCCTGGCCCGAGCACCCGGGAGACAACACACTGTTCGGCATGCACGGTCCCGGTAACAAATTGCCCTATCTACCTTCCTAATAATTGAATCCCCTACCACCACAATCTGCCTGAGTCCCTGAGTAACTTTGGTCCCCTCTGTGCTGGAGAGACCATTCCCCTGGTTGCTAGAGGAAGCAGTGTCATCCAACTCTACCAATTCTGAACTGCCTTCCACAGTATCTTCATCCAATCTGGCAAATCTGCTGGGATTGCCTAGCTCAGAACTGGCCTGCCTCTTCCTCCCTCTGCTACCCCTAGTAATTGTTACCCAGCTGCCTACCTGTGCATCCTCCTCTGTCTCTGCTCCACCCTGCTCAGCTAATGCATCAACGGTGAGCTGTAAACTCTGCTCCAGGTTGGCAATGTCTCTCAATGTTGCAATGGTCTGCTTTAGATCAGTTACCTGGGCTTTCAAAGAGACCAATTGCTCACATTTCTCACAGAGGTATAAACCTTGGAACACTTGCTCCAAGTGTGCATACATATGACAAGATATGCATTGAGTGAGATCATCAAGCCTGCTACTACTCATCTTATTAAGACATTGAATTAGAATTATCTTTCTAAGATTTCTGGGTTCAAATTGGAATAAACCTTGTGTGATAATGAAGGTAGTCTAATTATTACGATATTGGCATTAATAGTATATTTGCCACATTATTGGACCGTCATGCTTTCAAATTAGCACGGTATGTAGCACCCAAAATAGCTACCCTTTTACAGATTGTATTGCCGATTGAAAAGTATAAATCAAAATACATCAATAGTTATACTTCTTCATCCAGTTTTCTTTTAACATACCCCAGGAATATAAATCTGCACAACCTTTATAGTGAAGTGTAAATGACAGGAACACAATGCACAGATGAAGACAAAATGTAATCTCATCTGCCAACATGCACTCTATTGTGAATAATGTTCTTGCTACAGTTTTTCTATAGTTTGTAGTGGCTCAATAAAACTTGATTGATTAAATTGTTCATTAAGGACTCAGTACTAATGTCTTGTAAGAGACTATTCTACTGTGTGTATTAGTGGCGCAAAATGGGATCTTGTGCTAGTTATCCTGGGTTTTTTTTGCCTGCATACAAAACAAAGTTCATATTTGTTCATTTCTGATTATATTTCTTATAATGTTTTTAAGGAACACCAATGGCTTTAAAACTCCTACCAAAGACTTTTACCAAGCGGCAGAACTTTCTGTATGAATACTGTGTGGCTCTTTCCTTGTCAATTCACCCTAACATTATTGGAATGTTTGGAATCGCATTTGAATCTTCAGAACACTATGGTTTTTTGTATGAAGCTGCTCTGCATCAAGATCTTATCTCCCTTATAACGCCAAGAGTAAGATAATTTTACATTCCTATTAACAATGTAATCACATAAAACAATATTTTGGTATAGTTTGAAGTCTTTAGCTAGCATACTGTATAATCAGAATGGGATTTTTGGTATAATCTAATTATTGTTATTGTTGCTAGCATTTAATAGTATTGGCACTGCAGATATAATGATATGAGCATCTTTACTAGTATATAATCATAAGGTTCACCCTACAAATAGAGTCACATTGAGAAAATAGAGAAACAAGTTTGATTAAATAAATATAAGGAGCCTGTTTCATTAAAGAACGTAAATGCAGATACTTGCCGTATTTTGCACTAAATTGCATTGTGCATGCTCAGAAACAAACGATATGCCAGAGAACACGATTGTTCATCTTTGAGCACAGGCTACAATTTTCATAGGCAAAATGGGGAGGGGAATGGAAGTATGCACATAGACTATATAAGTGCCAAGTGATAGTCATGATGGTTGTGTATGCATGCTAGAACATGTGTTTGCATTCAAGAGCAACTGTAAAAATGCATTTTATGTACAGGAGACATTAATAACATTCTTATTAATGTATTTCATGGAGAAAATAACTGGAAAACAAACATACATTTTTTGAAAAAAATATATATATGAATTATACAGTCATTTCATTTAATTAATTACTATATATATAATATATTATATTAACAGGTCAGAATAATTGTATGCTTTTTTTTCTGTGCATTCTCCTGGGACTTTATATTCTGCATATGTATTCTATGTATATCTAGAGTACACCGTGTCTAGACCCATATTTAATGTCGATATAGAGCCTACATTCACTGTAGCTCACAATGATGAACTGTCAGCTATGGTCCTAAATTAAATATACATTGGCCACATCATAGCGATTTAAATATGAAAATCCCACTGATGTACCAGAGAAATGATAAGTTAAATATCATGGGAATTTTTATCCTCCAATAAAGCACCCAAGTTATTATGTAGCCACACAAAATAGCAAACGCTTCATTAAATGAAACTTACAGCTGACATGTTACCGCTGGTCTGGTATGTTGTTTTGAGTGATGATATGGTAAGTTACTGTGTAGCCAACAGCTGACCACTTGGATATCACAGACCTGACAAACGGATACTCTCAATGAATGAAAAGATACTCATGTGCTAAATGTTGTATCCATATGGACTGAGCGGCTGTATGGTCCAAATAACAGCGCAAATGCCAGCGGTTGTCGTGTCTGAATCTCTCAGTGGAGCGAGGAGATCTGGAGTGAAGAGGACTATCTCCCTGAATGAACGAGAAAATGTAACCTGACAGCTAGAGTTGGCAACCACCAACAAACACTGAAGCTGATTCTAAAGAACGGAAGCATAGTTACGGTGATTCACTTAGTGATCAGCTGCAATGGGTGTGAACTTGTATCGGACATCATTCACTTACACCTAGATGGAAATGACTACTTTCTACAGAAAGCATCGGGTGGACAAATTCAAATCTAAAGTAAGCAACAAAGTCAAGGGAGCCTATTTATCAATCTACTTTTATATTTAAATTGCTGCATATTTGAATATCATGTCAATTTATTACTAGGGCATCACAGCAGATATCAAATGAAAAGCAGGTTTCTATGGGGACTGCTATTTTACACAATTTAACACATTCCAAAAATCTTTTACCTTTGATCTTGTGACCGATGGCGTTAGCCATTGAAGCCTATGGGGAGAGCATTGCGGTAGAGAGATGTTCGGGTCCCTCACTGCATTATACCTGCTCTCCCCTATGGTCACTATTGCAAAAGAGGTCACTTTGCGATAGTGACCATAGAGGAAATAGGAGATAGGTGTTTGTAGGAACAGCAGTTTTTCGTGACTGCTGTTCCAAAAGAAGAATTTTCATAAATAGTCACAATCTTTCATTCCTAATCATTACGATAAGGAATGAATATAATCATGTTTAAAATGCTGTGCTTGTTAAATATGCCCCTTTGTTTTGTATAAAGAAAAATCTGGAGGTCTGTCATATGTTTCTGCATATCCAAGCAGACAGATTTCCCCAAAAAAGAATAGACTCCGTTAATCAGGCACCATTTTGTACATCCATAAATTCACATTTAGATCTGCTCATTGCAAGCCTCACTAAGAGTTGGACATAAATCAAACTCTGTGCTGCAAAAATGTATTTGGCTTTATTGAGCCCTCTTAGCAAAATATAGCTGAATTTTGAGTCAAATTTAATATGCCCTTGCACCCGTCTGCCTGGAAAGGTGGATTGAGGGCATACAAGCACAAGTAGGGGTGTCTAAGCAAATTTTTTATTTCCCCAAGAATGTTTTTTACTTCCAAATAATATTTAATTTTCTACCCATGAAAATTAAGAAGTAGTTGCACGCAAAACTACCTTTAAGTCATCCGTTTCAAGAAGAAGGGTTGGAAAAATTCTGAACTATTTAGTGCAAGTTCCTGTGACCTTTTCATATTTTCAATAGTTGCTTAGCACTCATTTATGTAAAACACTTTATAGGGTTCACTTTCTTGTCAAATCTTTTACCAGTGATGTGTCTCTGCTAAGGGATTGGTTTGAAATTGCAAATACAAAATGTTGTACCCTTCTACATCAGAGAGATTCCAGCTACTCTATTCTGCTGGTCAAATCCAGGATGATATAAATATATATTTTTGTGGGAATGATACTTTTCAGCTAAAAATATATATATAGAAAATGGCATCTTCTGTTTGCTTCAAATGAAAGTCATTCATGACAAAATCTAATTCAGAAAAGGCACCCCTGTTAAAACCCCAGGTAGTAAATGTATTAATCTCCGGATTCTTCATCTCCGGCGTGTTCAGCCTCTTCAGCGCTTAAATTTAAAGCTGCGCTGCATTGTAAAGGGAAGTTTCCCTTTACAATGCAGCGCCGCTTTAAATTTAAGCGCTGAAGAGGCTGAACACGCCGGAGATGAAGAATCCGGAGATTCATACATTTACCCCCAGGACTCTAATAATATCACAGGCTTTGTCCTGATCTTTCCAAAGGAGTTCAGAGTATATTTATTGTAAAATTGTTGAGTCTCTGACTTTTAACTAACTAAACACAAAGACTTTGGCAGATAATAGATATGAGGCTGGGTAAAATGTTGTTTCCTACAGTAAGAATATATATAACTAGGTTACACAACCTCTTAAGCCATGCTGGTACCTCATTAGTGTGAGTGATGTGAATGTCAAATTAAAAGATAGTGTTTCTTTGTTAGTTAATTAGTTACATTTCATTATTGTTTATTTATAAGTTACATTTTTTTGTTTAGTTTTAGTTCCTGTCACAATTGGTATAAATGAAATGATTGTAATTACTATTGATAGTATTTATTACAATGTAAAATTGGATATATTTGCTACACTGTGAATAGATATTTATAACACTTGGCAAACAGACACATTTTAATCACAGCTGAATGAAAGTGACAACAATTCTAACCACATTTTTGGTATTTATTAAACTGGAAAATGTGTTTTAGGACTCTGGATTTCTGAAGTGCAAAATGGCTGAGGTGCAACACAAGATCACCTTTCTTCCTTATATGGGCCTTGATTTATGCAAAGGTACCAAGATTTCCACAAGAGCACATAGGTTATTCAAGAGGATGGCATTGTTTGTGAAGTAGACATTTGAACAGGCCAAATGGAAGAGTTGGGTGGAGTGAGGACATACCTTGCTAAGTATGGAGTAGGTGAACCAGAGCTCTAACGTTTCAGAAGCTATACAAAATTAAGATTCAATTTTCTGACAGAGATCATTGTAAGTGCATGGAGAGTATGCATTTGTAGGTGCATTCCCTACTCTGTTGACGAGAGCAATGTTATCTTCTCTCTGCAAAGGGCTTAAATTTTGCATCAGCACAAAGCTCAGAGCTTTTCATACTATTTTATTTTATTGAGACAAACATTGGCTGAGCTGCCGTGATTGTCAGTATATCAAGGTGTACCGTGGAGATGTTTAAGTACAGCTTGGATGGGAGTGTTGTCGTTACCGCCAAGTGATTGCAAAGACTGCTTGGATGTAAGTATTGTCTCTTACCGCCACAGTATTGCTAGGAGACCTTTAGCAGGGAGGTCATTGTTAGGATAGATACAGAAGGCTAGAAGGATCGGTCCACAGGACCACACCACTAGGTTACCGCCTGTCCGGAGCATATAACTTTCCACAGGGATGAAAACCTTGCAGCATCGGTAAGATTTTGGAAACTCTGCAGATATTTTTAAATCTGCTGCTTGACCAAAGAACTATACTAACCAATTTGGGCCTGTCTAAACCTAAGGACAGTTCAGTTTTATTATCATTCTTCTGTTAATATAACTGTTCATCCTATGTAATAAAGAAATTATTGTATCCATAATCCTTCTTTGACTCCGTGACCCTGAACACAAATATACTTGGACTCTCTGGGTTCTTATCTTAACATCCTAATATCATCACAATGTTGCATTGTCCACTGAGTGCAAGTAACGAAGAAAAGTAACTACAGAGCATCAAAATGTATTAGTGCACTTTAATATATTACTAAAGTCATACTTCCTAGTTGTCCATATATTGGTGGGACCGTCCCAAATAGTAGACTTCAAAAGGGGTGGTGCCTAAACAAAAATGGGAAGAGTTTTGCACTGGATGTTTAGTGAGGATCGTTTGTGGGGCTTATTTTGTCCTGAGTTTGTATGTCTCAATTTTGACAAGTATGTAAAAGGTCAGTGCAGTTAATCAATTTCTTGTTATTTGTAGCATGTTGTCACACACTCGGTTCACTCCAGTCCTTATTTAATTATTCTGGTGAGCATGTAAAAGTGCCCTTTCAGCCACTAAAGCAGGAGCTATTTCCCTTGAGAGTCTGCTATTCCTCTCTGCTATCATGAGGGTGTAATGATGAGGCAAATATACTATTAATGTGAATATTGTATTAACCATTTAATAACTACCTTCATTATCATTACACAGGGTAGATTCCAACTTAAACCCAGTTCTTAGAAAGATAATTCTATTTCAATGTCTGCTCTATTTACTCTGATTACCACAGTATAATATAGGTAATGAAACATATATCAAGAAAGGATACCCACAAAGTCTCATTAAAGAGAATATTTATTCTTATTAACAATAGATATTTTCAGTAAAAGTATTTAAACATATAATTACAGTGTAGAAAGCAAAAAATATTTTACATGAAATACAATATATTGCTTACTTCAGCTGCTTTATCTATGTGTAAATGTGCATCTTATCTATGTTACTAAGTTAACATGGTAGTACTATATGTGTATATGTATGTATATCAGATTTCAGTGTGTGTATGTTTGTGTATATGTATATGATAATTGCAAGTGGGGGTGTGCAACATATAGGATCGATAAGACCACATGGTAGATAGACAAAAGATATTACAATCCAAAATGGAGTCCAGACCATGTGTCTCTGGCTCTAGAACATACTTGCCTACTCTCCCAGAATTTCCGAGAGGCTCCCGAATTTCGGGGAGACCTCCCGGACTCATGGAAGAGTAATCAACTTTCCTGGATCCTAAAAAATGCCAAAATTCATGGCATTGAATATGGGGGCAGTGGTTAAATGCATCATTAAGCTCCCCCCAGCTTAATGTATATTGAATATACTGTGAATTTAGGCACTTTATAGTGGGGGCGTGGCTATTGTGACGCAAAGACATCCCCACGCCCCGTCCTACCCTTGTCACGTGACCTGTCCTCCCGGAGGACAGAGTCACAAAGTCGACAACTATGCTCTGGAACAAAGCATACCTCACATGTCTCTGACATGGCACACACAGGAGCCATTTTGTCCGTTAAATCTATCCATCACTGAAATGATGTACGGTACTTATTACAAAACTCCTTTATCTAATCTATTTTCTTTAACAAACAGTGTATGCACTTAATCTATGCAATCTACACACTTTCTTCCCTTCACAATCTGATCACTTCCTGCAAAACCTTCCCAAAATCACACATTATCATCATTTGCTATGCATTTAAACTAAACTAAATTAAGTCTTTATCTATGCTGACAGTGTTAAACTTTTCCTAAGTTACTTTCTATAGAATCTTCTCCCTTACTATTTAATAATCATTTTCTCACTAACAGTCTTTTTCTATTAACTCACAAACAGTGGGACCACAATTCCATTCAAACACTGCTGATAAACACTGGGTCTAAGCATGTTACATTTAAACATATTTAACTAAAAGCGAACACCATTCAATTATCTATATTACACATTTTAATCAATCTAACTTTTCCACTAAACACAAATTCCATTCTATCTGTACTCAAAGACAATTTCATTAAATTTTCAATTTATACTATTTAAACTTCACATATTTATGTTATCTTACCCAGGTACCACCCAAGCCATCATCCATGTTGCTTTAAAACAACCATTGTATCTATATTTCAGAAATACTTGCTTATCCATGGAGTGCCCAAAACAGATCTCTCTCCCTCTCTCTCCTGCAAGTGAAGAGCAGAAAAACCTCTGTGTTTCTTAATGAAGTGTTCACCCTCAAAAGTGGACTGTCCCAGTATAGGTTATCTTAGTACCTAAACATGTGTTAATTAACGACCTAAGCAGCTCCAATTTCTACACCAGAAATCAGGTTACTGAAGAAGGGGGGATGTGCAGCTTTGCTGCCCACTGGAGATATGTAATGACTTATATTTAGGCATGTACTATTGCAGCAGGTAGAGTCTGTGTCTGAAAACACAGCGGGCATCATGTAATTAGCTACTGTGCATGTGTCAATTGGCACATGCGCAATCTGTACCGCGGTGTGAATTGCTGGTGACGCGTTCAGGAGCGATCACTTGTTCATAGAGCACAATTTACACAGCAGTCCCTGTGATAGAAAAGCTTGGCTGGCTACCATGCTTTTGGTTTGCACCACAAAATAAATTAGTCAAATCATGGGCCTGATTAGGTTCACTCATTCTATTAATTATATACATGCCAACTTTCCCAGAATGTCCAGGTGACTCCCGAATTCCAGGTAAGTCTTCTGGAATCCCGGGAGAGCTGGCTATGCTCTCGCATCTGCCCACTTCAGAGCCGGCATGGAGGGGTGTATTGACATAGGGGGCGGGGCTTAGCGAATTTCTGCATTTTGGCTCCGACCCAGTGACGTAATGCATACATCACTGGGGGCGGGGACAAAATTGTGTGGTTCACGAAGTCCCGCCCCTTTCCATCCTCCCCCACACCCCTCTTCAGTGATCTCCTGGAGGGAGCCAGCAAAAGTAGTCAAGTATGAGTAATTACCAGAACCAGCACTAAAATCAAAGGAGCTCTTCTTAGCCATCCTTTTGTAGTGATAACTATTGAAAAATTGAACTCCTAATAGGTGGCAAATATGTCACCTTTCTAGTACCCTGTGTTTTGGAAAAAAGGTCCCTGCTTATTACCCAAGCCGCTGCATAAAATGTAATCCAACCTGATACACAGAGAGAAACTCTCTGGGCATGATTCATCTTCAAACATAAGTCCAGTTAGCTTCCGAATTCTACGTGAAATTGCTCTGTGTATGCTTAGAAATGGACCTTAAGCCAACCATTACAATTGCAATTCATCTATGAACGCAAACACTTACTACTGCCTACGACTTAAAGTGCAGAATGGGGGAGGAAAGGGGGAGATGGACATAGGCAATGTCCAGTAATGGCGTTCCCAAGCAAATGCAGGTGATTCAAGTTCAGCCATATGTAGAAGTACACTGTTTTCAAACGTAAGGTTTGCACCTGCTTCAATACAGGTGTAACCGATCGAGAAAAGTGATGAACATGGCATTTGTTCTCTCAATGTAATGAGATAATTGACAATTCAGCTGCAAACTTGATACCACTAATCTCATTAAACAACATTAACAATAAGATGAAGGCAGATGGACGCAAATGTGCCATTTCCTTTCCCAAAAAAAAAAAAGTAAAAACAAAAAAAAACTGTTGACTGCTTACTTAAAAAAGGTAAGTGAAACTTTCACATGTGCGTCTCAGGAGCAACCAAAGCATTTTATTTTATTTTAAAAGCATTGCATTCACTAGCATGTGAGGATGATTTAAATTGTCTTACTGGTCCTTGTAAAAAATTACTTGTGAGAATTAAAAAATGCGCCTTATCATCAAATTCACTGTTTAGAAAAAAAATGTTTTTCCATTCATTGTAAGCATTACATTTTATGCAAACCCAAAAGGTAATTACTTGTAAAATAAGATGAATCACATATGCCTTAAACACCGAAAAATCTTGTGAATCTTGAGGACTCGGATCAATATCTTCTTCCTCCTGGCCAGCAACCTCAAACTCTCCCACCCATGGAACCCCACACAAAAAAAGTAGTATCATTTTTTTTTAAAATATAAATATAGATAATGTAAGCAACTATGCATAAACTACATCACATAGGCAATACATTCTTAGCATTTTAAAACATAAAACCGCATTGCTAATGTATGCAACTATGTCTAAACATTTGAAACAATATACTGCAATACAAACTGTCAAGTCATTTGGTGTACTATTTAATTCTCACAATGAACTACATTTTTAAAAAGGGGCAGTAAAGCAAACAGGAAAATTAGTGACAAACACAAAGACAAGTGAAAAACACAAAAATTATTTTGATTTGTGCCCTGGCCCAATATCATCTGTGTTGCTTGATCAGAATTGCCTCTGGGTCACCCAAACAGTAGGTGCTGCAGGGGCAGCAGGGGCAACAGGGGCAACAAGTGAATTCCCAATATAATGAACAATAGCATCGGTCAATCTCTCAAAAGTTGTATGAATCATTGTAAGAGTTTTTGTAAAGGTTTTTGCAATGTGATCCATTTTGGCATGTGAATTGTTGGTGACAGATTGACCGATTGCCACTATCCACAGTTGGTTCTGTAACACCAGTGGGGAATGATAGATGCACACGGATGTCCCACCTAACCACGCTGGAGTCCACGGTTGCTCACCACACCTGACAATACAGCGTGCCATACCATTCTGGTCCTAAGGAAGAAACCAGACAAGTCACTGGGATTCAAGGATACCCAGGGATGAAAAAAAGGGTGTGCGAGGTGATGGCTAGGAGTAGGGACAGTTCGACCTCCCCTTGATCTGTTCTGGGGATGGGCACAGGGCTACGAATTTTCGGGACAAGGAACTATCCCGCCCGAGTATTCTACTCACTGACGAGTGAGGGTCCTTGCCAATAGGAAGACACAGACAGGAATGCGATACTCACCCGGACTCACTGTCTCCGCTTGACACTCATTCACACCTTGAGTGTTAGCTTCTAATAGAACAGGGGTGTCATTAAACAGCCCACCCACAGCTCTGTCTTCCGACTAGTATGTTCCACCCACACTATTGCTAGCTATAACAACAACAGTCAGCGACCTGATCCTACCACATACACTATGTGACCAGGTGCTGAGCAACTTATGATCTTCTTGCACTAGGTGTTGTGCACTACCCTAACTTAAACCACAATTCCAAAGTGCCAATACAATTTATGTGAACAAGAAATAGGGATACCAGAAGCCTACCTTTAATGGGAGCCTGATTCCTGGACCCTGCAGGTAAAATTCTAGGGTAAGTTACTAACTTTCCCCCTCCGCAACCTAACTCCTGATAACTACAACTTTTTCCCTGGGACTTACTGTGGAACTAGTTTTCCACCAACTATGAAGTGTTCAACTCAGGGACCAGTCCGGAAAAGCTTGTGGAGCAGAGAAATCTCACCTGAAACCGTAAGTGGCCACTGCCAGATCTCAGGACAAGAACTAACCACACTCCATTGTTCATAGTGCGTGAAAGTAAAACCACCAGTCTCCAATGCCGAAACTCAAATCCGAGCACCCCCAAATTGCAACCAACAACCTTGACTGCTGGAACTTAACTAAGGAGTTGTGCTGTACTGCCAACTGGTTAATACTGCCACCTATTCACTGTATATGATGAGCATCTTGGGGCACTAGTAGATGGGTACTTAATTTAGGTCAAAGGGGAAACAATTACAGATACACCGGAACCCAAAATAACCTTGTTAACACATGGTAAAGTGACCACCACTCAAATGGTCACTTTCTATAATACTAGGGACAGACAGGGCGCAGTCTCACTATGGGAAGAGCCCTATCAAGTACAACCCCAATTGCTAATTATTCAGATTAGTCTGGCTATCACTGAAGTCTGATTTGTTCCGAGGAATAATGCCTGATTAGGCTATAACCCTGTAGGCTATACCACCAGGCCTAGAGCCTGATTCCTAGCTCTTTGACCTTGAACCTTGGCTCGATCATCTGCTTCCTAAATAGCCCTAATATCGCAGGACCTTGTGCCCACTGATGCCTTGCAGGCCTAGTACTCAAATGTAGCCAGGGGCCCTACACCCAATCGTGAAAAGAAGGGAGTGTGGAGAGGGCAGGCACAGGCCTCTTAGAGGTGTTGCTCACAAGAGCCCTACCTGTCTCTGGCCATCTCCTGGGGTGTCCTCAGCTGATTTCCTTGCTGCCGCCATCCTCAAGGCTCTGCCATGGCCACTTTTCTTCTCTTCCATCTGCTTCTGTCTTTTTGGGCAGGAGCGCTCTTAGCCCTGACAAAGGCTTCCTACCCCTGCTGTCTTCTTCTCTGATCCGTCGCTCCAGATGTCCCACAATGTCCTTTCTTCTTGCTTTCCACTGAAGAAACTGACAGAATGGCAACAGAATGTGGCGGCTTAACTACCAGCCACCGAGCATGCCCTGATTGGCTCCCCATCCTGGTTACTCATTGATTGGCAGCAAATTTCTTCCAGTTTGCTGCTGCTGATGCCGAGAACCAGGGACACACCAGCTCCAGACGACTGGGTGAGTCACCCGCCGGCCTCCTCACAGTTCTTCATGTGGCAGTTGTTCCTCCGCACCAACACGAGTGTCCATATCTGTGGGGTCCTGTACACCACACTTGGCTCCTCAGCATCTATATCTAAATGGAAGAAAATATTAACATTATAACCATGTATATTTTTGTCAATACCAAGTTTTATTATCATTCCAGTAGATTTTATAACACAGATTAGTAATTTCTTATGTGAATGTATTATTAAAGTTATTTTATCGTTTACCAATAATTATTGTCTATGCGATTTGTGTGGTTCAAATTCACAAAGCGATTTATTAGCAAAAGCAAAAGAATAACAATTAAATAAATAAGTACAGCCGATACATACGCTGCACCCTGCTGGATCCAGTTTACAGTCATTCAATCCTGAAGTCTGTGGTCAAAGAGACTGCAAACTGTATCCAGAGAGCCATATAACTACATTTGGTGTTACAGTAAATACAATACAGATGACTTGGCATCTTTTCATAAGTTCAGGCTCCAAGACAGTCCAGTATAGTGTAGTGTAGTATAGTGTAGTATAGTTTGTTCATAGGTGTTACATACATCTAAAGAACATTTCCAGAATATGAACATATCTTACACAAGACACCGCAAAAACCTTAATTCATGCACTCATCATATCCCGCATCGACTATTGCAATTCCCTCCTTACTGGTCTTCCCAAAGTCAGACTTGAACCCCTACAATCTACAGGGTGACTCAAAAGTCGCAATACACCCTTTTATTTCAAAAACTCTACAGGAAATTGGGAAACCTGAATACTCCAGTAAGGTATGGGTGACGTGGTCTATCTTTTACGGTATGTACCAAACATGGGCACCATCTTGAAATCGGCCAATCGGCCCAATTCCTGTAGAGTTTTTGAAATAAAAGGGTGTACTGCGACTTTTGAATCACCCTGTATTATGCACGCAGCGACTAGATTGATTTTCCTTGCAAACTGTTGTTCTCTGCTGAACCACTCTGTCAGTCTCTACATTGGTTGCCTGTATTTCAACGAATCCAATATAAAATTCTTCTACTAACATACAAGGCTGTCAACAAAATTGCACCGATATACATTTCCTCACTTGGCTCAAAATATCTTCCTGCTCGACACCTCCGTTCTGCACAAGATCTGCGTCTCTCTTCCACTCTCATCACATCCTCCCATTCTCGGTTACAGGACTTTTTTTGGGCTGCACCCACTTTGTGGAATTTCCTCCTTGGCACAGTAACACTTTCCTCTAGTCTCCAAACCTTCAAGTGTTCTCTGAAAACCCACCTCTTCAGACAAGCTTATGATATTCCTCAACCACCATCTTAATCTCCCCTGTTACCACCTTCTACACAGCTAACACAAGACAACAACCCTCTGACCAACATTGGTACACACACAGCCCACTCAGTACTTTTACCTTCCATTCAAACTGGTCCAGTGTGCAATATGATGTAGCACATGCCCTTGTGTTTCAAACTCCCATTGACCTATAGATTGTAAGCTTGAGAGCAGGGTTCTCTTACCTCTCTGTCTGTATGTATTACCCAGTATTGTTTTATTAATGTTTGTTCCCAATTGTAAAGCGCTACGGAATTTGCTGGAGCTATATAAATAAATGATGATGATGATGATAGGTCAGTTCAAACAACACCCTCCAAGGGTGGGGGTCAGCTCTCCAATCAGATGCCGACAGCTAGTTCAAACTGGTCTATTTACATTATACACACAATACTATTCTGATCACTAATTCCCTATATTACATAACTAGCATACACGAAGTGTGATCTTATAGCTGATGGAACCGGATCACTAAGGATAAATAGGGGATTAGACTGACACCAAACATGATATGTTTCCTGTGACCTAAACCTTAGATCTCACTAAAGTGCATATAACATTATAATATTTAATTATAAACTAAATAACATCTGTTAATAAATGACTGTGAGTTGGAACTATTATAAAATGAACTATGTACAAGTAAATGAGTAAGTGTAAGTGTATGCATAATTTATCGTGCAATTGCGCCATGACACGTGACAAACTGATCGCAATCACATGGTAAAACAATATTAATCAATATACTTTCTTTCATCCAATTATTCGACTTTGACAGTATATATTTTGTCATGTATGTACACGTGGGATCATTTAGAAAGAAAAACACACCAAATGTTTTGATAATATGCATAAAGTGCAAACATATATTTAATTTGATGGCAATTTTGCATATGATTCCATTTAAAACTTAGTTATTCTCCAAGGGATCATCAAAGAAAGTACATAGCAATCTTGACCAGATGGCCAGATTATCCAGTAGGCTGATTAGGTTGCACTGGTACTTGGTGGGGTTGTTGTTGTAAAATTGACATCTCATTTATAAAGAGGCAAGTGGATATAAATATACATTGTTGGTGGGGGTATTAAAATGTATTTAATCACAACATTACAGTCATTTGAATATTTAATGCATGTATTCCAATATAAAATTTACCCAGAATTGATTGTTGAGTGGTTGAGGGCAGGTCCTCACCAGTTTCGATCCAACAACCTGCACCATTTGGTATTGAATGTAGGCAAATGCTGTGCATTCCGGAATCCTGAGATCTAAAGACTGGAATATCTGTGGTGGTCTCAGAATATATCCTTAAGAGGACACTTGACGTAAGTGTGTGAAATGTCCAAACCGAATAATATATATATATATATATATATATATATATATATATATATATATATATATACATATATACATATATACAATATAAATATAAATTGTTTTGGGCACACAATAACCATAAACTGATATACAGCTATAAACAGTTTTGTTTTTTTCAGTTTAAAACAGGCTGCAATGTAATATTGCACACATTCAAATTGTTACATTTTGAAAAGGTTTTGGATTTATTATTCCCATGCCTTTCACAACATTTGCGTGTTTGACAACGTTGAAAGAAGGTGACCATTTTGCTGATACAATAAAAATAGAAGTAGATTCACATACCATTTCTTGACCTCAGTCACAGACCTCCAAATAGGAGCACGGCATTGACCTACTCTGAGATGTCCTCCCAAATGCAGTACTTGCTGGAGTGAATAGCTGCGAGTTTGCATGGTGCAGCCTCTTCACCACAAATTTCACCAGAATCTCACCTCTCCAGGTTCGGACTGGCCCAGCGGGCTACCGGTTAAACCACTGGTAGGCCCGGCTACCGTACAGCCACACTTCCTTTCACAAGTGGGCGGAGCTTACCTGGAGGCTCCTCACATCGTCCCCTCTGCGTCCCCGCTGCTCAATTGCGATCGCCCCCTCGCCCTGTCAGCTGATGTTCCCGCGTCGCTGAAGGGAGAAGAGCAGAGAGGCTGCAGCAATCAACTTTTAAAAGTATTAACCAGTTGTTTATATTGTTTCTGCTATATATATATATATATATATATATATATATATAATACATATTGTTTACTGAGGAGCATCCATAACTTGTAGTGCTGGGTGAACATTACATATGACAAGAAGATGCAGAAATAATCAATAGTAACTTGAATTTCACACTATAAAAGGTCTTTTCCCTGGAGTGTAATCTTCTAGCAATACAATCCTTGAGTCACTCTTTTGTTTCTCTATTCTGTTGAACGACATTCCTGAACTTATGAATTTCTGCAAATGTATACTATATATAGATAGAGAGAGAGTTCTGACAACAACAGTGTCAATTCACTCTGCTGTGTGTTGTAGTTGGGGGTATAATAAGTCAGAAGAGCAGGCAGAGCAAAAATGATATGGGAAATTTTGCACTGAACGCATAATGTGAGAAAATGTGGGAAACGTCCGCAGCCAATTGCAGAATAAGGTGAATATGTTGCAGAACAATTTTGATATGTTACTTATGTCTAATGAATATATGTTTATAGTGCTAATACAAAAGGTTTGGCTGCCTATAGAGGATTCCATAATTCTTTAGCTTTGAGTTAATCTATGTCTCTGCATATAAATGAAATTATTAATATGTACATCTCCTTTAAATATATGAGAACATTGAGCTTCCTTTCTTCACTGTCTGGGAAGTGAGTTGTTCAAAATCACCAGCTATAATATATACAACACTTCAGGATGCTGAATGAAGAATATATGCAGATTGTCTTTTATTCTGCATTCTGTGTTTTTCAGTCTCTGTCTAACTAACTGCTGCCTAAGGTTTGTGTTTGTATGAGAAAGGTAATATTCTTCAGAAAGACCAGGGAGTTGGCATGAATAGTCCTGGCCTGAACCCTGGTACTGAATCATATATATTTAACATTCTCTGCCCTCATTACTAAGGTAAAATAGCAGATTTCATGACAGGATAGATATATATATATATATATATATATATATATATATATATATATATATATATATATATATATATATATATATGTATGTCACGGGCACTAGGAGTTTTACCCAGAATTCACCAGGTGTATCTACACTTACCAGAAGTGCGGACCTCTGGGTAGTGTGGTGAATCAGTAGAACCATACAGTAGAATAGAGGAAAGGAATG
Organism: Mixophyes fleayi; assembly: GCF_038048845.1. Taxonomy (NCBI): domain Eukaryota; kingdom Metazoa; phylum Chordata; class Amphibia; order Anura; family Limnodynastidae; genus Mixophyes; species Mixophyes fleayi. The sequence goes on from NC_134412.1 coordinate 42,307,676, forward strand.
TCAATAGTATAAATGCTGAGTCTTGGCACCGTGGAACTGTGATGGTACAGCAGTTTAGTATACAGGATAAAATGAGAAAAGAGTCCAAGTGCCTTAGCACGCAGGTAGCATATAGCAGGCCAGTACTTGATAACTGGATAACGTTAGGCAAAGACCAATCAACAATATAGTAGAAAAGTCAGCGACTTGCAGCTACAATACAGAGGCACTTGTAGACTTTAGTCCAGCTAATAGGTACCATACAGAGTAGTAGCTATATCACAAGGAAACATGAATGGTTTACAGCTGGTAAGTTTCACCACGGATATGTAGAGAAGACTTGTCCAGCGCAGGTGTGTAACAGAATAGTGTGAGTGGTCTGCAATTGGCAAGTTGTACCACTGATGTGAAGGGAAGACTTGTCCAGGCGCAGGCATGGAACGGAGTAACGTGAGTGGTCTGCAGCGGGTAAGTTCTACCGATGTGGAGAGGAGACTTTTCCAGAAGCAGGCAGGTAACGTAGGTAGCGAGAGTATTCTGCAGCGGGTAAGTTCTACTACCGATGTGGAAAGGAGACTTGTCCAGGAGCAAACGGATAACACGAGCAGAAACAGGAAACACCTCAGAATCTCAAGGAATGAGAACCAAGAACAGGCAAAGGTAATAGGGCAACAGGTGCGTTAAGTACTGAGAGGTGATTAATTAACCAATGAGACTAGAAGCAGGGTTTTAACAGTTCAGGGTTTCTGCACATGCGCAATCTTAGTCAAGATGGCGGACGGCCACGGCTCAGGAGAGGCGCCGGCAGGAGCGAGAGAGACCCATGTCCCAACCTAGAGGCACTAACAGTCCGGTGAGTGACAATATATATATATATATATATATATATATATAATGTGTGTGAATTGAGAGGACTATTGCAAGCATAATATGAATCGGGGACACTTGTGTGGCATAACATTGGGGGCACTACCATGTGGCATAGCATTGTTTTGGGGGCACTACCATGTAGCATAACATTGGGGGCACTACCATGTGGCATAGCATTGTTTTGGGGGCACTACTGTGTGGCATAGGGGGGCTGCCTATCTATACTAAACTATAGGGGGGCTGCCTATGCTAAACTATAATGAAGGGGGGCTGCACAGAGAACACTATAGGGAGGGGGTGATGGGACCTTTAATGCTGAGTTGGTTTGGGTCTATAATTGAATCTGGGGCTGAGTGTGGGGGCTATCTATTAAATGTGAATATTAATTATTTAATGCTAGGAATGGTCGTGGGAAATGGATGTATTAAACGTAAATGCTAATAATTTATTGCTGGGACTGTTTGGAGGGAGAGTAATAGGTTTATTTATTAAATGGGAATACTATTAATTTAATGTTTGGGTTGGTTGGAGGGAAATAGATCTATTCATCAAATGTGAGCACTATTACTTTAATGTTGAGGCTGGAGAGAGGCCTAATTATTAAATGTGGGTGCTGTTTATTTAATGGCAGGGATGGTTGACGTTTCTAAATGTACCCATTATTTTTTCCAAATAGGGCCCTCATCATTCCAGGATCCAGACAAACCGCAACTAGAGAAACCAGCAGCCACAGGTGGTAAAAGTGACAACAACAGGTAGGACAGTCTGTCAAATGATCTGAGTCTAGTGCAGGTTTGGCTAACCTGTGGTACTCTAGGTGTTGTAAAACTATAAGTTCCAGCATACCCTTCCAGCAATAAGCTGCTATATATTGGCAAAGCATGCTGGGGCTTGTAGTTTCACAACACCTGGAGTACCACAGGTTAGCCAATCATTTTTGGTGACTGTTCTGCCCAATCTAAGGGGCAGGTCAAGACTGTATTCTTTATACACACACTGCATTCTTTATATACTGCACTAAGGTGCTAGCTGTCCTTCGTGGACTGACCACTCCCCCTCTAGTGTCTGGTCCCACCTCTATGATGGCTTACCACACCCCCTTTGGTGGGCCCCTAGTATTGCATTCCCCGGTGGGCCCTTCATGTCCCAGTCCGACACTGCACCTCTCTGTAGGAAAAGTTTGGCTGCCTATACTTGGTGGAGGATTAGCTTTTTCCAGACATCTCTTCCTCTGAATGGGACATCTTTCACATGCAATCTATAGTGTATAAAGCCTGAATAAAAACAAAATGGCAAAGAACAATCTTTTTATAATGTCTACAGAGGTGTATTCTCCTGCCATTTATTGTGTGTAAATGCCAAGGTGTTGGAATACCCCCTAATTGCCCAGGTACTGCCCACTATTGTGATTGAATGACGTGGACTAAATTATATACATGTCAAAGGAAATCCACCATTTTAGATATGGTAGAGAACGTATCTGCGGCTTATGTACTTATGCCAACACATGGCCTGAGCACCAATCAGTGACGAGAATGTTGAAAAGTCTCATTCAATTAAAAACACGAGGGAGTGCTGTTTTACAAGAATAGAGCTGCGGGCCCTTATTTAAACCATGGACCGTTGTTTGGGTCCAGCTGCTTGTTACATCAGAAAATATACAACCTACAGGGCTGCAGTGTTCGACATTCGATGCAGGCTAGGTAGAAGACGCTCCACTGTTCAACTTCAGTGCTGCTGGAGTGACTTGAGAAGGCAGCAACCACAGCTCCTTGCTGACCGGAGGAGTGAAATTGGAAGGCGTAAGTTCACAATGAAATATAAATTCCTATGATTACAGATTGATCTGGCCCATGTAGTTATAGCTAATGCTTAAAAGAGAAAGAAATGTGGCTTGTAATAAATATTGTTGGACAAAGTACAAGGCCTGCTATGTAATAGTGATGTTTCAGTATCAGGATGTGATTACAATCACTTTAAGATACTGAAGTTTTAATAAACCTTCTAGGTCAAGTACATATGTAAGTGATATAGAGGTGTTTGTATTTGGCCAGTGGTGGAGTAATGCTCCATGTGTGGTATTTAATAATTAAAGTTGAAACCTAATATTAGATAAATGTATCTCTCTATCTAGGAGAGAGATATAATGTAATAAAAGACTAATGTGTCATATTTCTTCCAACAGAATGTCCAGCTGCCAACAGGGAGCCAGGGAGGAACCCCAGGAGCAGCCCCAAGAGGAGCCCCTGGAGTAGCACACAGAGGAATTATGGTAATGATTCCTGGGAGGGGCACCTGATAATTATTGAGGAAACGCAGTAGAATCCCCAAGAGGAGCCACTGCAGGAGCCCCAGTTTGAGGAGACAAGAAGCCCATCCCAGGCCCTTGAAGAAAAATGTAAGTATCTTGATTTAAAAATCTAGGACTATATTATTTTATTTTTTTTCAGCACAAAAGTCTGGGCCACAGAAACAATTTAATTACTAAATGTTTTAGCCAAGGATTAGACAATTATTGCTCTTCAACCGGTGTCTGACTTAATAGGTCAAATAAGTGTTTTCCCTTAAGTAAAGTGTGACGAAACGAGTGTGATACGCTAACCATTCGGTTTCTCGTTTCTCACATAATGTGGATTATAGCAAGTACTTTTTATAGCCCTTGCTTTTGTTCCCCAGCTCACCAGACTACAACTGGATTGTCCAATTACATGTGGCTAAGGGGACATTGTAGCTCAGTGTAAATATGTATATTGTGTATTCTTTATTGATGACTTGCAGTAAGGTTATTCATTGTCCTTAAAGTGAAACCAGGAGGGTTATGGGTAAAGATCAGGACACAGGTGAGAGGGATGGAGCTGCATTCATTCTCCCCCCCCCTCCTTCCTCTACAGGAAGCATGGAACAGCTGGGGACCCTGTGACATCACAAAGTAGTGTAGGGGGTAATTTTAGGAGGGGCTCACTGCTACCTTATCTTTGGAAGTAGGGGAAGCCAACTAGTATTAATTGTTCTTCCTAGGACTAGTCCAGACATTCTGTCTGCATCCCAGCAGGGGGCTTCTGTGTAAGGACAGCTCATGTTCACAGCCCTCTCCAACCCCCCTAGTCCTGCACTGACCAATGGGTAAGAAGAATAGGCCCAGGGGTTTGCCCAGGGAGGGGAAAGACCTTGGAAATTAGACCTGACATATAAGGAGTGACTCCAAGGGGGAGGGGTGTTCATTCTGGGATTTCATTCATGAAGACTGCAAGATCTGGTTTTGAGTTGTCGTCCTCTACTAGAGTCAATATATGCAGCTGAGAGAGATCCATGGGTCATGAAGTCTGGACAGCTAGGTGTCTATAACTCCTTAAACTATTGGGGAAAGGGAGAGATGATGTGTGTACATAATATTCTAGTGTTGTTTGTATGACAATATATATACTGTTGTATTTTTATAACTGCACTTGCCTGAGTTACTATACGAATCCTAGGAGGTACTGTGTAGACTTCCCTGGCATAGGAAGGCACCCATGGGTGGCCAGCCAGCGTGAAGTGGGTAGTAAACCCGGTATCTTCACATAAAGTAACACACTGCAATACTAGAACTGTGTTCACACTAAGATGAATCTTGCAGAGAATTTCTCTTAATGTAGCACCTCTGAACCCTGCAGAGCTAGAAAAATGCGGAATCAATTTATACCCATAGAGCAAAAATGTGTTTCTAACATGTAAAGCGCTACAAAATTTACTATATAAATATTGATGATATAATAATGTTGTGATGTATAAATGTAGTCTTTTAATTGTAATTTGTTTTCAGGTGTAGAATAAACACTCCCAGTGCCCATAGTTGAGAAAAAGCAAAGATCTATCCAAAAATATTTAAATATGATAAAAAATATTTATAACTTTCTGTTTATGTTATTTATTTGGTTATAAAAAAGTTAGTTGTTTGAAAAAATCTTTGTGTATGTGTGATTTCTTTTTTCTAAGCAAATGTGTACCAATGAAACATATTTGTTAGTAAAATATGTTATAAGGAGTTTTTTTGCTATCATGGAATAGTGCAGGTTCATTAAGTAATGCGTTGAAAGGGCTAATATTATGTAATTGTCATGAAAGAAAGAGTGTTTATGAATAACAAGGTGAATGAGGGTAATAGTACTCAGGAGCATTTGTAGTTGAATACAGGTGTATGAGCATCTGAATTGCGCGCATGTTTTAAAAACACGAGTTGCTTTCACGTTACATTTGAAGATGAATCAGACCCTTTCTGAGTAGAGACTCGAATATAAATTAGATAATTCGAAGTTAGTTTGTAAAAGGTCTAATATTTTTGCTACCACTTTTTATGTATATAATTAGATAAATTTGCAGAGGTGAGGAAAATGTTTAAATTCTTCAAATTACTCTCTGATTTAATCAATCAGAGCTCAAAGAGGTCTATAAGATTGTCTGCTAATATTTTAAATTTGGTTAGGGTGGGAGAATTGTTTCTTTTTTCATTGAGATTGCATCCTTGAAGGAAGAAAAGACATTTAAGGTGATTTTATTTTATGGGATTTTGTCCCTCCAGTTGGTCAAAGAGAGAACCTATTAGGTGTTTGTGTTGTTTGAACTTTACTTTATTAATTTGATTTATTAACTTTGTGTTTTTAGCTTATCAGGCATACAATACATGTTGCTCTCCAGCTGTTGTGGACTGGGAATTGTAGTTCCACATCAGCTGGAGAGTCAAAAGTTAACTAAGCCATTCCACCATATATACTTTAGAGATGACCAAGAGGGATGGGTAAACCAAAAACTTGGCATTTACTACCACTGCCAGGGTTTGTAATTCTGTCCCCACCTGGCACCAGAGGGAAGTGAATAGAGCTCTAACCACTTGACCTCAGAGCATGGGTTGGTTGCCACCTAAACTGTTCAATAGTAGGTAGATAATACAGTGCATAGAGAATGGTTCTCATGATCTGGCCCTAATTTTTATCCAGATGAAAAAAATAAATTCAACCTGGGGGTTCTCAGAGCCTTGGGTCAGGCTTACATTGGTACATGAGAGTGGACAGGTTGACTTTATAGGAATAGTCATGATACCCAATCCTGAGCAAAAGCAATAAAAAATACAACACTGTAATGCAAAACAATAACACTAGGTATAGACACAATTGCCAAAAGCCAGATGAGTCACCAGTCCCTTAGGTTGTACCCATGCTTTCAGGCTGTGAATGTCACAACTTCACTAATGATAGTACAATTTAATGAGCGATGTATGAAACAAGAGTTCAGATGCTGCACATACAATCCACCCAAGTGATGTCAGTTTAGGACACCTGCTTATGGGTAGAGATGTCCATTTGTGGATCCCAACTGCTAGGTGACATCATCCTCTACCAGCTTGGTAGGAAACTGACACTCAGTGACCCTACTCACAGCAGGATATCAGAACCACTGGTTTCTCCCTGATGGAGATAGCAACACAAGATCAGAGGTTTATGCACAACTTGCATAAATGAGGTATTCCTTACAATCCTTCTAGCAGAGCTGATAGAAGATGAAACTTCTTCTCCAGTCTCCAGCATAGAACAATTGAGATCCATTCAGTTCCTAATTTTGAAGGAACCTAAATTTCCAAGATATAGGGAAGCTCCATGTTTCACCAAGGGGTGACTGGGGTATCTCTCTTCATTACATGCAATTTCTACTGCTCCCTGCTGGGAAGGCACAAGGACGTCTGCTAGGATGAGAGAAGGAGGGGGCATGGAGGGCATGCATCTGCAATATATAGCCCTACAGCTTGTCATAATTACTGGTGACCCACCTGGCCACATTATATATATATATATATATATATATATATATATATATTTATTGGTTCTCACACCAATTATCCAACTTGAAAAGTGAAGTAGCACATTATCATATAAATGATACACGTAACAACCCTGTTATGTACATATACATGATAAGAGTCCCAAGTATTGTTCCATTCCCTAGGTATCTGGGGAACATCCAAAAGGGGAAATAACAGTGGCAGTTCTTTAGTTCATATTATGTGAGAAACTAGGTACAGACTGAGTAAAGTGAAAGCAATACTTCGTTTTGTCAAAGTGTGCTGGAGAAGTTGGCATTTATAGAGCAAATTTGTTTTGCAACCGTCATGCTTATTTTGCTGGAGGAAGAGTATCTGTAATAAAGTTAGTTCAAATAGTAAATATTACTTAACTAAGATGACCTGGCACCCAACATTATTTGCACTGCACCACGCTACTACACTAGTTTCCAAATCCACATCTTAATCTGTGCTAAACACCCCTGTATTGGAGGGCATTTCTGGTCTCGTTTACCTGTACCCACTATCTAGCATATGATTGCAGACCAGTCTAACCGCATACTGAGAGAATGGTACTGTGTAGCTGTCCTTATTAAGAGTTACACCAGATACTGATAATCATATCCACCGTACAGAACAAGAACAGTGTAGTTTGCCATTTATAAATACTAAATAAGACCCAATATTGAGAAGTTTATCAAGTAAGGTACCTAGATTAAACATTTATTAATATTTAAACTGAGTATACAAAGGTACATATAGTACAAGAGAGACTTTACACAATTCAGAAAACATACAAATGTTTGCTATTCATTTTGTCCAGTGTACGAAGTGCATTATATAATTTTCTCATTTTGTCACAGTCTTGTATTTCTTACATGTTATATGAGTAGAATACAGTTTTGCTGTTTGACAGTAAACATGAAGATTTGGCATTGCACATATCAATATTACCTGTATATTTTGATACATGCAGCTCAAAATACAGTGTAAAACTGCAGCCAATTAAAAATATGCTTTAAGTAGAAAAAAAATTACCAGGCACACAGTTACTCTGAGCTGGCAGATGACCACAGGATTGCCCATGCAGCACAGGAGCAAAAGCTTTTCCAAGAAGCAGAACATGACAGTCATTGTTGCAAGGATCTGATTGTCAAATACTGAGTTTTCATTGGACCTATACAATTTTATTCTGGTATTCTTACGTTCCTTGGGCTCAGTCACGGAAGCCCCCACTGGCCGCCCATGGACTTTTGTTGAACATTCATATATGTTTTCTGGGCTCTTGTTATATGTGTTAGCAGCACTCTTTTTAATATATTGATTATGCATGTCATTTTATATGTTCATTTTATACATTGTATTTGATACATTAAATGTATGTAATCCTTTTCATTTATCCGCTTTTCACTCAGACTTATATATCTGTGCTAGCTTGATTTTCATTATCTATTCATATTAGCCACCCCATGTTCTTGTTCATCATTCATTTATTTACCTACAGAGGACAATTGAGCGCTATCACTATATTAATTTGTTATTCTGAATTGGTGCATCTCCAATTGTGGTGCCACACTTTTGTATGTACACCCTTGCTTTAAAACAGTTGCACTTTTGCTCTCCTGACCCACCTCTCCAGGAGTATGGGTAGCACAACTGCAACTTTCTAAAAACTCTAAATATTACTGTATGAACAGTTAAACAAAGCACAATGTTCCACCTCATAGTTTGACTAACATCCAACTCTAAATGAGGACTAAAGATTTATTCCTGTCAGTTTAAACTAGCTAGAATTATAAATGTATTTGTCAGGTAAGGTTGCTGGAGTTTGCTGTCTACTATGAATAGAAGCTATATACAGACTATGTTACAGACTATGTTAAACTAGTAAACAACACCAAAGAGTCCAAAATATAGTGAAATTTGCCACAGCTAGTTTTATTACACAAGAAAAGTAATGAAACTGTAACACAATAAATCCTAGCCTCTCTGGGTCTGAGTCATTAAGGCAAAAAAAAGGAGTAAATTTAATCCTGGACAAAACCATTTTACAATGCAAGGGGTTAAAATTAGTTTATTATTTTGCACAAAGAAAATAATGGCTTTTTTGTCATGTAGCACCCAAATACTTGATAACTTTATTTTTACACTGAAATTTAAAGTTGATCTAGGACGTGCCCTACCCCATCTATAATTATGTCCCCATATTTAAATTTACCTCCTCCTCCTCCAATGCAACATGGTTTTGCCAAGTTGCAAAGTTACTCCTTTTTTTTGCCTTCCTTAATGACTCAGGCCCTCTGTCTCTAGCTAACAATATATTCCCTCTCTAAGTGTGGGGAACCTAATATCCAAGCACAAATGGTAAAGGCAGGTTAGTCTCAATTGCTGCAAGCTAGGTGTCTCTCTCTGTATATGCTTCCTGCTCCATTCCCCAGGTAGTGAGACTCAGACACAGTCTCTCACCCTTACTTTAAGCCCTTCCAGGGGCAACTGTTAGTCAGCTTGTTGTCTGGATAGGAAGCCAGAAGACCTGACTTGTTTTTCAGGAATGGAGTCTACCCTTTCTCTGTATTCACTCCAGGGATCCCTTAAACTGACTCTTTTAAAAATTGACCTTCCATCATACCTAACAATTTTTCCTGAAGTTTAAAATATAAGATAGAAACCTGAGACATACATAGAGACCTTTTATAATTTTCCCATTGTTTCTATCACATATACCACCCTCGTCTGTTTCAACTTAGGGGCAAAACACTTGGCTCCTAAACAATAAGGTTACTATCATTCACTAGCTGACTTCCAGGCCTATGCTCTACTATGGATTTAAAATGTGGTAAAGCCAAGAACCAGTTAATAATATGCCTATGCTTCTTTTTATCATCACACATCCCTCACAAAGGGGAATTGTAATCAGTTTAAATTGTCTCCCTAAAAGATAGTTCCTGAGTGCTTCCAATGCCCATTTAACTGCTAATGCTTCTATTCAATAATGGCATATTTTTTCTCATAGTCATTAAGATTTCTACTCAAATAAGTCATGGATATTCCAATCTTTATATTTTGACAAATTCCTCTTCTAGCCTGGTGTTACCAAAACTGTCTGAGTCTATAATGCTACCTTTGTTGTCTGAAAAGCATTTTACATTTTAGAATTACACTTTATCGTGAGGGCTGTTTTCCCTTGTTAAGGTTTATCAAAGGACAGCTAAGGGGGCAAAATTGTGATAATATGCCATGATCCCTAAAAGGCTCTTACTTGTTTCTTGTTTACCAGTTGGGCCACTTTTGAATAGCTTTAATTTTATTATGTAGGGGTTTTACCAAGCCTCTGCCTATTTTGTATCCAAGGTAATTTACCACCACATTCCTATACAGCATTTCTTTGGGTTAGCTTTCAACCCTACCTCTTCGATGCTGTCTATCACCATTTGTAGTCTGGGTAAATGTGACTGCCAGTAAGGATTATGGATATTTATGAAAAAGTTTCTCTATTCATTACCAGAAATCCTTAGTCTTTGCACTACTGCACTATGTAAATAAATAAAAAACAATATCAGGAAATATTCCAGTGCTATCTTATTCACATAGAGTCATTAAGGAGAGCAAAGCATAAAAAAGGAGTGACTTTGCACCTGGACAAAACCATGTTAAAGACCATGTTACATTGGAGGAGGAGGTCAATTTAAAATGTGGGGACAGATTTATAGTTGGGTAGGACATGTCCTAGATCCAGGGCCGTAACGAGGGTGGTGCTGGTGGTGCCATTGCCCAGGGCGCAAGGCCAAGGGGGCGCAGCAGCCGCCCGCTACCTGCCTCCATACCTTCAGCTCTTAAGTTCCGCTTAAGGGCTAAAGAGAGAGATATATTAAGTTACAAGAGACTGATGCTTGTGCCCATAAGTTCCGCAGTGGAACGCAAGTTTGCGTTCCAAATGCCGAACTTCCTGTCAGTGGAACATGCGTTCCACTGCGGAACTTATGGGCAGAAGTACCAAACTATTGTAAGTTAATCTCTCTCTCTCTCACTCATATGAAGTAAATTCATGATATTAAAAGGATTTCAACTACTCAAAATGTTTGTTTGAGAGACAAGGATAAGACATGAGAATTTTTGTCACAATATATTAAAGCAACTTAAACCTACACATACTGCAGTATTTGAGTTACATTGAGGCATTATATGAATAAGACAGACAATTTAGTATCACAATTCAAATTAAGTATATGTGAACCCCCCCTTAAATTGATGCCCACAACAGGTTATGTAAAATAAGTATATACTTTGTCCTCTACATAAGACAACTAAACTTATGAATTTCTTACGCACTGCTGTACAGGGAACTCATTTACATCACTCCCTGCCCCATTGGGTCTTACAGTCTAAATTCCTTAACACACAGACAGTTTTGCTGTTCTTATTTGAGTATTAAGTGCATAAAATATTAGAATAACTATCGCTATATATATTTTTTACATACTCTAAATGATCATTAGGGCAGAGAGCCGGTTGTTAATTTATTGGAATCCCACCACTGTGTGTGTGTGTATATATATATATATACCGTATATACTCGAGTATAAGCCGAGTTTTTCAGTACATTTTTTGTGCTGAAAAAGCCCCCCCTCGGCTTATACTCGAGTGATGCTCCAGGACTCCCAGCACCGGTTACTGCGCATACGCGGGTTGCAGCAGCAGGACATCCGGCAACAGGGCCAGACACGGAGCGCACAGCGCTTATACAGGGGAATACCACCACATGATCGGGATTTACAGCAGCCACACAGTGGTCCCGAGCACATCCATAGCTGCCCTAAACATCGCGTTAACCGTCGACACGCTCCACCATGTCACCGCCAACAGAGGACAAAGGTGTGCATAAGGACACTGAAACCAGATCTGGGAGCTGCAGCATTCTCGATTATGGCAGTTAAAGCTCATTAACTACCATACCACAACATCGCTGTACACATACAGAGGACAACAAGAGCAGCATACATAATCATATTTCCTTCTGACATCCACCAGTGACTGTTTTGTGTATTAAGACATTACAGCTAAATGTCTGCCTACATACAGACTATTGATGATCTATACTGCTATAGATGACACTATAGATGACTATTGATGACACTATACTGCTCTATCTGCCTATCATTATTGCTATTACTGTGATTGTTTTTGTCGCATGTACTTTGAAATTTACCAGTAGCTGCTGCATTTCCCACCCTAGGCTTATACTCGAGTCAATAAGTTTTTCCAGTTTTTTGTGGTAAAATTAGGTGCCTCGGCTTATATTCGGGTCGACTTATACTCGAGTATATACGGTATATATATATATATATATATATATATATATATATATATATATATATATATACCATATATACTCGAGTATAAGCCGAGTTTTTCAGCACATTTTTTTGTGCTGAAAAATAAACCCTCGGCTTATACTCGAGTGAGGGTTGTCCCGCCCCTTTAAAAAATGATTTTTGGTCTGAGAAAGCCTCCGTACAGCTGTGATTGCTGTGGTGGGTTTCCGTGCGTCTAGTGGGCTACAGCATCGCTACATCACTGGCTGACCCTACCGCATGTCCACCACCACCGATAGCGAGATCATTACAGACACAGAATCCACTTACCTCAGGCAATTATACAAGCACCGCTAGAAACACAGGAGTCACTCAGACTACAGTGAGCACTCTCCCAGTGCTTATCCGGTTACACCACCGCTACCAACAGAGTCCACATAACAGGCGTTATCTCTTCCCCACTCAGGTAATTGTACAGCCTGCACAAATAGGTACACAGGGGCAAGACGCTGCGTTCCACCAGCTTCCAACTCATATCACACAACGATCACCATTAACTTTGGCACTTTTATTCCTGGTCGTATTAATACAGGATTTCGTCCAATCCACCATGAGGATCCACACACCACTGTATATATCTCCCCTCTCGGGGATTCAAAGTTCCAGCTCACTTACTGCAGACAGCCTATTATTTATACTATTATTTATAGTACAAGACCTGTTCAGCACATGGAAATAGCTGCTGCATTTCCCACCCTAGGCTTATAATCGAGTCGATAAGTTTTCCCATTTTTTGGGGGTAAAATTAGGTGCCACGGCTAATATTCGGGTCGACTTATACTCGAGTATATACGGTATATATATAAAGAATTATTTTCAGTAAAGTGATAGCCACACCCACACATTAGGTTGGCCACACCCACTTGTCAAATGCCACTCCTACTTAGATGGGGGGCACCGGTGCCCTATCTCGCCCAGGGCACTAAAATGTTTAGTTACGGCACTGCCTAGATCAACTTAAATTTCAGTGTAAAAATAAAGCTACTAAGTAATTGTGTGCTACATGAAAAAAGCCAGTATCTAACTTATGTACAGAATAATAAACTAATTTGTACCCCTTGCATTGTAACACGGTTTGTCCAAGAACAAACCTACTCCTTTTTTGTTTTGCTCTCCTTAATGACTCAGGCCCATATAATTTTAAAAGACAAATAAATAAAATTATAATACTTATATTAGTAAGATGATTTGATGATTTCCACAAATTCCAACACTGTAGTCCAAGACATGTAAAAAAAAGAAATACTCAAGTGCAACACTGTGTGAATAAGAAAATGTACTAATCAATATAAAATCCAATGAAATGTGATAGTAGGTATTCTGGACTAATCTACAAAGTGTAGATCCCCTTTTGTGAGAAGATGTACAAAACACAAACTTGTGATGGTGCCTTCATAATCATAAAAGATGGTGTAACATATTTCATCATGAAGTCTCCCCTATAGGTATTAAGCTTACTATATCTTCGTCTTGAGATTCACGTGTGTCGTGTAAGGTCTTTATGTCCTCATATGGTGCAATACTATAAATTGAATCTCGTCATAGGATGATCCACACACAAAAAAATAATAATCTAGTGCAATATGTTTTATGACAAAACAACATTTTTTATTGAACAACACACTAGACATAGAAAAAATGAATGAGGTGTATAGGTACACCTAACAGATAAAGATCAATGTTAGGCGTATGACAAAGATGTTGATTCAATCCCGGTATGATGGGGACAGCCAACTCTTCTCCCTGATGTAATAGTTTTCAGTAGACAGCCCTGTAGCACTTTACTTGCACTTTCCGACACGTTTCAGCCCAATAAGAGGGTCTTTGTCAAGATTAGGTCCCTGTCCACTGGACTTGCACTATTTATAGTGCCCATTGTGATCACATGATACAAAGTCAGGTGAATATGAAAAAAAATTCATCCATTAATATACTGTAATAAAATAATGTGATGTACATACAGTATAATAAAAATTAATTAAAAACATCTTGCTCTATAAAAACCAGTAATAGTATACAATCCATGTGATAAAGGTCACATGCGTCTTCATGATTAGCCTCATAAATAATCATCCCTAACTAATTCTTGTCTTTCTAAATATATATATATTTAGTGATAGTTAGCACATATGTTTGGTTTGGGAATGGCAATAATGGTGGAGTGCATAGTATGCATTAAATTTTCCCCTATGTAGAATATGATTATAGTGGAAGTTTGATGCCAGAGTAAGATTCGTGAGAAGGTTCTGTAGTATAATATAGGGAAGCCATCAGGACCAGGGGTTATATTTACTAAGCATCAGATTCTCGGCACTCTGATGTCATTTTTATAAAACTTGCAATTTTATTAAAGACAAATTCCATTTTTTTAACACTATTATTTTTGATTAGAGTCTTATATGTTAAGGGGGGAGGTACAGGTGGTAAGGAGGATTACATAGTGGAGAGCAGACATAGCAGATAACATGACTAAATAGAAATGAAATGGTAGACAAGTATTAAGAAATCCATTGGACACATAGGCAACTAAAACCGGGCAGTGGTGTATCTCACATAACTAAATGGAGGGGAAAAGGTCGGTGTGTCAGAGACAGATGGGTTAAATAGGGCAGGTGGTTGTAGTAGGCTAGAGCCTTCTCCGTCTCTAGTGAACTCATGTCAGGCCATCCATTTGACTATGGGCGAGGATGGTGCCATAGAGTAAGGGACATCATGCGTCTCCATTTACAAGCTGAACTGAATTTTGGCAGCAATTTTGTGACTGGTGGGGTGGGGGGTGTTGCTTACATTGTTGCGTGTTTGCCACTGTAGCAGCTATGAGGAGACTGCCCCATACATATCTGTATTGTTTTGGAAATAAATGAAAGAGGGAATAAATGAAAGAGGCATGGAGTGGGGATGGAGGTAGCAACACTTTGGTGACATTTTCTGCTAATTGGATCACCGTGGACCAGAGCAGTTGAATAATCGGACGTAATCAGAACACATGGAGAATATCTCCAACAGCTCCACAGTGGCACCAACACAGCTGGGGGTGAGAAGGCCACGTCTTGTGGAGGCGGGACAGAGTGATGTAAGTCCTATATAGGAGCTTCAGAAACATTTCTATATGGCTAGTGCATTTAGAAATTTTAGATAAATTATTATAATTGTATTTCCATTGAGCTGAAGAGAGGTCAAGATCAGATTCCCATTTAGTCTGAGAGGCGTGTTTAGGTGGGTCCGTAATAGTGTTTAAGTGTTGATACCAAAAGTGATGCCTTTATTGTTAGCCCTGGTCAATTTAATATAATGCAAAGGCCGCGGCAGGCTCAGAGGGCGAGCCAGATGCAGAAGGTCAGTGATCCAATGGTGCAGCCGCAGGTACTTGTAGAAGTCCTTAGTGTGGAGGTCAAATCTTTTCTGCAATCGCACAAAGGAGCAGAGACCCCCAGCGTCAAACAAGTGTGCGAGGGAGCGGTAGCCCCTGGAGAGCCAATTGGATAAGTCCAAGTCGGGAATGACTTTATAAACAGTAGAAAAAGGGAGATTTCTTGTCGGGGGAACAGAATCTGTGGAAGTTCCCAACGTCCTTAAGTTCGCCATGTATGGGGCGTGGAATGTGATCTCAGGACGCGAGGGAGCCAAATCAGGTCTTATATAGGTAAGAATCCATGCAGGTCTTGTAGTGGGTTGGGAGCGCCCAGTCTCTGACCTGGGATAGGATACATGCTGCTTCCTGGTATTTTGCCAAGTTATGTAGGGCAAGACTGGCTTGCCTTCTAGGGAGTGCCACTCGGGCAAAAGATAGTCTGGAAGGTTTGCCCCTCCAGATATATTTAAGCAAATAGGGAATTGTTCTAAATACATACATAAGTTTGGAGAGCAACATCTTAAATGTCGCTACTCTATCTAGCCAGGACACCTTGTAGCCCATCCATGAGGAAGATAACTTGGTGAAATTTTCAAGCAGTGGTGGATATTCATATTAAAGACTGCTGAGATGTTCGTCGGGATATGGATCCCAAGGTAAGATGGAGACTGGTCTTTAAAGGCATATTTAAAGCTGGATTTCAAGAGAGTCAGAACGTCTATAGGAATTTTGAGGGGGAGAGCTTCAGTTTTGGTAGTGTTTAACTTGTAGTATGATGTCCGACTGTACCCATCTATAATTTGGTGTAACTCCAATAAGGAGGTCACCGGACTGTACAGGATAAGACATTTTCCGCATATGAGCAAAGACTGTGGTCAGTAAATTGTGAGGATCGCCTTCATAATATTACCAGTGAAATCAAACCTCAGCAAGACTTGGTGCATATAGTCCCAGTGGAGTCTGTTGAATGCCTTCTCCACATCCAGAGAAAGCACCAACAACTCACCCTGGCTCTCAATATATATTCAACAATATTAAGCACTCTCCTCGTGTTGTCCTAGGCTTGCTGCCCCATGATAAAAACCCACCTGATCAGGGTGAATTAAGGTGAGGATGAGCAAATGTACCCTGTTGCCTATGAACTTGGCATAAAGCTTGAGGTCCTTGTAAAGGAGAGCTATCGGCTGATAGTTACTGCAGTTGGCAGCATCTTTGCCTGGTTTTGGGATCGTCATGATCTGAGCTTCAAGCATCTCCTCCAAGTACCCACTGCAGTCAGTGCCAGCATTGCATAAATCAACCAATATAGAAACAAGGTCTTTCTTGAGTGTAGTATAGAAATCATTACTATAGCCATCAGAGCCATTGGCCTTGCATTTTGGGAGGCCATTTATCAAGTCAAGGATTTCCAGGGAAGTCCATGGGATGTTCAAGGATTGCAAAGCATCGCCATCCAGAAAGGGGAGATTAAGAGAGTGGAGGAAGTCATGAATGTGGGTAGGGGAGGGTTGTAGAGTGGCTGCATCGCCTTTGAGTTTAGTACTTGGCAAAGGCAATATCATGTGGGTTTGAGATTTTTAAACTCTGTAGGGTGGACATATGGTGGATCCTGTTCCTGGTCTGTTTACCCCTGATCTTTCTCGTTAGCATTCGGTCCGCTTTATTACCAGTAGTGTAGAATTTTTGGTGGAGATAGGAGAGAGCAGCCTGTGTATGGGCCTGGAGAAGGCGTTGATGATGATGAGAAGTTGGTGATGATGATGATAAGGGTTTGCAGCTGTTGCCTAATGGGGTTAACTCAGGTTTCAGTGTTCGAAAGGGGCAGGATTTGTTACTGGTCTACAAGGTTGAATGCTTGGTTTTGAATTCCTGCTGGAGGAAAACATTTGCCTTTTTTAGTTTACATCCTGTTTGTATTGCTGTCCCCCACAGAACTGCCTTAATAGTTAATAAATAACTCTAACCGCCTTAATAACTCTAAATAGTTTGAATGTTATCTCATGTTTATGAATTCATGTTACTTGTTATTGATTTATTAAGCAACTATATGTCCTTGTCAATTGTATGTTGTTAATTCACTTTTATGCTACTCCTAGTTAATGTTTGTTCGATAGTATTTTGTTTCTCCCTTGGACAGGCAGGGGACCACATCACTCCAGGCCTTGACCCCCACACACTAAGGGAGGTCTTCAGGCTCCCTTCACATTTCATACACAATCTTTGTTTAGCTGCTCTCCCACATCTAGTGCCCTATAGTAATACGTCATATAGGTGCTACCCACCTAGTTTACTCCTACTTTACTCTTTAGGCACTTCTCTTGTAGGCCACCCCTCTGACGTGAGGTTTTGGCTTACACCCTTTTCCCATCTCCAACTCCCCCCTTCCTCCTTGCCATCTCTGCCCTATTTCCCCATTCCACTCATTACTTTTCTCCCTCTGTACTTCCTTATATTATTCTCTCTGCTAATCTACCTCATTCTCTCCACCTTTCCATACTTAGCTGTCATCACACTTCACTTCTCCACTATTCACTTTATTTTCATAAAGAAATTCTTACACACCAGTCATGACAATTACAATCTTATCACTAAACGTCAAGGGACTTAACACCCCCCAAAAACGATCTATGTTATATAACACCATTCACAAGCTTAACGGTGGTGTTATCTTCTTACAGGAATCTCACTTCAAAGCTGGAGGCCACCCCTCCTTGTCCTCACGTTGCTTTTCCACGGTGTACTACGCCTCTCACTCTTCTAAAAAAAACGGAGTGTTAATTATGTTTCGTAGCTCTATTCCCTTCATCTTATCAGAAACCAAGGAGGACCCGGAGGGCCGCTTCCTCATACTCACAGGGAAGATCGGATACTTAGACATCACATTCACCAATGCCTATGCACCCAACACAGGTCAGTCAGCCTTTTCTCTCCACTTTTTTTCTCCACTACATCATATATGCAGAGGGCTGCTTCTCCTGGGAGGTGATTTTAATACGGTTACGTCACCTTACCTGGATAAGTCAGCTTCCAGACCTATCCCCAAGACACCACCCCATACGAAAACCCTTCAAACACAGGTGACCGAGCCTGGTCTCTTTGATATCTGGCGTGCATTATATCCAACCTACCGCGATTACACATTTTATTCCTTCCCACATAAAACCTACTCGCATATCGATATGTTTCTGAGCTGCGCACATATGTTTCGGCACATTACTTCGGCGAACATCATACCAAATACATGGTCTGATCACTACATCCTATCAGTAATGCTCAAACTCCTTCAAATCCCTCGGGGACGGAGCTCGTGGAAACTGAATGAGACGCTCCATAAACTTAAAGACCTTTTCGGCCTCCATCATACAGTACTTCACGTTAAATTCTGATCCGGAGGTCCCTATGCCCACAATTTGGGAGGCCCATAAGGCAGTTATACGGGGGGAGATTATTCAGTTTGCTTCCAGGCGGAAAAAAGAAAGCTCTCTGACAATCCATCAATTGTCTGACCGACTAAAAGATCTTGAAACCCTACACAAGCAGACTCATTGCCCTACACTATTCCAAAGTATACAAAAAATCAGGGGAGAGATCCAAACGATGCAGAGCGAATGGAACGCCAACTTAGATGGTTAAAGCAGACATTTTATAAGTGGGGAGACATAGCGGACAGAATACTGGCCAACAGGCTTAGGGCAAAACGCATCTCGCAGGCCATTCCCTCAATTAGGGATAAAAAAGAAGCCTTGTCTTTTTACCCAAGAGTTTTCAACAAAACATTCCGATCCTATTACGAGGCTCTGTACAACCTCCACCCTGTACAGTTCACCCCTGACCCAGAAACCCACTCGATAAACACCTATCTGGATAAATGCTCCCTACCCACGCTTTCCCCACCGCAGATAACCGCTCTCAACTGTGAGATCACGGAAAAGGAAGTAACATTGGCCCTCAAATCCCAGAAGAGCTCTAAGGCCCCAGGCCCTGATGGATTTATGATGTCATATTATAAGATATTTTACAAAGAACTAATGGCCCAACTTACCTCCATGTATAACCACATAATGCAGGGAGGGAGATTCCATAACGAAACCACACGATCTACTATAGTTGTAATTCCAAAACCAAACAAGGACCCGACGTGTTCCACCAATTATCGCCCAATCTTACTTCTCAATGTGGATATAAAACTATTTGCCAAGGTATTAGCTACTCGTCTAAACTTCCACCTAACATCTTTAATTTTTCCCAACCAGGTAGGCTTTGTTCCCACCAGACAAGCCCTGGACAACACAAGGAGAACTATAGCCATCATCGCACACATCAACAAAAATAAAGTTTCCTTGGTCATCCTAGCTCTAGACGCGGAGAAGGCCTTCGACAGGCTTTCGTGGTCCTTCATGTTCCGCACACTTATTATTATTATTATCAATATTTATTTATAGGGCGCCACTAGGTATCCGTAGCGCCGTATAGGAACAGAGAGAAACACGGTACAGGGTGAGACAGCACGGAACAGTTAACAAAAAGCACAGTAACTCGGAATCTCAAAGTACAGCTAGATGAAGGGTGAGAGCCCCCGGGGGTAGAGAGAGGGGTAGAAGGGCCTCACGGAAGAGACAAGGAGCTGGAGAGCAGAGTTAAGGTGGTGGAGAACAGGAGGAGAGGAGGCCCTGCTTGAAGGAGTGTAAAATCTAAGGGGAGACACTTAGACACTTTGGCTTCCAAGGAGCCTTTCTCACCGCTATTCAAGCTCTCTATCATCGCACCTCTTCATCTGTACTGACCAAAGGGTTACTGTCTTCCGCCTTCCCCTTAAGGGATGCCCTTGATCGCCTCTAATCTATGCCCTTTGTATAGAACCCCTTGCAACAGCAATTCGCCGGCACCAGATAATCTGGGTATTCAAATAGGACCTCACCATTTTAAACTGTCCTTATTTGCGGATGATGTCTTGTTAATGCTTTCCAACCCCCATAATCTCACTTCCCAACTTGCTTAAGGAAAATGGCTCAGTCTCAAATTATAAAATTAATACAACAGATATGTGAAGAATTCGTGTGGCACGACTTTGGCGCTCCTGCTTAGCCAAACCGGCTGTATCTGGGTGGTACGGGCTGCTAATTTTTGAACATTACTACCAGGCAATCAACCTCAGCCACATTATCTCCTGGCATACAACCCCAAGAAAAAAAAAATAGATGGGTAGACTTAGAGAATGCACTAACACCCGACCACATTCTACAATACCTTCCTTGGCTCCCACGTACCCAGAGACCAGCCTCGGGATACTATCACCCCACTATACAATTAACGCTAAACATATGGGACAAACTTATCAGGAAGAAGGCGGACATCGCTACATTCCCTTCACCTCTTACTCCACTTTGGCACCATCCGGCATTCCCTCCAGGGAATTCAATCTCGTATATCACACCCAGCAGAGAGCAGCTATAACCCAATTTTAACACATTCTATGGGAATATGCTCCACGCACATTTTCTGATCTTAGTGAAAGAGCGGGCCTCCCGTCTTCCTTGCATTTCTCCTACATTCAAATAAGAGGGTTTATCCAGGCCCAATGCAAATCCTCCAAATTGCGGAAACCTACCTCCTTCAAGAAATTTTGCATGCGCCGAGTTGGTTTCCCAGGATTGGTGTCCCTCATATACCATGATATCTTATCACCGACCACTGAGACCTTGGAACCGTTCGAGACAACATGGGAGAGTGACACTCAGAAGACTTTGGACAAGGTGGGTTGGTCTAAACTGAGGCTCAGGATATCTAAGGTATCAATTAACACCTCAATCAAGGAAAACGCATTCAAAGTTTGCACACGTTGGTATCTAGTTCCCAGACGATTACACAGACTTTATTCGGCTCTCCTGTGAAAACCATTGATAAATATAGGGACAAACTTGTACAACACGTCTGTGCAGCTACCCGCTTACAAATTGCTGTAGATTAGAAATCCTCATCCCCTCCATTTCTCCAGGCGGTGATCTCTCAGGTGTGGTATATAGTGTCGATGGAGTACATCACAAGCCTTTTAAAGGATAAGGTTTTAAACTTTCATAAGACAATGGGATTCATGGTACACATTTGATCACACTCCATTACCTGGTACTAGTTGAGCCACTTCCTCACTTCTTGACATTTTAGTATTTTTCTTCTCTCTTCCAAAGTATTGTCTCTTTTACCCCCTGAGGCATTAGCGGTACAGATAACTCCGCCCTAGATTGACATCTTGTCTTCTTTTACCAGCCCCTTTCCCTTTGCAATAAGTTATTTCGAAACATGCTCCCTACTTTACGAATATATTTAGTAGCACATGTATAGACTCTATTTTTTAGCTATATAAATTGTATGTGATAATGTAATTTTTATTTAAAAGTCCAATATCTAATGCCAATTTTTTTTCACTTTATGTTCCTGTTGTTCTCGAAAATAAACAGATTTAAAAAAAAAAAAAAAAAGAACCGCCTTAAGTGTGCATTAGTATGTAAATAGGGAGGTGTTCTCAGGTTCGTTATCTGTCTATAAAGTAAGGGCATTCTGTAGGGCAGTTTTAAATTGATAAGGAGATAGTTGGGGAGGCGCCACGGCCCAGGAGGAGATTATCCAAGTGGACAGGGACCATGTGCACAGCAGCGGGGCGTGGTCCAAATAAGAAATCAGGAAGATAGAGATGAACTTAGAGTACTGTAGGGAGCATTATTCAGTAAGTATCAGGTCTATGTGAGAGTAGGTGTTGTGGACATGTGAGTGAAAAGTGTAGTCCTTCGTCCCGGGTAAAATGCTTGCCATGCATCAGAAAGATTGTATTCCGCTAATAATTTACAGCAATCCAGGGAGGGGCCTGCGGTATCTGAGGGTGGTTTCTCCCGGGGGGGGGGAAGGTCTAGTCAGGGATCCAGGATCAAATTAAAGTCGCCTAGCAATTTGAAGCTACTAGTACGGACCTTCAGTACTTCCTGTAGAACAGTTTTGAGAAAGGGGATCTGCCTGGAGTTGGGGGCGTAAAGGGAGACAGGTGTTATTAACTTATACTCCAACATCCTTGTTAAAATCAGAAACCGGCCCTAATTATGTTTCTACTTATGGGAGAGGGAAAATGAGGTCTTAGAGCTAAAAAGGATGGCTACGCCATTGAGTTTAAGTAAGCCATTGGCTGAATAGCAGAGAGGGTAGCGGTGATCGCGGAGGGTAAGGGGGAGTCCTAGAAGAGAAGTGGGTTTCTTGGAGCACCGCCACATCTGCTTTGTAAAGGAAGAATCAATCATTTTGGGGAATTAAGGCCCTGGACATTTAAAGAATGAAGCTTAACCATAGAGGCTAGGGTAAATGGTATGCAGGATTGGGTGATGGGGAGATAAAGAAAATGGGAGCCCAAAAGGCAAACCTAATTTTAAAGAGAGGTGCACTGCACAGGCAGGTATTAATCCTGCCCACCTGGAAAAATACAATGTTGTTTAACAGAATAATCGAGTGACAAACAGTGTAATAGAACAATAATAATAACATGATATAAGCCACGAAAGGCAATATAACAGGAATAAAGACTAGGAACTGGCTTGAACTTAGAGAGGCATCTTATATAAAAACCTTAAAATCTTCCTTTTGGTGTCCAGGATAATGTAAATGGGTAAGGATTGGGCATAGGCCTTACCGGGAAGTTTCCCTGTAGCAGGTGGCCCAACGAGGCCGCATCGTATATCACTTATTTCCCTAATTTGTCTTCCCCTGGCACGGATGGGGGGCATCGGGGAGGTAAGCAATTAAAAGCATTGGTGGTCAGTGGACAGCAACAGGCAGCCAATCATTAGGATGCCTGTAGCTGTATGGGGTCCCACAGTGCTGTGCGGCAAACAGGAAGTCTCACTTCATTTCCTGTCTGCATGATGTGAGTAGCGACTGTCAAAGTGGCTAAAGATAAATGAGCGGGGGAGGGGGCTGCCTATACTAAACTATAGGGAGGGGGGCTGCCAATACTAAACTATATGGAGGAGAGCTGCCTATACTAAACTATAGGGAGGGGGGCTGCCTATACTAAACTATAGGGAGGGGGAGGGCTGCCTATACTAAACTATAGGGAGGGGGGGCTTCCTATACTAAAATATAGGGAGGAGGGGCTGCCTATACTAAACTATAAGGAGAGGGGCTGCCTATGCTAAACTATAGGGGAGGGGTGGCTACCTATACTAAACTATAGGTGGGCTGCCTATACTAAACTCTAGGTGGGCTGCCTATACTAAACTGTAGGGGGCTGCCTATACTAAACTATAAGGAGGGGGTCTGACTATACTAAACTATAGGGAAGGGTGGCTGCCTATACTAAACTATAGGGGGGCTGCCTATACTAAACTATAAGGAAGGGGGGTCTGCCTATACTAAACTATAGGGAAGGGGTGGCTGCCTATACTAAATTATGGGGAGTGGGCGAGGGGGGGCTGCCTATACTGAACTATAGGGAGGAGGGGCTACCTATACTTAAGTATATGGAGTGAGATGGGGGCTGCCATATAAAACTATAGGGAGTGGTGGGACTGTCATACAAAACTATAGGAAGGAGTGGGAGCTGTCATGCAAAACTATAGGGAGGGGGGCTGCCTATACTAAACTACTGGATGGGGGCTGCCTATACTAAATTATGGGGAGGGGGGCTGCCTATACTGAACTATAGGGAGGAGGGGCTACCTATACTTAAGTATATGGAGTGAGATGGGGGCTGCCATATAAAACTATAGGGAGTGGTGGGACTGTCATACAAAACTATAGGAAGGAGTGGGGGCTGTCATGCAAAACTATAGGGAGGGGGGCTGCCTATACTAAACTACGGGAGGGGGCTGCCTATACTAAATTATGGGGAGGGGGGCTGCCTATACTGAACTATAGGGAGGAGGGGCTACCTATACTTAAGTATATGGAGTGAGATGGGGGCTGCCATATAAAACTATAGGGAGTGGTGGGACTGTCATACAAAACTATAGGAAGGAGTGGGGGCTGTCATGCAAAACTATAGGGAGGGGGGCTGCCTATACTAAACTACGGGAGGGGGCTGCCTATACTAAATTATGGAGGGATGCCTATACTAAACCCTGGGGGGACTGCCTATACCAAAATATGGTGGGGGGACTGGCTATACTAAACCATGGGGGTCTGCCTATTATTAAATTATAGGGAGGGAGAGGGGGGCTGCCATACAAAACTATAGGGATGGGGGGCTGTTATAATGTGTGAGGGAAGAGAGGTATATATTGCTAGAATGTGTAAGGGAGTGGGGTGGTCTTAATATATTGTGTGATATGAAGGAAGGGAGAGGAGTCTTAAAAACACTTTGGTGGGAGGTAGGCTTCTAATATAATGGTGGAGTTTAGGTGGATGCTAGATAGTTAATGGGTGCTATTTTATTTATGGGGTGATGGTGGGGCAATTTAATTTATTGGTGGGGCCTATTAAGTTAAGATGGGGTGACAGGACCTTTAATATAATGCTGGGGTGGTTTAGGGCTTTTAATTAAAAGTGGGGGAGGAGGGTTATTTATTAAATGTGAATATTAATTTTTTAATGACGGAAAAGGTTGTGGGAAATGGCTATATTAAATGTAAATGCTGTAAATGTATTCCTGGGAATGTTTGGAGGGGGGAATAGGTTTATTTATTAAATGGCAAAACTATTATTTTAATGTTGGGACTGGAGGGAGGCCTAATTATTAAATGTGGGTGCTATTGAGTTAATGCTGTGGCTGGTTGGAGTTTTCTAAATGTCATTTACCCATTCTTTTTTCCAAATAGGGCCTCCAACATTCCAGGATCCAGACAAGTAGCAACTGATCTAAAGAACCAGCAGCCACAGTTGGTGAAAGTGACAAGAACAGGTAGAAGACAGCAGGCCAGTCTGCCAACTGTCCTGAATCTGTTGGGACAGTCCTGAATTTAGGTGACTGTCTTGCTTAGTCAGGATTTGATCCGACTACAAGGACAGTTGGGAGGTATTTCCCCCTTCTCAGGGGAAGAACTTGACCAGCCAAACGGGATCAGATTGTTGCTGTCAACTCTGCTATTTTTCTTGTGTTCATTAACCAGAGGGAAAGTTGCAATGGACTTGGTAAAACTGTGTGCCCACCTAAGAAGCAGGGTGACAGATAATCTTGTCCGTACCAAGCTGGTAGAGAAGCATAGATAATGGAGTAGGGACCACAGAACAGCGCAACCATTTTAAGTTTAGCTTTACCACCTGGATGATTGGAGCCTGACTGCTTTTGTGACTATTGGGAGACTGGCTCCGAAAAAGTCCAGTGTATTATATTGGCACAGACTTCCAGCATCCTTGAGACAATGACCTTTTCATATATCTGGCTGAAGTGGGAGATATTATGGTCCTTGTTACATTAGGTAGTGGTAAACCTTTGGCAGTTTGGTAATAATTTTTGCTTATATATATATAAGTCTAAGTGTTGTTACATAAAAAATTATAGTCATGTTTTTCACATAACTGGTTTCCTGAGTGATTGTGTCCTCACAACCATATGCGGCTAACTGTCTCCTTACCACTGTGCCAATGTACTGTATCACAGTCAAATGACAGTCCTTGTTTGCCGACCCCATTTGTTCTGACCAGTGTTATGCACGTTTTGTCGCTATCCAATAACGATTGTCGAATATCGATTTTTGTGTTTCCAAAGCACAAAGTAATTTAATATCCAAAGGTAGCAGAATAACAATGCGAAATAAAACAAGTACAGCCATTACTTATTGCAGGCGCTCTGGATCCAGTGTACAGTCATTCAGGTCTGAAGGCTGTGGTCAAAGAAAACTGGTCACTAAGCCCAGAGCTCCTGCTTATATGCAATCAGTGAATACAGTAAAACAATGCAGATGATGTGGCTTGCTTCTATTGGTCCAGGCATCAGGAAGGTCCAGTGTACTGCAGGTCATAGGCCAGTTCAAACCAAAATAGCCAAAGGTGGGGGTCATCTCTCCAGGGAATGTGCTCCGACTTTCCCCCCAAGAATCCAGTTTCAACTAGTCTATTAGCATTTTACAGTCTGTATCACTTTTAACATTTATCCCTTAACATCGCTAACTAGAGCATGCAATATGCGATTCCTTCGGCAAATGAACCGGATAACTGCTGATGAAAAGGGGATTAAAATGATACTAAACATGACATAATTCCTGCAACCTGAACCTTTGATTTCACTAACATGCATATAACTTATAATATTAAACATAAATACTACTATATTTCGACATAAATAACTATGTGTTGCAACTACAATTAATGTGTACTAATTTACACATGTGTGTGTTCGTGTGAATGTGTGTAAAAGTGTAAAACCTGTTATTGCCACGTGTTGCAGCTGGATACGCCCTTCCACGCCGTAGCGTGGTCTACACATAATTTCAGACAAAGACAACCAAATCTGCTCGATATTAATTGAAATGACTTTATCCAATTTGCTGACTTCGACACCAGACTATCTCAGAGATGGAAAAGATGATGTGTAATATAAAAGTAGAAGGGTGCGAAACCGAAGTCTTTTTGAAAGTTTAGAGACTTCAGTGCACACCAGCCTGGTGAATTCTGGGAATCTTAAAGAGTCTTATATTGGGGTCATATGTGATCCCTGAGGCATTTTTTTTTATTTTTCCTTAGCAGTCTTTGCTGGTGAAAGCAGAGAAGAGGAAAAGTTGCAGATACTTGACTTAGGGGTGCTACATGTTGATTCTGATATATCTCAGTTAAGGAATCTCACGTCATTGATGGCAAGGAAAAATAATAGTAGTTAATGGAAAACCGCAATGATAAAGTGTTTCCTCATATGCCAAGAACCTGGATCGCCTTTACCAGCTAGACAAAATAAAATGTGAGGTAATAGAACAATTAGTGGCACCTCTGTCCTATTGTAGGAACATGTTGTATATGGGCCACAAACATGAGTAACAGGTTAAAAAACCTGAGTTCAGATTTTACACAAGTTTGTTTGGCCAAGGTTACATACAGATGTCCAGAAATATTGTGAATCCTGTCCTGATTGTCAGTTATTGGCTCCTGTATTTCATTTCAGTGCCCGTAAGTACCACATCCCATTATAGAGATTCACTTTGAAGGGATTGCCATGGACCTGGTTGGTACCTTAGTAAAGACCATTAAGGGACACCAGTACATTTAAGTTGTAATGAATTATGCTACCCTCTATCCAGGAGCTATTACCCTAAGGAACATGTCTTCAAACAATATTGCCAAGGAGTTGTTTCATATATTTATTCGGGTGGGAATTCCAATACAGAGCCTCACAGACCAACACATGCCCTTTATGTCTAAAGTCATGAGGTCACTGTGTCACTTATTAAATATCAAACATTTATGTACTATTATTGGTAAATTAATAGATTGTCTGGTCCAAAATTATGTAGTTCCAAAGCACAAAGAAAGTTATTCGCAACCAAAGTTAATTTAAATGTTCAGGCCAATAGTACATAAGCACGGCTAGTGCATGGCACAACAGCTTCAATGCAAAATGCTTAGTTGCAGTTACAGACTGCGATCTGTATACAATCGCATATAGTAAAGTTACATATCATTGGTCAATAAGTTCAAACATCTCAATAACTCAATGCACAATAGGTAAAACAGTCTTCTTGGTATTAGGATGCTACAGTTGGATTTCAAACTTGTATAGCCAAAAACTCCCGCTACTAGATCCTATTTCGAACATATTAAAGGTGTGAATCTTTCATTTGATGCTTTATTAATCAACCTAAAATTTTAAAATATTACCAGTGTGTAACATTTGTAATTACTGTGTGTTAAATACAGTTTGCTATGCCATAGCAAATATATTAAATGCGTATAAATCGCAATCTCGCGCAATAATAATTGGTATAAAATTTATCTTTTCATATTAATTTGATGTACTAAAATTAATCACTTTAACAGTACTTCTGTTTATCAACAATAAATGGATGGTCTGGTTGACAAGTTAAAGAAGACTTTGAAGAGTATGCTAAAAAAAAGTGATAGGCAAGGATGGGAAGGACTGAGATTGTCTATTACCATGTTTAATGTTTGCCATTCAGCAAGTGCCACAAGCTTCCACAGGTTTTCCCCATCATCATCAGCATTTTTTTATATAGCGCCTTCAAATTCCGTAGCGCTTTTTAATTGGGAACAAACATTAATAAGACAATACTGGGTAATACATACAGACAGAGAGGTAAGAGAACCCTGCTCGCAAGCTTACAGTCTATAGGACAATGGGAGTTTGAAACACAAGGGCATGTGCTACATCATATTGCACAATAGACCAGCTAGAATGCAAAGGTAAAAGTATTGAGTGGGCTGTGTGTGTTGCAATGTTGGTCAGAGGGTTGTTGTCTTGCGTTAGCAGTGCAGAGGATGGTAATAAGGTAATCTAGGGAAATTAAGATGGTGGTTGAGGAATATCATAACCTTGTCTGAAGAGGTGGGTTTTCAGTGAACACTTGAAGGTTTGAAGACTAGAGGAAAGTCTTACTGTGCGTGGGAGAGAATTCCACAAAGTGGGTGCAGGCCGGAAAAAATCCTGTAACCGAGAATGGGAGGATGTGATGAGAGTGGAAGAGAGACGTAGATCTTGTGCAGAACGGAGGTGTCGAGTTGGGAGATAGTTTGAGACAAGTGAGGAAATGTATGTCGGTGCAATTTTGTTGATGGCCTTATATGTTAGTAGAAGAATTTTATATTGGATTTGTTGAAATACAGGCAGCCAATGTAGAGACTGACAGAGTGGCTCCGCAGAGGAATAACAGTTTGCAAGGAAAATCAATCTAGCCGCTGCAGGCAAAATAGATTGTAGGGGATCAAGTCTGACTTTGGGAAGACCAGTAAGGAGGGAATTGCAATAGTTGATGCGGGAGATGATGAGTGCATGAATTAATGTTTTTGCGGTGTCTTGTGTCAGATATGTGCATATTCTGGAAATGTTCTTTAGGTGTATGTAACATGATTTAGATATAGAGTTGATGTGGGGAATAAGCGACAGTTGTGAATCAAGGATTACACCTAGGCAACGAGCTTGCGGGCTGGGAATTATGGTCATGTTATCAACAGAAATAGAAATGTCAGGTAGGACGCTTCTGTTTTTGAATGGGAATATTATTAATTCAGTTTTTGAAAGATTGAGTTTGAGTTGCCGAGAAGACATCCAAGATGAAATGGCAGAAAGACAGTCAGTAACGCGATACAACACAGATGGTGAAAGATCAGGAGAGGATAGATAGATTTGTGTATCATCTGCATAGCGATGATACTGAAATCCAATAGAGCTTATTAGTTTTCCAAGAGAAGTGGTGTAGATAGAGAATAGCAGAGGACCTAGGACTGAGCCTTGTGGTACTCCAACTGATAAAGGAAGCGGAGCAGAGGTGGATCCAGAGAAATTAAAATGTGATTAGAAAGGTAGGATGAGAACCAGAATAGGACAGTGCCTTCAAGACCTAAGGATTGCAGCGTTTGTATGAGGAGAGAGTGGTCAACCATGTCAAATGCAGCAGAGAGATCCAGGAGAATTAGAAGAGAGTAATGGTTATTCTTTTTTGATGTGATCAAATCATTGACAACCTTGGTCAGCGCAGTCTCTGTGGAGTGTTGAGAGCGAAAGCCTGACTGAAGAGGATCCAATAGGTTGTTTGCTGTAAGAAAGTGTGTGAGGCAAGTGTAGACAATTCTCTTGAGAAGCTTGGAGGGGCATGGGAGGGGCATGGGAGCTGGGAGATGGAACGGTAATTTACGAGAGAGTTAGGGTCAGAATTCTGGGTTTTTTTTTAAATGGCAGTAATCACTGCATGCTTGAATAGTGATGGAAAAATACCAGTAGAAAGAGATAGATTACAGATTTTAGTTAGAGGGGGAATGAGCACAGGAGACAGGGACATACCAATTTGTGAGGGAATGGGATCAAGAGGGCAGGAGATAGAGTAGGAAGATGAGAAGAGAGTAGAAACTTCCTCTTCATTTGTGGGATCAAATGAAGAGAGAGTGTCAGAGGGTGCTACAAAGGAGTTGAGCTGATTGCTTGTCAAGGGAGATGATATCATTTCAAGTCTGATCTTTTCAATTTTGTCCTTGAAATAGGCAGCAAGATCCTGTGCACTGATGGTAGTTGGAGGATTTAGGGCAGGAGGATTCAGAAGAGAGTCAAATGTGTTAAAGAGGCGTTTGGGGTTAGAAGCCTGAGCATAGATGAGAGATTGGAAGTAGGTTTGTTTAGCAGTGTCCAGAGCATTTCTATAGGAGTGGTAGATATCAGTATATGTGATGAAATCATTAGAGGTACAAGATTTACCCCAGTGACGTTCTGCTTTACGAGAAAGTTTTTATAGAGTTTGTGTTACTGTAGTGTGCCACGGTTGGCAACGATCTCTATGCGAAGTATGTAGTGTCGCTTGAGCAACTTGATCCAGGGCAGTTGCTAGGGTTTGATGAAAATGGGGTACTGTCCAATCAGGGGAGGAGAATGTAGAAATTGGGGAGAGAAGTTGTTGGAGAGAGGTGTAAAACTGTTGAAAATCAATAGTTTAAATTCCTGCGAATGTGAGGAGACTTGGAAGAGTTTGACACTAGGGAGAGTAAAGAACTGGAGGTGAGCGACTAGCTAATAAGGTGATGATCCGAGAGGGGGATTCAATCCCCTGGGAGAGGTCAAGTGATGATGTTAGAGAGAGTAGTTTGGAAGTAGCATTGGAACGTGGATTAGAAATAGGGATGTTGAAATCACCCATGATGATGTCAGTAGATAAGAGGTGAGGGAGCCATGCAGAGAAGTGTTCAAGAAATTGTTAGTGTGGACCGGGGGGCGATAGATGACAGCAACACGCATAGAGAAAGGGTTAAAAATCCTAACAGCATGTACTTCAAAAGATGTGAACGTGAGTGATGGGACATTTGTTAGAACTGTGAATGTGCACAGTGGGGAGAGAAGTAGTCCAACCCCTTTTCCTTGTCTGCCTCCCGGTCTGGGGGTGTGGGTGAAATGGAGACCACCATGTGAAAGGGCTGCAGGTGAGGCAGTGTCTGATTGCGTGAGCCATGTTTCTGTTATTGCTAGAAGGTTGAGGTTGTTTGAGAGGAGGAGATGAATGGAGGTAAGTTTGTTACAAACAGAACGTGCATTCCAAAGGGCACATTTAAAGGACTTTGGAAGAGAGGGGAGACAGGTGATGCGTTTGAGGTTTGCTGGATTTCTGTAGTGTTCAGATATATGTGTGTGGGAGAATTAAGGGGGACCTGGATTAGGTGATATATCACCAGCTATTAGAAGCAGGGAGGAAGAAAGGTAGGAAAGATGATTGTAAGATGTGTGTTTTTTTTAGTTTCTGGCGGCAGGGTGCGGCTGTTAAAGGTATTGAATTTAAATTGGAAAACAGTTCATGAGTGTTCACTAGAGGTGAGTGAAGTAATGAAGGGGCAATGTGGACAGGATGAGTGAGGGATGATATAGTCTTCAGTCTTCAAGTTGTGAAGCTTGTAGCCAGGGAGAGATGGAAATATCAGGGGTAGATTATGGTTTTTAAAGTGAATACTGACTGTTGACCTTGTGTTCCTGTGATAATAGGCAGAATGTTCTTCTCCTGTTTCCTCCGGTATAACTCCGAATTATGCTGTTTAAATTTGTTACACTTGTAACTGACACACTTAGAACTAGACACACACTAACTATGCAGCCATCACTGGCTTGCAGCCATTCTACAATGAATATATAAGGTTAACAAACACATGTGATCAGTATTCTTCAATCAAGCCCTCAATAAACTCCCCCAACCAACACTAGCCATAAAAGGTTTAAACAAACAAACAGTGAAAGGACAACTTGCAATAAGGCTGGAGTAATTACCATTAGAAATAAAATTGCACTTTCTTAATTTCAGATCAGACTCTGGTGCAATAAGGCTGGAGTAATTACCTGTTGATGAAAGAGAGAAAGCAGAGATTAGACCCCATTTGAACTTGTGTATGGTTAGTGGCCACAAGGACTCCTGGACCTTGCTAAGGAGGCTTGGGAGCAGGAAGATACTCCCAATCAAAGTAAAATTGAACATATTATTGCTATGAAAGATAGATTTGTGCTGATATTGTCAATTGTAAAGTAACATATGCAAAAAGCTCAGGTAGTCGAGTATATAATAGGTTCGCTAAGGTTAAGATGTTTAAGCCCGGATATAGAGTGTTAATCCTGATGCTCACTTTGG
The DNA here is from genome assembly GCF_038048845.1 of Mixophyes fleayi. NCBI lineage: Eukaryota > Metazoa > Chordata > Amphibia > Anura > Limnodynastidae > Mixophyes > Mixophyes fleayi. The sequence continues at coordinate 42,340,292 of NC_134412.1, forward strand.
AAAGTAAATATCTATTTATGGTATATTGTCTTTCAGCTAAAAGTGTTTGACCGCACAGGTTTGAGCAGTGGGGGTGGGGGTGGGATATGTGAGAAGGTGACTGGAAAAATCTGGGAAAGGAGGTATTTTAATCCCATTACCTTGTCCTAGGTGTTCTAGAAGAGGCTAATTATGCTAGAGATCACCTGCGACCTGATCTCTTATAAGGAGGTTGTGTCTGCAGAATTGAGGACAGAAAATTATCGATACTTTTACACAATTTAAGTAAACTATTGAAACTCTACCACTCAAACTCCAAAAAAATTATAAAATTATGACGATTAAGGCAGAAGCCGTAATGGACGTGTTCCTTGTGCCATCACACCCTGTGGTTAGCTACATATGCAGCACTATCATGGGGTGAGATTGCTGTCACTCACAAAATGGTGGAGCTTTTAATTCAGAGAATACACAAATGCAGTCTATGCAACTGAAGGTCTGAGCAGCTATGTAGCACAAAAGATAGTACCCAGATCTGTTCCTTTCTTTCCTGATTTTTGGATGGTAATTTAATCAAGCGTGTTTGAAAACTTGGAGCTACATACTGGAGCTTGGTTTGTGAATGTACATAGATTTGTTTGTACAGAACCCACATTTTGAGTACTTAGGGCCGATTCATCAAGGTTTTTTCTGTACCTGGAATTTTTTTTATATGACATTTTGCAAACATATCTTTGTTGTATGGATATTAATTTGGCCCATATTTTCCTATCTCTACAGAGTTTGAAGTTGCTGCATTAAGATAAATTTTCTGAAACATTCATTTTAGTACTAGCAAGAAGACTGTATTGGCCTGCATAGTGTCATGATATTAGATAACTGAGGCTTACTTACTGGTATTTGCACAGCTAACAGGGAGGCACAGAGTCTAAACGTACCCCTGGTCTTTGCTAGGAACCCCCGCAAGGAAGTTTGGAGTTCGCTGCAGAAACACGCAGGTCGCAGCCCTCCAAGTTAGCCACCAGTGAAGTAATGGGTGAAGTAGCGTAGTCAAGCAATCTGGAGTCTGGCCGTGCTGGTAGCGAGGTACAATGGGAACAGGCAAAAGCGTACTCAAACAATCCAGAGTCAAACCAGGAAGGTAGTAACACCAATGGATGATCCCCAAAGAAGGTCAGGGAAGCCAAATCAGGAACCAGCAAGTCAGTCAGGGTGCTGGGAAGCACTAGGAACACTGGAGCAGAAGGGACGTAGACCTCGATACTCTGGCACCAGGAGGGCACCAGAGTCTTCTTGAAATAGCTGCTGCATGAATCCCATTGGTGGCAGTGGGCGGTCAGTGATCAGATGACCGATAGCCAGCATCCCGTTGACTAGCAGCGGTGATGCGTGCCCTTGTGCATGCGCCCGGCGGCTGAATGTGGAAGTGCGTCATCTGTTGCATCCCGGCACGCCCCTGCGTATGCGCCCGGCAGAAGTGAAAGTGCGGGGACAGCGCCTGACACATAGATGACCAATTGGTGCAAGGAATGGGGTGCATCAATCCCTCCCTCAACAGTAAAACAATCCCGCCCAGGTAATTTTGATATCACAATACATGCATCAACTTTTCAAATGATTGTAATGTGACAAAATAAATCTTAACATCTCCACCAACAATTTAAATATGTCCATGTTTTCTAAATTAATCTCCATTTGTTATCAAAAACCTCACCAAAGTCTAGTGCCCTAGACTGCAATCCTGATGGCAATCTTACGAATTAACACACACAGAGCTATGATGTTGCACACAATATCCAGTACTCCACCAGATTAGTCAAGCCAAAAGAATATGGCCTTTAAAGGTTCATAAGTCGTCTTTATAACTGATCTGTTAGAGGTGTGCATGGAATTATAAGCGACCTCTTGCTCTGTGTGTAGGTTTAAAGAGAAAAAAAAAAGTATGTATGAGTAATATTAACTAAATCATACAATTAGAGAGATATATTTGCATGCAATGGCGCTAATATAATGCTACAATATTCAACTTTTTTTTTTTATATAAGTACACCATAATGCAAAGAGTGTTACAATTTTGCAAAAGTGCTACAATGGCCTAATTCTAAATAATGATGTGATTGAATAAAGCATCTAATAGCCAGGCTTCTCCATGTGTCCTGGCACCTCCTTGCTTATGCTGTATTCTGCACCACATACATGATTGCTTGAAGGCAAAAGAGTTGGTCAGCGGTGTTATTAATGTTGAGGCGTAGGGTCCAGGTCACTCAGCACAATGAGCAGGGTGTCCATGATGACATTAGGTGGAAGCCGATAGTGATGGACCTCCTCAGCATCCGACATGCCAAAGAGGCTGATATGTGGCCTGAAGAAACACTCCCTGGGCCAGCAACATGTTTAGTTGCTGGTTTTGGAGGAGACGATGCAGCAATGATTGGCTACATGTGAGAAAGGTGATTGGAAAAAATATCTATTACCTTATGCATTGTAGATTTTTGGGTCTCATTTGACATTATACATTATACATTATAGACCAAACATATTTACAGCTAACAAAGCTCTGTTCATATTAACAGTTTTCAGAAGTTTCTGTTTTAAAAATAAATCACAAATCGCTCACACTCTACATAACTGATGAGAAATTCTAAAAGACAGCAATTAGTGTGTGTCAATATCCCAAGGGACAAAAGTACAATCAGATATCAACTCAATCATCTGTAATTCAAAAATGGATTGTGCAAAATGTGTCTGTGTGCATTTTGTTGACCATTGTTCAAAGATATATATATATAATACAATTTTGAAATTAATGTGACAAAACAGATAGATTGTTACAAATCACGGCAATCTTTGACTATAGGAGAAGAGACAAATGTATTCAACCCTATTTCACTATGTAGAGATAAAACAAAAACGTGTGCCTTATTTTGCTTCTGACACCAGGCTAACCTCTGGATAGTGAAACACAGATTAGAACAACTCCTAATTAAGCTATAACTTATCCTGGCAAAGAATTCTAAAATAATATTTTCTTTCTTTGCTGTGACATCATGGTGTCAATCTTTGACAAGGTAAGATAGAGTCTTGTCATTCGTCCAAAAATCACAGATTCTTCTTCTATTCTCCATTTTCTATGGGGAGAAGAAAAACAAACAAACAAGGATTACACATCACTTCTAATATTATTATCCCAGGACATATATATATATATATGTATATAATATATTATTATTTTTTTACTTAGGACATTTGATAAGACAGTTACCCTACAATCCATTTTATAAGAAGTTTACCATTGTTACGGCTCACGCCCCAGGTATCAACTCCTAGAACCGCTATGTTCTGTTTTCAATTTGATAATTTTGCTATATTTCCAAACATTAAGTTACAACTTGCATGAGTTGATTCTACATATATTAGCATTTACAATTTTTGGAATATTTATTATTGTAATTACTGTTATCACCTCATTACTTGGAGCCATATTTTGTGTACTTAACCCAGATGTACCAATTTCCTGATTGTCAACCATAGTTTTGGGATTGAGCTATGCACTGCCCCTCCCTCCTGTCATGGAAGGCCACTTTGGCTGTGTAGCACACGGATAATGGTGGCAACATTATAGATACAGACCAGCGCTACCACAAAGATTTAGTGATAAATGTGAGGACGGGGTGAAATAGTAAATTGAATAATGTAGTATTAAATACAGTATTGACGACAGTAAAGACTGTAACTAGAAGTATCAGTCTAAAATGAATAATTCAGACACAGAGATATGTATTCAATAATAAACATGTATATTGAGAAACATATATAAAGAGATTAAAAACCATACAAATGAAAATAAAGGGAAAAAAGTTTAATCCTAAAATGCGTAAAAAGTCTATCCTAGGAATAAAAACATCCTGAAAACTTCCTAAAAAAACACAATCGAAATTTGCCTGTGCATGCCAGGTAAAAAAGGTGAGGATCCTATGAATGTGATAGCGCGTACTGCCCTCTGTGTTATTTGCAATTGGTGGAGTCCTCTGCTTCAATCCTAGAAACGAATAAAGTCCTATTTTGGCCACTGAGAGGGAGAAGGCAGTCGCTCATCCATACCCTGCCAATGGCGTGCGTTCCACGCTATTTCCGGTTCCTGTATGACGTCAATGGGGTCCTGACCTGTTTCATCTTCCGACTTTGTCAAGGGATATCTTTACCATGTATGAAGTACCCTATTTTATAGTTCCTTACTGCAATCCATTTGGACATCTAGTTCCTTGTGTGAAAATAATAAAAACCATGTTAGCAATTAATATCCTAGATGGAATTAGACCGATGATAATGTAAATAGTTATAATCAACTGGTATTTGGAGATAGTTAATTACATGTTGATGATAATAAAGAACAATAATGGTATTGTTATACAGGCAGCTATTTGGTACATGTTGATGATAAAGAACAATAATAATATTACTATACATTCAGCTATTTACAATAATATGAGGATATCAAGTTGTGATCTAGAAAAAACGAATAAGGAAGTAAATACAATAAACAAATATACAAAAAACAAATATAAAAAAATATATAAGAAACAAGTAAAAGACAGATTTGCCTACATGGAAGATAAGTACTGAATAGTGACAGAGAAATTCTGAATGCGTAGATATTAATTGCTTAAATGGTAAATCTCCATTGACTATACTACACCTATATAGATATAAGTATGCTCATATGCATATTTAAACAAAAACACAAAATGGGGTATGAAAATGTTATTTTCAATAATGTTGTTAACACAAACAAAAAAAAACACTAAATAGATGTATATAACCACTATAATATAATATATAATATGTATTGTAATAGACCTAATGTTGTTTAGGTGGTAAAGGTTGCATTAACCTCTTTATTCTATTGGAGTACCTAATAGGCACAAGGATAACAGACGATGTCAGACTGAATTGCCCCTAGACACCTGCAGTACCAGGTATCCTCCTGTCTCCTAAGACGGGGTACTAACCTAGCTCACCTCATTTCGCTTCCAAGATCGGCAGGGTTTGGGCTGATGGAATGGTGATTTGACCTTAGATGTCTGGGATTCGTCCTTGTCTGTTCCTTGGCTTAGATAAATCCCATATTTTCAAAATCAATTGGTTGTCACCAGGGGCCACTGCAAGGTGGTTTGGACTTAGCTGCGTCCGTCCACAGGTCGCGGTTCTTACCAGGAGTGTCAGGCGAGACACTATAGGGGAAATAGTAGAATAAGATGCTGTATGGAGGCAAGAACACAAGGCCAGAGGCCAACGGAATAATGGAATCAGATTGAGCGTTATCTCTTAAGCCAGCGGCACAATAGAGACAGGTAGAGCGTGGGCTCTTTAGCCAGCGGCACAGTAGAGACAGCTGAAGTATGAGTTCTTTAGCCAGCGGTACAGTAGAGACAGGTAGAGCGTGAGCTCTTTAGCCAGTAGCACAGTAGAGACAGCTGGAATGTGAGTTCTTTAGCCAGCGGCACAATGGAGATTGGTGGAGCGTAAGTTCTTTAGCCAGCGGTACGATGGAGATAAATGAAGTGTGAGTTCTTTAGCCAGCGGCACAATGAAGATAGATGAAGTGTGAGTTTTTTAGCCAGCGGCACAACGGAGACAAGTGCAGTGTGAATGATTCAGTCAGCAGTATAGCGGAGACAGGTGCTGCTTGAGTAGTTCGGCCAGCGGCACAACGGAGACAAGTGCAGCATGAACATTTCAGCCCGCAGTATAGTGGAGACAGGTGGAGCTTGAGTAGTTCAGCCAGCGGCACAACGGAGATAAGTGCAGCGTGAACGGTTCAGCCAGCAGTATAGCGAAGACAGGTGCAGCTTGAGTAATTCAGCCAGCGGCACAATGGAGACAAGTGCAGCATGAACGGTTCAGCCAGCAGTATAGCGGAGACAGGTGCAGCTTGAGTAGTTCAACCAGCGGCACAACGGACACAGATAGGCGCTGAGGATCCAAGGTAAAATACATAGGAGGCAAGACGGTAAGTCTAATCAGGCAGGTAACTTGATCAGCAGGCACTGAGGAGAAGGGGGAAGCGCCCCCTGAAGTCCGGAGCCAGTCCAACAGCCAATAGAAAACTTGCAGAGGACATCAAGGACACGGTCCGTGCATGCGCAGCACCAAAGCCAGGACCCCAGCAGCTGCAGCACGAATCAGGGAGGAACAGGCGAGCGTGTCGGTCCTCGGTTATAAAAGCCAAATGACCGTCGTGTGACATCCTCCCTATATATTGCTGGTGACAGGGACATTCAAGTAGGTAAATCACATCCTTGGTGTCACATGTCATGAAATCTTTTATATTGTAAACTTTTCCTGTTTTGTTGGATTGATATTGCTGAATAGGTTTAGTGTCTCTTTGTTTGTGGTTTCTACAAGTGATGCATCTCCCACAAGGGTAAAAGCCTTTAGGTTGATGTTCGCTAGTGAGTGACAGTTGAATAGATCTCTTGGGGGCGATGAAGCTGCTAACTAATTGGGTCTTGAGATTAGGTGGCTTTCTTAAGACCATTTTGAGCCCATCAGATAATGTATTATGCAAGTCAGGGTCTTGGAGCAAAATGTTCCAATGTTTCTTAACTATGTTTCTGACTTTAAATGCTGAATCATTATAATTTGTGATGAAAAAAATATTGTTTTGACTCGATGCATGACTATTTGATTGTTTATAAGTCAGTAAGTCTTCTCTATTTAGCTTCATAGTTTCTAAAAGAGCCTTTTCAACGAATTCTGAATCATATCTTTTTTCCAAAAATTGGTTTCTAAGTTGTTGGCCTTGTGTCTCAAAGGTATGTAAATCAGAGCAATTCTTCTAATTCATCTAAATTCTCCAAATGGAATATTGGACAGCCATTGGGGGTGGTGTTTACTGGTAGCTAAAATAAAGCTATTCACATCTACTGGCTTGTTGTAGGTCTTAGTTTTAAGTTGATCGTTTTCGACATCGATGCTTAAATCGAGGAATTCAATGGATTGTTTGCTGTATTTTGTACTAAATATGAGATTGTGAGCGTTTTGATTGAGTTCTGTCACAAAGTGGTTAAGGTAAAGTTCTTCTCCCTTCCATATGAATATAATATCATCGATATAGCATTGCCAGAGGACCAGGTTCGCCATTTGCTCATAAAAAGGTTAGCATAGCTAGGGGCAAATCTGGTCCCCATAGCTGTGCCTCTAATTTGAAGTTGAAATATATATTGAAACCAAAAATAATTGGGATTTAGTATAAATTGTATACTATCTAGAATGAATTTGCTTTGTTCAGGTTTCATGTCTGAATCCTGCAGAAGAAAATATAATATATTATCCAATCCTTGTGTGTGATCTATGACTGTGTACAGTGATGTCACGTCACTTGTAGCTAACTAGTATGTGTCATTCCATTCTATATTGCTCAAAATGTTGAGAATCTGGGTAGTGTCTCTGATGCACAATTCTTGCCTTCCTACAAAATTCTGTAAAAAGGTATCTATATAATGTGATAGGTTTGATGTCATGGAGCCAATACCTGATATGATTGGCCTCCCAGGTGGGTTGGTTGTGTTTTTATGTATTTTTGGTAAATAGTAAAAAAACAGTATTTTAGGATGTTGTATATGTATGTAATCATATTCTGTTTCCCTGCTTGTAGGCTCTGTTTGAGAAGATTAGTCAGAATTTTATGAAATTTAACAGTGGGATCTGATATTAATTCTTTATAGGTCATGGTATCTTGCAGAATTCTATGTGATTCTTTGATGCAGTCTTCTTTATTCAATAATACAACACCTCCCTCTTTGTCTGCTGGTTTTATAATAAGATCCTTATTGTTTTGTAAGTCTCCAAAGCTTTGATTTCTGTTATAGTAAGTAAGATTGCAACAAGTGAGGGGTCCTTATATTCGCCGTCATACTGCCACAAATTTAAATATTAACTCTTTCATTTATAGATTTTAGCTTACAGATTGTAACATTTCTTTATCAAAAGTACCAATAACACCGAACGGTTTCACACAATCATCATTCTTCAAACATCACTTCATTTTCCGTGCATATTGGTTCTGCATCTATATTTAGTATCTATAATATCTATTTTGATGTACCAAGTCCCCTAATATTATTTTGCTCCACATTCTAGCTTTCCACTTCGTTACATTACAAAAACATCTCCAATAAAACCTTTCCAACGATTCCTCACCAGGGGCTGGCCAATACAATCATAATTGCATGCATCGGACCATAAATACATTTGTTAGTATCCTAAAGTTGTTTAATTGGATTCCATTTCCTAGGCTCTTCCCTAGAAGATACAGCTGCAACAGATAGGTAGGATATACAAACTTCGACACACTATATACTTTAATTATCGGCCAATACAATTCTAACTCTCATCTGCACATCCACAGGGCCCACTCTTCCTTCTGAAGTGGATACAAATGTATCTCCTTTCATGGAGAGGGTAACCGGACCTCCTTTCAGAGAGCATCTACACCTACCAACCACTTTTGCGCTTTAACGCACAATTGTAATATTCTCAATTACCCTATGCTATCTCACCCTAGGCGATCCCAGCTTTTAACTGGTTGTCCCTACACTAACCTATACACTATACTAAATCACTATACCAATTGATTGTTTATAGATACCATGAAATCAATGCACAGCTTCAGTACACATAACTCATTCTCACTCAATTCAATCTTTACGCATTCACTGATTACACGCAATTCAGTTACATGTTACCATTCATTTATAACACTCAATTAAAAACTACATGTATTTAACAATTGCGCACAATGGGCTTGAGTTATTAAAGAAAGTAAGGCAAAAAAAGGAGTAAATGTTCTCCGGGACAAACCATGTTACAAATCAAGAGGTGCATATTAGTTTATTACTTTGCACATAAATTAAATACTGGCTGTTTTTCCATGTAGCACACAAATACTTGATTGCTTTATTTTTACACTGAAATTTGATCTAGGACATGCTCTACCCCAACTATAAATCTGTCCCCACATTTTTTACCTCCCCTTCCAATGCAACATGGTTTTGCCCAGGTGCAAAGTTACTCCTTTTTTTTGCTTTGCTCTCCTTAATGGCTCAGGCCCAATGAATTAGTAAGACACTTGTTTGTACTTTTGATATCAAGTTACAGAGGGCTTAAGAGGAGGTGATTTCCAAGAAGAACTTCTTCAGGAGACACAAAGAAAATCATTCTCATGGATAGTTTGGTTCCTCATGGTCTTAATGATTTTAACAACTTCATGGTATTTCTACATTGATATACAGTGGTTAGAGTTATCTTTATAACCTAACGAGATTGGGGTTTTTTTTAGAAGTTTTTCATTTTTTAATGACAAGGGAATGGTATTCCCGAGAATATGATATGGTGAATCTCAGAGTATATTTTGGGGCTCTGAATGTAATAGCATGAACACACCACATGCTAGTAACCTGAGGGTATACTATGATAGACAATATCTACAATTTCAATTTTAATATGTGCACTTATTCTCAACTTGATCTACAAGTTCACCATGGTAATATTTTTCAAATCTTATTAATTTCTTTCCAGCAACACAATAATTTCACTCTTTAGTAAGAAGTCACCCTCATACATCAACTTTTAAAACTTAAATACTTAAAAATTAAAAAAATTTTTTTAATAGAATCCAACACTTATTTCTTATTCACTACACACTTGAGGTTCTTTTAATATAATTTTGTTTGTCACTATTATTGTTATAGCTTACTATTAAATCATCGTTTCACTTTTTGTTTTTTACACAACTAGCTTACACCTTTTCACATCAAAAAATCAGTCACCTTCATGTTCTTCATGGTATTATTGGAAATATTTGTAGATCAAGTGTCCTCTTATATTTTAATAGGGTTTTTCTTTACCTGTATGAGTAGACTTCATTTATGTAATTAATAGTATCAGCAATATCTATGGTCTCTATGGGGGGCATTTCTTATTAATCCTTATTATTACTCTAATTGTTACCTTAACTCTGGCCCTACATATTAGTAGCAGCATTGCTGTCATTTAATACTAATAATAAAATGAAATTGCTTAATATAATCAATCCATCATAATTGGTTTTATATGCCCCCTTGTCTGATCTATATACAATTGGACTGTGAAATATTGAATCCACATCGCATGGATTAACAACAATATTCATTCTAGCAAGTGGGTGGTTAACTGCGCTCCCTAGATGTAAATGTAGTGGGGAGCTGCCAAAAGGAGAGCAATATAGATGACCCCTTTCCCTAAAGAATACTAAACAAGTACAAAACAGTACTTCTTGGCGCTAAGAAAAGGAGGGGGGGTACAGTAGTAATGAATGAAACTGAAATGGTTTATTTTCAGTGTTTCTCATTGAACACAATAAAACATGCAGTTCTGGCCAGAACACAATACAAAACAGCAATGGTATGCCACAATAATGCATCAAATGGGGGTACATAGATACCCCCACCAACATTCAAATGTGTAACATCAGAAGGCAATATTCATGCCCAGTATATATTGCAGCGCAAATAGTCATATATGGCTGACGTAGTATGGTGCCTAAATAGCACATATGAGTCAAAATTGCAAGAGTCTGTGTAGGCTAAAGTAGCACAGATTTGTACCAAAAACTAAAGTTTAGATCCAATTTAAACAACAGTCCAATGGGAATCAGGAAGGACTAACTCGTTCCTGTGGAATTCTGTGTAGTAATCTTTTCCTTACCTCCCCTTAAGCGATCGGGGGCAGTGTTTTCCTGGCTGTAGAAGCTGTAGTTGCGACGTCTCCAATGGACCGCTCATGCGCAGAACGTGTTGGGATGTCCCAGCTGTTCCCTCGGTTCTGTAGCGTAACACGAGCGGGTGATTCAAAGGTCCTGTCTTAACTACACTCTAGATCAGGCACTAGAACAGTGTTTCTCAACTCCAGTCCTCAGGACCCACTAACAGTGCATGATTGCCAGGTGACCAGTGAAATAATTAGTACCACCTGTGGATCTTTCAAAATGTGTCAGTTAGTATTATTACTACTGTACACCTGTGCTCCAGCAAGGAGATATGGAAAACATGTACTGCTAGGGGGTCCTGAGGACTGGAGTTGAGAAACACTGCACTAGAACGTCGTTAAGACAGGACCTTTGAATAACCCGCTCGCGTTACGATAGCCCGCCCCGTCAGCATACAGAACCGAGGGAACAGCTGGGACATCCCAACATGTTCTGCGCATGCGCACACTATTAGTATTATAAAAACAGCTTCAAAAATATAGTAATAGTAGCAGTAATAGTGCCTCAATATCACAACTGTTTTTACTTTTTTGTGTCTAAAAAACAAACCAGTTGAAAGAGAATTAATCAGAAATGTTACAAAAATAAATAATAAATTAATCTATATACACAAGCCCTATAAAATATTACATAATACCATTGAATTATAAATTCTCATTAAAGCCAGAAGGATTCAGTGTATTTAAAGAATGAATACAAAATACTTCTTGGTGACATAATATTTTAAATGTATCTCCACCACGGTACGTAGAACTAATATGTTCTATACCCAGTACTTCTAAACAGCTAGGATCCCCATTAGATTGATTTGCAAAATGATGTGATACATGTATGCCAAGGAACCTTATTCAAAATATTTCTTCTATGTTCCAAAAATCTGATTTTTAGGGCCTAGTCGTCCTTCCTACATAAAGCAACTGACAGCTGCATCTAAGAACATATATATTGTATATAGTTATATACAGTCCAATCACTTGTAGAGTGATCAAAAATAATATAATTATGTATAAGAATGAAGTCTAAGGAATCTATAATAAACTGTCACTGTGCCTCTGTAACAGTGAGCATCCTATATGCAACTCTTTCAATAACCTTAAAATCAAATTTATGAGGAATGTCACTATACATGGATTCCACATTCAGAATAAGGAAATCATAATTTTCTTTCCATTGCATATTTTTCAACATATTTAGTAGATGTATAGAATTTTTGCTATATTAACACATTCCCCTTCAATTGTAAAAAAAATTAACATAAAAGACAGCAAAGAAGTAAGTGTACCTGATATTATAGGCCAACCAAGGGTAGTGTTCAAATTTGTAGACATTATATATAGCGGTGACAGGGTGCTCATTCAATAAAAAGTGAAACTCATCTTTAGTAATAACTTCCAATTTCATAACGCTCTCCAAGATGACATTCAATTCCCGCTAGAATTTCAAAAACAGATCACCACTTTACATTGTACAGAAAAATCGATGTCATCCCGCTGTTACAACCATCTTACAGTGAGTACCATCTGTGGAATGATAAGTTTGCAAATATATATGTTTTCTGATGAGCATTGCCTTATGTGTGGTTACAACAGTTTGTAAAAAACACAACAGCAATAGATTGAACACCTGTTCCAGTCATTGGATTAAGGGTGATAATAGCACTCTTTACATCTTAGAGTAGATCTGAGACTCCCCTGGAATGTTTCATTCATATCTTCCACTGCCTGTCATTACTTGCTCACAGTTCATGGTTTCTGAGCAGAATTATTTCTAATTTGTTTGAAATTTGCACTATCTTTATGGAGGCTAATCATGTATTGTTTTCATGGAAAGTGCATGCTTTTGTGACGGGTCGCTCTGCAGGCAATATTACTGATGAAGAGTATATAAATAATCTATTATTTATGTTTAATTTTATAATATATGAACAGATTCAGCCACAATTGAATTAGCACACTGATTGGGAACAAAAATCCTCCCCCCACCTGGGACTATGGGTTGTAAATACTTAAACAGGTTTTGAACATTTGGGGCTAGATTTACTAAGCTGCGGGTTTGCAAAAGTGGGTATGTTGCCTATAGCAACCAATCAGATTCTAGTTTTCATTTATTTAGTGCTTTCTACAAAATGACAGCTAGCATCTGATTGGTTGCTATAGGCAACATCCCCACGTTTGCAAACCCGCAGCTTAGTAAATCTAGCCATTGGTCTGTAATTATTGCCCACAAGAGGGGTTTACACTGTATTCAAGGTAAAAGTTATCTCTCTCTCTTCATGCTTGATCCCCGGACTGAGAGGTCATGCTGCTTTTGCTACTAGGTGAACATGTAGGGAAGTGAGCCATATCACGGCCTACATAGGCCCTGACTTGTATGGAGTTTGAATGATAAGAAAGATGAGTGAGTGAGTATGGATAACATGAGAATGAATGATTATTTGTTGTAAGTGATATAAAAGTTTGAATACAGATGATAAATGTAATTGAAAAGATTTTGGTTTGGTATAGACAGTGTTACATGAATGCATGCCTTGTTTGGGATAGATAAATGAAAGCATTTATGTTATACATAGTTTGGGATAGATTGTTGATATAAATGGATGTGTTTGTGTTATACATGGTTAAGTTTTGGTCATGGAAGCATTGGTGTTATACATAGTTCTGTGGTTAATGCTGCAATTGAGTTTTTAAATGGAAATAGTTTGCTTTATGCAGTTTAGTGTTTATGCATAGAAAGTGCAGGAAGTAATCAGATTGTTAAATATAACGTTTTGTTGGATTGTTGGTTCAAAGGGAAAGTAAAGCAGATAAATCTGGTTGAAATACCAAGTGTTTAAAAATGGCCGTTGGACTTGAGTGAGATGTGTATGGATTCTCCCCTCCCCCTTCACTACACAATGCATACACATACACATAGCTTAAAACATTCACACACACACACCTTTAGACAATAGTTAGTCAAAACACACACACAATGACTTATATATTTATATTACAGTCAATAAGTGTGGTATATGGCATCAAAATCTATATTTTGTGTAAAATATTGTTACGCTGTTTATTGTTCTATAATATAATACAACACGCTTTAAATGAAGTTATATCTTATTGTGGTTATTCTTGAAGTCTGTCGATTTAAGGGAGTATAATGATGTTTCTTGGGTTAATTTAGAAATACCTTTGTCAGGAGTTGGTTGATGGTAATAGTCATATATATATTGTGGCAAAAGTGCGCTACTGCAGAAGCACACGCGAACAACTTCTTCCTTTTTACGTAATTTTATTGTCAGGATGGTAAATGTTTTGACACCGTACAGATTTCACAGCATTTCTTGGAGACCCTAAACGCTAGCTAGACATTGCTCAGCTCTCTCAAGACCAGCCAGCTTCCCCAGCGTTGATCTCTCTGAACAAATGGCACAAACAAGCTTTTATACATGTTACTCCTCCCCCAGCCTTAGCTTGATAGACAGGTGACACACCCACCTTCTCTTTAAAAGAAAACACCCATCAGTGGCTCTGTTTGCACAGACACACCCTGTCTGTTTGCTGAGAGGAAATCATGTAAGTTAACAAACTTTAAACTACACATACGTTTTTGACTGGTTTAATCTCCACCTAGGTGCATAACTGTGCCAATGTTTTATTCTGTTTGTATACTTTCTCTGCCTCTTGTCAGAAAAATGCCTCCCTTTGTTACCCATCCCTCCCCCTAGCGTCTTCAAGTAGGGGGACGCGGACTTCGCGAGGAGTGCATATTTTCGTGACAATGCATCTGCATTCTTGTGCAGAATCCCAGGTCTATGTTCTACTGAGAACTTGAAAGGTTGCAGTGCCAAGAACCAACGGGTTACCTTGGCATTTACCTCCCGGTTGTTCTGCATCCATCTTAATGGTGTATGGTCTGTTATTAAGGTGAAATTTCTGCCTAGGAGATAATAGTGCAGAGCTTCTGTAGCCCATTTTATGGCGAGACATTCTTTCTCCACAGGGGCATATTTTTGTTCCCTTGGAAGCAACTTCCGACTTAGGTACAGGACAGGGTTTTCTACTCCATTCTTCTCCTGTGACAAGACTGCACCTAAGCCAACACCAGAAGCATCAGTTTGGAGGTAGAACCTCCGGGTAAAATCTGGTGCTTGTAGAACTGGAGAGGAACAAAGAATTAACCGAAGATCAGATCAGGCGGTTTCTGCAGAGTCAGACCAGGTTAGTCTATCTGGACAACTTTTTTTTAACATGTCCGTAAGTGGAGCAGCTCTAGTGGCGAAGTGGCTTACAAAACACCTGTAGTAACCTACTAAGCCTAAAAGGGTTCTTAACTGCGACTTTTTTCTGGTCTTGCCCAATTTTTGACTGCCTCCACTTTGTCTAGCTGGGGTTTTACATGCCCTCGACCAACAATGTACCCCAAATATTTGGCTTTCTCATGGCTATGGCACATTTCTCTGGGTTAGCTGTTAATCCTGCTGACCTTAATGAAGCTAAGACCGCCTCGACTTTGGCTAAATGTGATCCCCAGTCTGGGGTATAAATCACTATATCGTCCAGCTGCATAAGCTGTGTGAGGTCGTAGAAATTTATTCATGGCCCTTTGGAAGGTGGCAGGTGCCCCATGCAACCCAAAGGGTAGGACTTTATATTGATAGAGACCATCATCGGTGGAAAATGCAGTCTTTGGCTTGGCCGTGGGGAACTTGCCAATAACCCTTTGTTAGATCAAGGGTTGTTAAATAATTGCTACCAGCAAGATTTTCCACTAGTTCATCCACACGTGGCATCGGATAGGCATCAAACTGCAACATACTGTTTAGGCGCCTAAAGTCATTGCAGAACCTAATTGTCCCATTGGGTTTCGGGACAAGCACAATGGGACTATTCCATTCACTAGTGGACTCTTCAATTACATCTAACTGGAGCATCTTCTCGACCTCCTTCCTCACGTCCACCCATCTGGCTTCTGGAATACGATAAGGCTTCTGCTTTACAATGACTCCTGGCGCAGTGACAATGTCGTGTTCGATTAAGGTAGTGCGCCCAGGAATGGAAGAGAAGACATCCCTGTTCCGGCGAATCATTTCTTCAGTCTGTTGTCTCTGCTGAATGGACAAAGCTGGCTCTATGGGCACTTCAGACTTTTCAATGGCAGTACTCACTACCTGAGGAGAGGTTTCCTCATCATGCCAAGGTTTAAGGAGGTTAACATGGTATATTTGCTCTTCCCTTCTCCTACCTAACTGGCGGACTCTGTAATTGACAGGGCCGACAGCCTCTAGAACTTCATATGGACCCTGCCAATGGGTGAAAAGTTTGCTTTCCTGGGTGGGAACCAGGACTAGAACCTTGTCCCCAGGCTTGAAAGATCGAACAACAGCACTTTTATCATAACTTTTTCTCTGTAGTTCCTGAGCCCCATTTACATGTTGCTGCACAATGGGCCCTATCTTTCCTAGCCTCTCATACATTTGTGACACAAATTGTACTAGATTTGGCTCCCTGGGACCTTGCTGCTCCCACCCTTCTTTTAACATATCCAAAATACCCCTGGGCTGTCTCCCAAACAATAACTCAAAGGGACTAAACCCTGTTGAAGCTTGAGGTACCTCACTGATGGCAAACATCAAATAGGGAATAAGAGTGTCCCAATCTTTTTTTTCTTGAGCCACTGCTTTCCTGAGTATGTGCTTTAATGTGCGGTTAAAGCATTCCACCAAGCCATCTGTTTGTGGATGGTATACAGAGGTGTGAAGCGCCGTAACCCCTAGCAACTGGCACATGTCCTTCATCAGTTTAGACATGAATGGAGTACCCTGATCTGTGAGAATTTCTTTGGGTATTCCCAAGCGTGTAAACATCAATACAAGTTCCTTAGCTATGGTGCTGGACTTTATGTTTCGTAGGGGAATTGCCTCTGGATACCTGGTTGCATAGTCAAGCACCACTAGTATATATGGGTGAATACGTGCAAATTTTTCCAGTGGCCCCACAAGGTCCATAGCTATCCGTTCAAAGGGAACTTGTACTATTGGAATTGGAATGAGAGGTGCCCTGTACATGGGTTTGGGACAGGTTCTCTGACAAATGGGACAGGACCGGAAATACTTTTTCACTGCCATGTGTACACCGAGCCAGTAAAAGCTAAGCAGAACTCGTTCCCGTGTTTTATCCTCCCCTAGGTGTCCCCCACAGACATGTGTATGTGCTGCTTTTAACACTAGGGTTACATGGACCTGAGGAACCATTAATTGTTCTACTTTGTCCCCCTGTACAGTAGCAACTCTATACAGGAAATTATTTTTAACAATAAAATATGGTATACCTTCTGCAGGCTGGGTGGCTTTTGCTACCCCATTTACCTCAGTCACACTTTTGAAGGCATGTTCCAAAGTGGAATCATTAAGTTGGTCTCGAGCAAAGTCCTGCAAAGGAAACAAAATTGGTATTGCGAACCAGTCCGTATCCGCACTGATAGGCGGGGTGGGCTCATCTGCGACATCACCGACCAATGCTAGTTTGGACTGTCCATGTTTCCCCGCAGGTGGATGCTTTTGTGCAACTCTTGCTGTGACTCCCAGGATGGCATTCTGGTTTGGCGGTTCCCAAAGATCGATGCCCAGATGTTGTGGATTCTTAGGCGGTTCCTTTAAGACCGGGCTTCTTTCCTTTGCATCAATTGCCGGCATGTCCGGCCGGATCCGCTCACCGAGGACATCATTAAACAGTGGGAAGTCTCGCCCCAAAATGAGTGGATATGGGAGTTTAGGTGCTATGGCAGCTACCACCATAACAGTTGTGTCTTTGAGTGTGACTGGTAGTATTGTTCTTTCATACTCCTCTGTCGTGCCATGTACGCAAAGAACCTTCACCTTGGGCAACCGAGAAGTTATGGTTTCGGGTAAGACAGAGGTAGAAACCAATGAGAGTTCATTCCCTGAGTCAACCAAGGTCAGAACAAGGTTTTAGTTGATTAGCACAGTCACCCGGAACAAACAAGGACTTCCTGATGTGGGACTCATGGTAAAACAGCTTGTAAAAGCAGGCCCAATATGTGCCACGGAACAGTCCATGGGTTCCGGTAGTTTAGGACACTCTGCCTTAAAGTGGCCTGGCTCACCACATTCAAAACACTTCAGATTAGACGGCTTTGCACCTGGCCCTCTGTCCGTAGCAGTTTTGCCATTGGGCCCTGTAGCAAGTATTGTCAAACCTGGCTTTTGGCATGGCAGCGGCTTTGGCACAAATGCAGGTTCTTTAGTCATTTGCTGTAGCGCACAAAACCTTTCTACCACGGTGGCAAGCTCTTCATAAGTTTGTGGGTCTGATTGCAGAAACCACCTTTGCAAATCACGGTTCAGCCCCCGGATGCAGTGATCTATCGCCAGAACTTCAATAATCCGAGAAGACGAATTCTCCTCAGGCTGCAGCCATTTCTTTAAAATTTTAGAAAGCTAAGCCACTTGCGCTCTGACCGATTTTTCATTATCATAGCGCCATTGGTGATAGTACTGGGCTCGGCCTGGCCCGGAAACTCCAATGCGAGCCAATATCTCAGACTTTACGCACAGATAGTCAGAGGCCCGTTCCTCATCTAGATCCATATAAGCTCGCTTAGCTTCACCAGTCAGATATGGTGCCAGCCTCTCAGCCCAGTCTTTAGGAGGCCATTTTGCCTTTTTTGCAAGTCTCTCAAAGGACACCAGATATGCTTCTATGTCATCACCTGGCGACATTTTCTGGAGAACAGGACCAAGTGGTTCATTTCTGTCATGCCTCACCTGGCTTAACTCTTCTCTTAAGAGCCTTGTGTTTTCCACTTGTGCCTCGGCAACTCGTAGCATCTGAGCTTGCTGTTCTTGCTGCGCAGCGGCCACATTCACGAGGGTTCTCAGTACTTCCTCTATGTTGACATCTGTGCGGGTTGGGTAGCGGAAACTTGCTTCCCGGAGCATCCCACTTCTGACACCACTTGTGGCAAAAGCCCGCTACTGCAGAAGCACACACGAACAACTTCTTCCTTTTTACGTAGTTTTATTGTCAGGATGGTAAATGTTTTGATACCGTACAGATTTCACAGCATTTCTTGGAGACCCTAAACGCTAGCTAGACATAGCTCAGCTCTCTCAAGACCAACCAGCTTCCCTAGCGTTTATCTCTCTGAACAAATGGCACAAACAAGCTTTTATACATGTTACTCCTCCCCAGCCTTAGCTTGATGGACAGGTGACACACCCACCTTCTCTTTTAAAGAAAACACCCATCAGTGGCTCTGTTTGCACAGACACACCCTGTCTGTTTGCTGAGAGGAAATCATGTAAGTTAACAAACTTTAAACTACACATGCGTTTTTACCTGGTTTAATCTCCACCTATGTGCATAACTGTGCCAATGTTTTATTCTGTTTGTATACTTTCTCTGCCTCTTGTCAGAAAAATGCTTCCCTTTGTTATAATATATATAACGGTATTATATGGTCATACATACATTTGCCAGAATATTAAGGCGATTGAAACCCATAAGGAGGGAAAAAATCCTTTAACAATTACCATACTCAGTCAGTACATTTTACCCTGGCTAGCTGGTGGGTACGGACAATCCATACCAGAGGACCTCCCCCGAATACACGGTTGTTTAACTCAGTCACCTGTGGACAAACTCTAGTGCAGTAATGTGGTGCAGTGCAATGAAATATTGGGCGCCAGGCCATCCCAGTTGAAAACAAGAAACACTTTATTGAACTCCTCTTCTCCTCCAGCACAAAAGAGCATAACGGTTGCAGGTAAAGATTATCTGACCACTTTAACTCCTCCAGTACAAAAGAGCATAACGGTTGCAGGTAAAGATTATATGACCACTTTAACTCCTCCAGCACACACATTGCAGCAGTAAAATATTTCTGTCAGCTCACGCATCTGTTATGGTAGAAACAGTCATCACACAACATCAGCAGATCCAATCATATACACAGACAGACGGTAGGCATGGTCCAAAGGTTCTCACACTACGCTCATGTGCACCATCCCCTACGTCGGGGACCCTCCATCTCAACTTGCTGCCACACTGCCTTCATGCAGTGACCCCCCCCCCTCAAGTATGGGGGCTCTTTCCAAGGGGGCTCCTACTGGTGCTGTACAGAGTGGTTCCCCATTTCCAGGAATCTTCCCTCATCTCTCTGCTGAAGATGCATTTAACTATTTAGGGGAACACTTTCAGAACATTTTATAGCCGCTGCACATCCCAGTTGTCAGGGATCTCCGCATCACTTACTTTTAGACTTATACTGTCTTGCTGACTCACAGTACTCCCCTGGTTGCAGGGTCCAACCGTACTATTACACATGACACATTCTCTCCTGCTAAGGACACTTGATTCAGTCTAACAGGGCATCTGATCATGAACTCTCTCCTGGGTGCTAAAACTCATCAGGACTCTACCCAGGGGCCCTTTTCCCCCCTGCTGTCATACAGACATACTTCCGTGGCAGTTGCCGCTCACTCACCTCTATCCAGGGTCTCTGGCTGCCATCCATCCAGGCCTTTCTCTCTCAAGCACACTTTTTCAGTAGCTTCTCCTCCAAAGGCTCTACCTTTCTGCTGGCCTTTGTAGTGGGGGGGGGCTCTCCCCCCTCTTGCCCACTGTTATACATGTGTTTCATCACTCCATACACTCTCGCTCTCCATTGGTGCCTCTTCTGAGGTACCACTAATGGTGGGGATCCCCCTCCACATAACTTCTACCCACTTTAGGACTCCCTTGCTGCCCTTCATCAATAAGAGCTTTTACTCCCCTCAGGGAGATCTGTTAGTGCCACACTTACTGCACCCCCTACTTTATTGCCCTTCCAAGTACTACTCGATGAGGGCACTGTCCCCCTACAGGGGTCTCATTTATTTGGCGACTCGCGGCACCTGCCGCGCCCCCCAGCCTCATTTGCCGGGGACCCGGGACCACTACCTCCCTCCCGGGTCCCAGCTGCAAGATCTCTCCCTAAATGGCGGGAAGTCAGACTCCCACCTGACCAAGTCCGTCTCCCAGCGTGCTACATCGTTGGCCACACCCCCAACCAATGACGTGGCATTCGCGTCATCAGTGGGGCAGAGCCTAACGGTCGCCGACATTACATTTTTTTTGTATTTATACAGGCTGAGTCCAACGAATAATCCATCAATATTTCGAATGATGGAAATAGATTTATATTTTACTCTTTCACATACTGGTATGTTGGCACGAATAGTTGTAACAAGAACTTACTACATATTGATCACAGCATTTATTATTATTGTTATATGTTTTAAAAATTGAGAGATATTATTAAAATATATTTTATTTATTTACCTATTACTATCTGTGTTAGCATTAATATTTGTGAGAGAGATTATTAACAACTTCCAGCACTGTACATTTTTATTTTTTCATTAGTGTATTTTGGGAAGTTCACATATCACCTATGCAGCATTGGTTGTTGCATACTCTATCACAGTGTTTCCCAAACCCAGTCCTAACAGTGCTTGTTTTCCATGTCTCTTTGCTGGAGCACAGGTGTATTTATTACTGAGTGACACATTTTCAAAAGATCTACAGGTGGTACTAATTATTTCACTTATGACCTGGAAAACCTGCACTGTTAGGGGTATTTGAGGACAGGGTTTTGGAAACAATGTTCTATCACATCAAATCGGTTAATATTTGTTTATGTGTTCTTTTATTCATTAAGATATATGGTGCATCATTAGGAGTTTTTTCTGTTTTTTATTACTTTCTAGTGGTTTATGCAATAGCAAGGAGGTTGAGGGATGTAGAAATGAATAGATCATGAATTGAGGTAAGTTTGTTACAAACAGATCTGACATTCCATAGTGCACAGAAGAATGGAAGAGAGGGTAGTGAAGATTTCTGAATAAGGTTGTCGGGTTAGGAAGTACGGGGTGGATGGAAAGTTTTGGGTGGAGCAAGTAGCATGATGGTCCTGCATTTTTCTATATCTGCAAAGTTCAGAAGTGCTACATTAATATTCATCTTAGTGTGAACACAGTACTAGCCAGAGGACTGCAATTTGGAGGCACATGCAGATGTATTGTAGAGGGGTTGCTTTACTTAAGGGCAAACACTTATTAGGGACATTAGGTCTTACACCTGTATAATAGGAAGATTTAGTAAAGCAATTATTTCTGAGGCCTAGACTTTCCTGCAGATACAACACACTAAAATATACCACTAGACTATTAAATAAAGATACTTGCATCCTTCTTCAGTAACCTGCCTCCTCCATCTAGGACTCCTGGGTTTCCGCCATTGGCTACTCCTGGGGTTCCCCTAGGGACTCTTCCATGGACTCCAGGGGATATTCAAGAAGTTTGTCTGAGGGCTCCTCCTCTGGCTACTCCTTGGCTCTTACCTGGCCTCCTCCCTTGTCTCTTGTTGGTGGTGTTGGTAAAGGTAACGTTCTGTTTAATGAAATCTGACACATTAGTATTTACAAAAATATTTTATATCTCTCTCCTATATATATATTGTAGCAAAGAGTCTGCAGGAAGAGGTTGCAGACAGGGTTAAATTCCCTCTGGTTTTCCCTTACAGCACACAAACACACAGGTGCACCACATGTGTGTAATTGATTTGTTTCTGTGATTAGTTTGAAGTGCTTGGGTGGAGGATAAATCACTGTCATGTTCTTGTGGATGGGGGTAACCTACGCCAGATAGTTTCCAGTGACTAGATAAGGGAACTGTGTTGAGCTAGAGTGATGGTTGTCTGGGGTCATCCTAACATAAATTTGCTGTATTATTATGATGTGAACAACAAAAGCACCATTTATTCACAAAAGAAGTTGTTGGTGTCTGTCATCTGCCGGGTATCAGTATCATAGTGGTGTCATTGTGGGATTGCAAAGGTCAGCCAAAACATGGCTGTCCACCCAACTAAACTGATCCAATGGTGGTGAGTGATACGTGTTCAATACCACTATTAAAGCACCAAACTGTTATAAAGCTACCAGTTGCAGTGTTATCAAATCCAACGTATGCTATCTGTGGATTGATGCCGAGCTTATACATAATCAAAGGAAATCTTATTGCATGCATGCATTACGATCGATCGGAAAACAGACTATACACAATGGGCCTGAGTCATTAAGGCAAAAAAGGCAAACCATGTTACAATGCAAGGGGTGCAAATTAGTTTATTATTTTGCACATAAGTTAAATACTGGCTGTTTTTTAATCTAACACACAAATACTTGATAGCTTTATTATTACACTGAAATTTAAAGTTGATCTAGGACATGCCTTACCCCAACTATAAATCTGTCCCCACGTTTGAAATTTACCTCCCCCTCCAGTACAACATGGTTTTGCCCAGGTGCAAATGTTACTCCTTTTTTATGCTTTGCTCTCCTTAATGACTCAGGCCCAATATATCTTCTGTATAGAATCTGCTCTGCCTTAATGCATATTAGGTTTAAACCTTTATAGTACTTTTGAGGAACTTGTTCATGTGCAGAAACAGTTGATGAATCACAAGAGCAGTTTCCTGACAAGCCTGCAGTTGCACTTATTCTAGTCTTTTGGTGCAATTTTCCAAGAATCCTAAGGAAGTATATTATTTGTAATCAGCTAATTCTGCAGATCTCATTTTTACTTCTGCTTCTAAAATTCTCTGCAATACGTCTTACAAATTCTAGAATATATCCCTGAGCATATTAAAATGTGAAGCATTCTTAAAGGTACACTACATTTCATATAAAATACATTATCAGTGTGGAGATTGCTGTGTTGCAGAAAAAGCAAAAATTTGTCTTTTTCTTTATGCCAGAAAACTACACTGTCGCAGTACAGCCTCAATTAGAAAGGGCTCATAAGCATCCTTTTACAAAAATAAGGGTCCATTAGTGGAGAGAGAAGAGAGGACAGGCTGTTTCAGAATGGTATTCTTAAGTGACGTGAGATAGGGTCTCTGTTTGTGTGCTGGTGGGCGTGGTTGAGAGAACGCTTAAAATGGTAATGAAAGTGCTCCTTCACAGAGATGTGCTCTCTGCAGTGTCTGCATCAACGAGGTTTGCGATGCTAAGGAGAGGGGTATGTAACAAAGAGGCCAATTTGTCACATCTCTCCTACAGAGGGATGGGTGATAACCCAGGGAGTCTGCAGTAACAGGCTGCAAACAGTTAAATTCCCTCTGCATTTTCCTTACAACACACAAACACACAGGTACACCACACTGGTGTAATTGATTTGTTTCTGTGATTGGTTTGAAGTGCTTGGTTGGAGGATAAAACACTGTTCTTGTGGGTGGACCAATGTCAGCTAGTGGCCAGTGACCTGATAGGGAAACTGTGTCGAGCTAGAGCAAGGGTCGTCTGGTGTCATCCTGACGGAAGTTTGCTG
Source organism: Mixophyes fleayi (assembly GCF_038048845.1). Classification (NCBI taxonomy): domain Eukaryota; kingdom Metazoa; phylum Chordata; class Amphibia; order Anura; family Limnodynastidae; genus Mixophyes; species Mixophyes fleayi. The sequence continues at coordinate 42,364,453 of NC_134412.1, forward strand.
CATTATTGTGGTGTGAACAATAAAAGCATTGTTTATTCACAAAAGAAGTTGTTGGTGTATGTCATCTTCTGGGTGTCAGTATCACCATAGATACATATATATAATCTAAGGTTTCAATATGAAATATTACATAACACACATGAAGCATTACTGCACCATTGACCAAATGCAAACACCTCTACACCACTTGGAAATGGACTTGACCTATGAGGTTCATTTAAAATGAATTATTCTAAAGTGAATGTAATCACATACTGATACTGACACATCACTACTACATAGCAGACCTTGTACTTTATACAATGAAGGTTATTATACACCACATTACTATCTAAAATACTTTCTCTTTTACACTGGGATATAATCTAATTGGCCAGATAAAGCTATAATCAGATGAATGCCTGGAAAGCTCCTTCCTAATGTTCGCAAGGATCTGCAATTGCCTCCTGTGAAGAACCAATGGTGTTGCAGTTAAGCAACTGACCACCTGATGCCCATTCCATGCCACAGATATTGTTTTGCAGCCCTAAATGCTGCATTTTTAGCACCATTGCTAATGTATTGGGCTGCGGTACACAAACAATGGTCCTTAGCTGAAGTAAGGGCCCGCGGAGCAGTACTTGAGAAGCTTGCTGCATGCATGATTGCAAGTGAATGAGACTTTTAAACATTTTCCTCACTGATTTACTCGCAGGACATTTGTGGGCATAGGTACGTAAGTCGTGGATCCCTTCTAGACCATATCTAAAATGGCAGAAAAACTTATCTTTTGCTTGTTACTAATAGAGTACCTACCCTATCACCTTCAATCACAATAGTGGGCTGTACCAAAGCAATTAGTGGTGTCGCAACGCCTGCCCATTTACACACAACAATTTGCACTTTTGCAGAAACAATATAAAGCTGAAGAGGCAAAGATTGTTCCTTTACGTTTTGTGACTCAGGCTGTATATTGTCATTATAGGCTATAGATTGCTTTTTTTTAAAAAGGCCCCATATAGAGTAGAGATGAGCGCACTCGGATTTCCTGAATCCGAGCCCACCCGAACGTTGCCGATCCGAGTCGGATCCGAGACAGATCCAGGTATTGGCGCCAAATGAAAACTTGAAAGCGAGGCTCCGAGTCATAATCCCGTTGTCGGATCTCGCGATACTCGGAACCTTTAAATTCCCCGCTAGTCGCCGCAATCTTTACTCGGGCATTGATCAGGGTAGAGGGAGGGTGTGTTAGGTGGTCCTCTGTTCTGGTAGATCTCGTGCTGTGCTGTGCTGTGTTCTGTTCTGCAGTATCAGTCCAGTGGTGCTGTGTGCTGTGCTCTGTTAATTTTGAGTTCAGTGGTGCTGCTGGGTCCTGTGCTGTGTCCTGTTCAGTCCAGTGGTCCTGTGTCCCGTGCTCTGTGCTTCTAAGGGCATAGTTATTTCCCCAATATTCCCAAGTGTTTAAAAAATTTAAAAAAAGTTAATAAAAAAAATATACAAAAAACGAATTAAAAAAAAATTTAATTACAAAAAAATTTGCCAAACCAATCCTGCAGTATAAGCCCATTGGTACTGCAATATTACCAAGTTCACACATTCAGCAGTAAAAGTCCAGTGGTACTGCTGCAATATTACAAGGTTCACACATTCTGCAGTATCAGTCCAGTGGTGCTGTGTGCTGTGCTCTGTCAATTTTGAGTTCAGTGGTGCTGCTGGGTCCTGTGTGCTGTGTCCTGTTCAGTCCAGTGGTCCTGTGTCCCGTGCTCTGTGCTTCTAAGGGCATAGTTATTTCCCCAATATTCCCAAGTTTTTAAAAAATTAAAAAAAAGTTAATAAAAAAAATATACAAAAAACTAATTAAAAAATTTTTTAGTACCGGGGCCACCCAACTACACAGTCCAGAATTTTTTTGGGGGAAATTCAGAGCCGTGGAGGGTTTTTTATTAATTATATTGTGGTGACCACTCCTCTACGCAGTCCAGATACATTTATTGGTGCGAATCATACAAGTTCAGGGTTTTTAAATTATATTGTGGTGACCCACTCCTCTACGCAGTCCAGGTACATTTTTTGGTGCGATTAAGACCAGTTGATGGTTTTCCTATTATATTGTGGTGACCCACTCCTCTACACAGTCCAGATACATTTATTGGTGTGAATCATACAAGTTCAGGGTTTTTAAATTATATTGTGGTGACCCACTCCTCTACGCAGTCCAGGTACATTTTTTGGTGCGATTAAGACCAGTTGATGGTTTTCTTATTATATTGTGGGGACCACTCCACTACGCAGTCCAGAAAGATACCTCGTTGCAACATTTTGGACTACTAACTATATTGTGAGGTGTTCAGAATACACTGTAAATTAGTGGAAATGCTTGTTAATGAATGTTATTGAGGTTAATAATAGCGTAGGAGTAAAAATAAGCCCAAAAACTTGATTTTTGAACTTTTTATGCTTTTTTCAAAAAAAATCCGAATCCAAAACCTTAAATCCGAACCAAAACCTTTCGGCAGGTGTTTTGCGAAACAAATCCGAACCCAAAACATCGCGAAAATCCGAATCCAAAACACAAAACACGAGACACCAAAAGTCGCCGGTGCACATCCCTAATATAGAGGAAGAGTTGTCTGGCTCTACTCAAGCATTCAGTAAGTTAACACAGCCAAACTTTGGCTACAAAGAGGTTGAACTGCTGGTGAAGCTCATGTTGGAGGTGCTGCACTATAGTAACCACCAATATCCACCACAACAAAGCACCACATTCGGAAGTATATCGCCGAGCAGGTCAATGCTGTGGGTCCTATTAGTATGTCTGTCACTGAAGTCAAAAAGTGGTAAGTGAGCACAAATATTTTTTAATTATATCATGCTCAGATTACATTTGAAAAATGGCCACTTTATTTCAATGTTGTAAAACACACAGATATTGTGCAAGGCATGGGATTATCAAACCCAAAACCTTTACAACATATAAACATTTGTAAAATTACATTGCTATCTTTTTTATGTTTTAAAAATGTTTGTGTGTGTGTGTGTGTGTGTGTGTGTGTGCGCGCGCAAGCGTGCACCAGTACTTTATAAATATTTTCTGGTGTACATTGTAACATTCTTAACTTTAGACATTTCACCCAGGTGGCAGAACTTTAAGCGCATGCTTAAAGATAAACTCCACGACCACGCAGACATGCATGGTGGTCCCATAGAGTCCTTTGACCTCATCCCTTTGAAGCCCACAGAGTTGACCTGCATCAACGAACACCTGGTGCAGGGTCTGGGATGTATAGATAGTGGCAAGAGTTCCCCCCAACCACACAACAATCCCCTCCAGGTAAATATCATATAATAAAACATGCATTAACTATTCATCTGACTTTAATGTTGTAACTAAATAATTATGGACACCCCCACCAACAATGTATATGTTTCTGCATTTCAAAAATCATCTACCTTTTAAATAGGATATTTGCTATTTTTAAACACCGCTCCTCTAAAGACTACCACCCTAGAAAGCAGTCTATTCAGCCTATTGAATAATCTGAACTTTTATGCATATTGTTAAAACATTTTGTTCTCTCTAAATGACTCCAGATATATATACATGTAAATATTTTGTGAGCTGTACAAGCCAAGGACCCCAGTGAGGGAGAATCTGAACCAACTGCTGAGGACACCCGTGATGGTGCGAAATAACAAGTGGATCATGAAAGCGATGCATCTGGAGCTAATGACACAGCAAATATGTCCATTTCTCAACAACTGTACCACAAAATAAATGTTAACAGCACCATTGTACAAGGCAAAATTGTGCCCTTGCTGCCGCCTCTATGGCACCTCCTGCCCTTGCTGTCCTTGAGGGAACCTGGTGCACCTGCTGTCCCTGCTGCTTCTGGGATCCTGAGCAGGCAGAGACAGAGGCTGTACCACCTGCTTCTGTGCCTGTTCCATCCCTTGTTCAGGTGATCCAGATGCAGCTAAGGTCAAGCAGCAATGGGAAAATTGGGCCTGGGGGAGTGCTTTTCGTGTGTGTGTGTGTGTGTGTGTGTGTGTGTGTGTGTGTGTGTGTGTGTGTGTGTGTGTCTGTCAATAATGTGTTTGTTTTTTTACCACTAAATGGACTGTTTGTAATTTGAATGGTTTCTGGAGGTTTTTTTTTAAAACATTTTTGGTAATGATTCAATTGTAAGTCAACACAAAAGGTAACATAAATGTAAAGTATGATGAAACCACATATGCCTTGAAAGGTGAATGATCTTGCAAATCTGGAGGACTAGGATCGACCTCATCTTCCTTCTGGCCAGCAACCTCAGCCTCTTCCATCCATGGAACATCACTCCTGATGGCAATATATTGAAATATCATACAGAGCTATAATGTCCCACACAATATCTGGTGCATAGGTAAGGGCTCCACCAGACCGTTCAAGGTAATAGAATAGGACTTTTAAAAGCCCAAGGGGTAAATTTAACAAGCTGCAGGTTTGAAAAACTGAAGATGTTGCCTTTATCAACCAATCAGATTCTAGCTGTCATTCTATAATGTACTACTTAACTGATAACTAGAATCTGATTGGTTGCTATAGGCAACATCTGAACTTTTTCAAACTCGCAGTTCGAAATATTTACCCCCAAAAGCCTATTCTATAACCGATCTGGTTCAGGTATGTGCGGAATAGTATGCAACCTCTTCTTCTGTGTGTGGATGTAAAATAAAATGGAAGTGAAGAATGTGACATATGCGTATCATTAAAAAAATATTTTAAACAATAAGGGAAATATATTGACATGATAGAAGGAAAGTGCGGGAGGGGAGGTTTGTCTTAATGTAATGAGGAAAGTGGGGAATTGTTATGTAATGCATATTAATTTAATTTTGGATGGTGAGTGGGGGCTAATTATTTAATGTGTTATATTAATTTACTTGTCTGGTGATGGTGGGGTAATAAATTTAATGGTGGGACCTATTAATTTAATGTTGAGTAATGGGACCTTTAATTTAATGCTAGGCTGGTTTAGGGGCTAATACTTGAATGTGGGGATGAGTTTGGGGAGAAAGAGGGCTATTTATTAAAGGTGAATATGAATTTTTAAGGAAATATATTTATTTATTAAACGGGAATACTATTTAATTTTGGGGCTGGTTGGGGGAGAAATAGGACTATTTATTAAATATGAATGCTATTAAATTAACATCAGTACATCTAGTTGAAGTAACATAGGTATATTTATTCAGAGTGAATACTATTCATTTTATTTAATTTAATAGTTGGGGCTGGTTGCAGGGAAGGAGGCCTAATTAAAACAAATAGATATTTTTCAATACACTCTCTACTTATATAAAAAATATGGGAAAATCTAAACCATTTATTATATATTATACTTACCAACTTTTGAAAGTTGTCTTTCGAGAACCCGCCGGGGGAAGTGGGATCCAAAGTTTGCGTCATTTTGGCCCTGCCCCGTGACGTAATGACAGTGTCGGACTGGGGCATGAAGGGCCAACCGGGGGACTGCAACACTAGGGGCCCACCAGAGGGGCGTGGTCAGCCATCATAGAGGCGGGACCAGAAACTAGAGGGGGAGTGGTCAGTCCACGAAGGACAGCTAGCACCTTAGTGTAGTATATAAAGAATGCAGTGTGTGTATAAAGAATACACAGTCTTGACCTGCCCCTTAGATTGGGCAGAACAGTCACCAAAAATCAGGATTGTCCCACTAGACCAGGCTTGGCTAACCTGTGGCACTCCAGGTGTTGTGAAACTACAAGCCCCAGCATGCTTTGCCAATATATAGCAGCTTATTGCTGGAAGGGTATGCTGGGACTTGTAGTTTTACAACATCTCGAGTACCACAGGTTAGCTAAGCCTGCACTAGACTCAGATCATTTGACAGACTGTCCTACCTGTTGTTGTCACTTTTTCCACTATTTGGAAAAAATAATTGGTACATTTAGAAACACCAACTATCCCTGCCATTAAATCAACAGCACCCACATTTAATAATTAGGCCTCTCTCCAGCCTCAGCATTAAAGGTCCCATCACCCGCTCCCTATAGTGTTCTCTGTGCAGCCCCCCTCACTATAGTTTAGTATAATCAGCCCCCCCTATAGTTTAGTATAGATAGGCAGCCCCCCTATGCCACATAGTAATGCCCCCAAAACAATGTTATACAACACAGTAGTGCCCCCAATGTTATGCCACACAGTAGTGCCCCAATGTTATGCCACATAGTGCCCCCAATGTTATGTCACACAGTAGTGCCCCAAATGTTATGCCACCCGGTAGTGCCCCAAATGTTATGCCACATAGTGCTCCAAATGTTATGCCACATAGTGCCCCAAATGTTATGCCACCCAGTAGTGCCCCAAATGTTATGCCACGCAAGTGTCCCCAATTTACACACACATACACACTAACACACACACACTATATATATATATATATATATATATATATATATATATAGTATAAACAAATGGTTAATATACTTACCGATATGTTGATTGCTGCAGGGCAGGCTCTCTGCTCCTTCTCCCTTCTTCAGCAGTGGGAACATCAGCTGACGGGGAGGGGGCGGGTCACATGATCGCAGCTGCGATCGCAATTGAGCAGCGGGGACATCGGAGAGGACCCTCGTGAGGACGGTCCTCCAGGTAAACTCCGCCCATGGATAAAAGGGGGTGTGGCCGTAAGGTAGGCGGGCCTACCGGTGATTTTAGCGGTAGCCGGCTGGGCCAGTCCGACGCTGCGTAATGAGACAAACGTGTCATTTTACAGCAGGGGTGGGGCCAAATGCCGCAATTCCTGGTGAATCGCTGCATTTTGGACCTAATTCTGCCCACTTCACTAGGAAGTAGGCAGATCCGGGAGATTGCCACACTCTCCCAGGAGTCCGTGAGACTCTCGCGAAATGCGGGAGTCTCACGGACATTCCGGGGGAGTTGGCAGGTATGTTATATATTCCTGATTCAGATTTCACTAGTGAGAAGGAAATATAGGAGCAGGGACAGTTATAGATAGATGGGAACAGGGGGGTAAGGGTTGTAGTGAGAGAAGCAGGAGGTAAGTATGGGTTGAGAGGAGCAGGGGCTCGGGCACAGAGGAGAGCAGATGGAGAGCGAAAGAAGACTTACCTTGGATCATGTTAGGAGCACATGGGCAGACTGGACAGGTACCAGAGAAGTAAAAGTTGAAGGGTCACAAGAAAGACATAAAGGAGAGGTGAACAAACACAGGAGTGGTAGGGGACACAGGGCGGGTAGCCTTGCATTATTTAATATCTTTTGCATTATAATATACACTGTAAAAATGCATCTAAAATTAATTTCACACTATCAAAATATCCAAAAGTATCTGGGGGCCCATTAATTTCAAATTTCCACTTCGAGCATTGACAAAATTTGTACTAGATAGCTATACTGTCACCAAAATAGTGATTAGTAATTATATCCAGATTTATATAGGGATACTATACATATAAGATAAAATGTCTAATAAGGAAAATACATTTCACACATTGATCGACCAATTCCAAGCTGGCTGATTTCAAGACCAGCAGGCTACAAAAAATGTGGCAATAATCTATAAATCACCTGGGACTGTATTACACTTATTGTAATAAATTCAGATCAAATATTATACTAATTTTAAATATAAAATTAAAAGTTTTATTAACTGTCAAACTGACTATGTAATCTACCTTTGGAACGTAGCTGCCAATTCCTATATATTGTTTGCCAATTCCTAGAATACAGATGTAACATTATCAAAAAACTATATGCACAAATGAACATATGCCCATTTGCATAGCATAAGTTGTGTGATTTTGCACTGCACATACTTACAAAAACTCTACAGCCTAGGGGCTGGTGCAAATACACGATGATGATGATAATGATAATGATGATGATAATGATGATGGTGATGATGACAATCGCAGGCACTAGCTATCTGATTCTGGTTGCAATTTTACCCCTGAAGCTGCTGGGTGCTTTCTTCATTGCATGTGCATATATTAAAGGATTATATGAAGCCTAATAAAATATGTGTTTTTCCCTATGAAAACAAATGTCTATAAAGTTTTATTGCACTTGCAAGCTGGTTCTGTGTATGTGGATAATTACACCAGCTATAAACCTGGAGCATATGCTACAGATATAGAGTTGGATGCACCTTGAGATGCCTTCAACACTGCATCAGCTCCAGTGTCTCAAGACACCCCAATTATTATTATTATTTGGGCACCACAAATGGTCTGAAGCTCCAACAGAGAGCATATTACAACAAAAGAGTACATAGAATTACAGGACTATACAATGGACACATTGCAGTAAAATTCATAACACAGCTATGACACAATTGCCTAATCTCCCAGAATGTCTGGGACATTCCCAAATTTCTGGAAGTCCTACAGGAATCCCGGGAGAGCATGGCAAACTCCCAGATCAATCCCACTTAATAAGTGGTTGTTGAGGGCCAAATGGTGATGTTTACTTAGGGTGCGGGGCCAAGATTACATAATTTGTCGAGACCAAACCATTTCTCTTTGTTGATAGCAGAGCCACCTGCATATGATTTTGAACCTAATAAATCTGTATGTAATTCTCAATCTGATAAATCTGTATATGATATCCTGCATCTGATTATCTGAATATGCTGTTTGTTGCTGATCAACCTGATAAATCTGCATATGATACCCTGCATCTGATTATCTGAATATGCTGTTTGTTGCTGGTCAATTGTGCTATTATATAAAGGCTGTAATTGTAATTCACACTCCTTACTTTCTGCTGTTAACCTAACAGAGAGGTTAAAATGAGAAACAGTTGTGTGAGAGGTAGGAATTAATCCATGACAGGCAGGACAGTGTTAGATAGACAATGGTGTGAAGGGTGCACAGTAGGAGAAGGTGGTCTACGTTGTCAAAGGTTGCAGAGAGGTCCAGGAGGATAAGCAAGGAAAAGAAGCCTTTAGACTCAGCAAATAGATGATCATTCGTGAATTTAGTCAGGGCAGTTTCAGCAGAGTGGAATGGGCGGTAGTCAGATTGCAGAGGATCGATGAGGGAGTTGGAAAACTAAGAGGAGATAAAAGACTTAATGAAGCATTATTTGGGAGAGGAGAGGACATAGCTGTAGGAGGAGAAGATAAACTTGAAATTAAGGAAGTGTGTCAGGGAGTTAGATTTCCTCCAGTGGCATTAGGCAGTATGTGAGCAGTTTTAAAGGAACCAGGTAAGTTTGGAGTGTCAAGGTTGGTTAGGAATGGCAGAGACAAACAGAGGTGGCAGTGGCAGCAGAGTTTGTTTTGCACATAGCTTCACTTAGAAACATTAAACAGCAACAAATGAAATAATTTGAAGGTGATTGCACAGTTATTTGTTTGCTTCATTCAACTTTAACTACCTTGCTCATTTAACAAATGGACAATACAAGGGAACTCCGATCAAGGATTCAAAATGTCCTTAATTTGAAACTAATTTTTTTTTTGTATTAAACTATAAAAAGATGCCAAAAAAAGAAAAAGAAAAAAACCTAACTGATCGGATACCTTGCATGGTTTTGTACTTAAAAGCCTCAGTTGAAAAACAATGCAGCCTCAAGTATAACTCATCAGAAAAGCCTTAGTGGTTTGGCCAGTTAAGAATGCATCCATAGCAGCCCAATTTCTTGCATGTGTTAATTTCTAAAAAACTAGAGATACTCGGGCTCGGTTTTTCCGAAAACCGAACTCACCCGAACATCGCAGAACCGAGTACTGAGCCGAAACGACTCAGTACTTTCCTGCTAAATCGAGGCAAAACATCTTTGTTGTGTTGTTGGATCTCGCAGGTTTTGGATTCCATAAGTACCTCCTTCCCCAGGAGAACCAGCGTCATTGCTCACACAGAAACAGGGGTTTCAGTGTTTTTGTCCCTTTCCAGTCTCCAGGGCCATTGCTCATACACAAACAGGAGGGGTAGCAGTGCTCTTGTCATTTAACAAAAATTGACTGGAAATTATTGGAAATCATTGAGGTTAATAATAATGTAGGCACAAAAAAGAGCCAAATTATGTGATTTTAGCATCTTTTAGCAATTTTTTTTAAAAAAAGATACAGATCCAAAAACAAATGTGGGGGTGGTTTTGCCAAAAACAATACCAAAACACAAAGTTAATACAGATCCAAAACACGGGGGTCACTGAACATCCCTATAAAAAACATAAATACTAAACAGGTAAAAAAACAATGGTAACTTAAAGAGTATATTAAAAGTGAAGAAATGCTAGAAATGGCATTGGGGTTGCACACAATGCTTAATTACTTTTACCTCCAATGATTATCTGATCACATCAGATAAAATAAAATGCTAAATAACATTATTAAACATCATTAATGATCATATCACATAAAACATATCTAACATTATTATATCACTGATCACAAACATCACGCATCTCCTATGACAAAATCTGCAACATTAGCAAGATCACAAAGTCACTCTAAAATAATCCTAAATATTATTCAATAAAGAATATGTTTTCAAATTATTTTTAAAATGTATTTAAAAGCTTTTTTTGCTATAAAACACCTTTCGCCTTCATCAAGTTGAATGAATTATGCTACATTCAGTAGTTTTATATCTTTGAAACAGTTACATCCTTAGAGAAAATCTCAAACTTGATGCAATAATTATCATTGTAAATGTATTTATTTATTTTTCATTTTTTTATTTGTTAAAACAGGAAGGAGTACCAGAGCCAATTGCCAAACTGTATACCAAGCAACTAGTCAGCGCACTTGAGTTCATCCATAGTAGAGATCTGGTCTATCGAGACGTCAAGCCTGAAAATGTGCTTCTTTTTGGTCCTGATTGTCAAAGAATCAAATTAACAGACTTTGGCTTAACTCGTCCCAAAGGCACCATGCTTAAACTTGTATCAGGTATCATACCTTACACTGCACCAGAATTAAGCAATACTCAAAATGGGGAAGCAATACCTATTGATTTCACACTAGATGCATGGGCCTTTGGTGTTCTCCTCTTTTGTTTAATGACGGGGTATTTTCCATGGGAGAAAACACTGTCATCTGACCCCTTCTTTGAAGATTTCATTATGTGGCAAGAAACTGGCAGGAAAGAAGATTTATCTTGGCATTGGAGAAGATTGACACCAGATGCTATGGACATGTTCAGGGAGTTAATGGCTTTGAATCCATCTGAAAGGAGTCCTGTAAACAAAGCTTTATGGTATCTGGATTTTCCATGGAGAATGGAAAACTGGAAATCACTGGAAGAATTATAAAATGAGTGTACACTTATGAAAGCATTTCACAATATTTCAAAAATAAACTTAGTAGTGAACAGCTATGTATTTTTAAAGCAGATTGATCACCCCATTTTGGAAAGTATAGGTGCCCAACGCCTTTACTTGACCAATCTGCATTTGCTATTCCAGACTTGAAGTCACTGGAGTAGTTTTGGCTCTATAACAATGCTCTTGACTACAACTAAATAGATAAATATTGTGCGTGTCATATCCACTACCTAGTCTCTGATTGGTAAACCTATCCATACACTTGTGAACTCGTTAAACCAATAATTCTAGGAAATACAAGGACGGCCAAGTTATTTCTGTGTCAGCTTTAAGAGATAGGTCTCATTATTTTTTGTTTCAAATTAATATCCCCAATTAATAATAACATAATTTGCAAACACTATTATTCATTTTTTATGCTTTAGTCTTTAAAATAAGCTTCTCTGTAGTATCAATGGTTAACTATTTTGCAGAGAAGGTACATTATTGTAAAAGCTACTACTATCAATCTAGCTAGACTTATAAGTTGTGCATTATAGTAAATAGTGACAGGAGGTGGATGTGCAAGCTCTTGGAATATTTAATGCACAAAGAGGAACAGTTTTAAAGGGGGATGTTCACTCTTGTAGACGTTTGCCTCTTTGTAATCTGACTCCCTGGTACAGCAAATGGGGCAAGTTACTCTCTTACAATATTGAGCTGTATTGCAGAGGGATATAGATTAATAAAACCAGCATGTACCAGGGGGATAGTCTATTCTAGGGGATGGGTTAGACAGAAGTGGCCTTCTGTAAAAGTGAACATCTCCTTTAATATATGTTAATTTCTTCTACCAGAATTCAGTAGAAATCTTATTAATAATAATGGGCAAATCAGCTTATTGGGAATATGCTATTTTTTTATTTTTTTTTAAATGTGTACAATTGCCTTTTAAAATCCAATTGTCATATATCTGAATGGATTGAAGTGCACCTTAGTTATAATGTTAACATCTATACAGCTATTTTTATAATATATGTATGTATTAAAGCAGATTACGAGACAAACTGCAATATCATGTTTTTATTCAACTATTTCATTATACAACATATACATGAACAGTTTATATTACAATTCACACTAATAAGCTTTATTTAGAGTTTTATGCTGCTTTTTCTTAAAAAAATGTTTTGACACAGAACATTAAAAAAGGTTAAAATTAGGATGGACCAAGTTTTTTTAGCGGTAAGAATGATTTGTCTACAATGTGTATTTTCAAAAATCTACAATGCATAAGGGAATTTTTCACCATATTGCCATTCGGAAAAGGGTTCCATGGGTGGAAGAGACCAAGGTTGCTGGCCAGAAGGAAGAAGATGTCGATCCTAGTCCTCCAGACTCACAAGATTATTCAGCCTTCAAGGCATATGTGATTTCATCTTATTTTACATTTTTTTTCTAAACAGTGCATTTAGTGGAACAAACAGGCAAAAAAGTGACAAACAAAAATTAAACACCTGGTCAATTATTCTCTGTGTTGCTTCAATGGAGTTGACTCTGGCTCAACTGAGCAGCAGTTTCCACAGGGGTAGGAGGGGCAGCAGGTTCAATAGGGGCAGGTTGGGCAATAGGTACCACAGGGCAAGAAGGGTAACCAGGTGCACCTGGAGCAGGAGGGGCAACAGGTGGATTCCCAATACAATGAACAATCACATTGATAAATCTTTCAAAAGTAAAGGTTTGTAATGGTTTTCGCATTGTGATCCCTTTTGCATGTAAATCTTTGCTGGATTCATACATTTTTGGGAACAATTGTTGAAAGATTAACCCATGGCCACTATCCACAAATGGTTCTTCATGTGGCTGTTGTTCCACCACCCCATCACAAGTGTCTTTGTCTGTGGGGTCCTGTTCCACCTTACTTGGCTCCTCAGCATCTACTGTCACAAGCTTTCTAACAGCAGCTTCCCGAATTCTGTTCTGGTTCCTGCCCTGTTTGGATGGTAATCCCTTGGTTGACAGCAGGATCATCTCCAGGTCTCAATCTATTCAACTTTTTATGGGCACTGTGACAGGATGGACCACCTATGCCACCCTGTCTGTTGTTGCTGGGAACCGGCTGGGCTTACTTTGCCACCGTTCCCTTTCAGTATCCCAAATGCGCCCTCTTGCTGCAGTAGGAGGGGCTTACAATGCTGCCACTGAGCTCCTATGGCAATCAGAACCACGTTCCTTCTGGGTAACTGACGCTGCTAGTGTACCTCGTTGCTGGTGTACCCGGGCTGGTACTCCTGACCTCTCATTATAGATCAGGGTTGCTGTGGATGGATCCCCCGCCCCTTACATTCTGAGACCCTCTCCCTTTACCTGATCTCCTGCCCTTCCGTTTCTCTCATTCTGGGACATCCCTGGCTCCAGTATTATAATCCTCATATTGATTGGAGTAAGGGGGATATCATATATCTGCTCCTCAACCTGTTTGACTTTACCTCTGCGGATTCTACATCCTTGACCGAAACGGCTTACATACACTTATAGGGATTTTCAGGATGTTTTCTCTAAGAAAAAAAGCGGATTCCCTTCCTCCTCATTGGGAGTATGACTGCCATTGATATCATTCCTGGGTCCACATTGGCCAAGGGCAGGTTGTACGCACTTTCTATCTTGGAGACTAAGGTTATGGAGGAATATGTGGAGGAATACCTACATAAAGGCTTCATTAGACCTTCCAAGTCCCAGCTGGGGGCGAGTTTAAAGCCATGCATAGATCATGGCCTGAACAAAATAATAGCAAAGAATACTTACCAGTTTCTGCTTATTTCGGTCCTCTTCAACCAACTTAAGCAGGCAACAATTTTTTCTAAGATCAATCTATGGGGAGCATATAATCTCATCTGGATCAGTCAGGGTGAAGAGTGTAAACTACCTTTAATACCCATTCGGTACACTATGAATATTTGTTCATGCCCTTCGCAGTTTTCCAGGACTTGATTGACGATGTGTTACAGGAGATGTTAGGCAAATATTAGTGGTCTACCTAGACAATATATTGATCTATTCGCAATCTTTGACACATTATCGCCAACATGTTCAAAACTCCGCAAACATCAGCTTTTCGCCAAACTCAAAAAGTGTGAGTTTGAGGTCACTCAAGTAACTTTTCTGGGATATGTCATCTCCCCCAAGGGTTTTTGTATGGATCTCAGCAAGGTCCAAGCAATCCTGGATTGGGTGCTTCCTACAAACTTAAAAGCCATCCAGCGATTCTTAGGTTTTGCAAATTATTATAGGAGGTTCATTTGCTCATTTTCCGTTCTGGTGGCACCCATCACTGCTGTTACCCAGAAAGGGGCCGACACAGCCAATTGGTCCTCCATAGCTTTGGCATCCTTTCCAACATTGAAAAAAGTTTTCATCACTGTATCGTCAGGCACCCGAATACTGAACTTCCTTTCATTATAGAGGTGGATTGCTTCGGTTATGGGTTCGGGTGCTATCATTTCGCAAAAGGATCCTCGAAATCAGAGACTGCACCCCTGTGCTTTTTTTTCTCAGAAATGGTAACCGGAAGTTGTTAGCCATCAAATGGGCATTTGAAGAATGGTGACACTAGTTGGAAGGAGTTACGCATTAGATTTCTGTCTTCACTGACCACAAAAACCACTAATACCTCCAGTCAGTCAAAATATTAAACTACAGGCAAACCTGATGGGATTTCTTCTTTACCCGCTTTAAGTTAGTTATTACTTACTGACTAGGTTTCAAGAAAGTCAAGTTGGATGCGCTCTCCCACAGCTTTGTATCCACACATTCATCTTCTGTCAATCCCTTTTCTATATTTCCGGTTTCCTTTATTGTTTCAAGCCTCACACAAGATCTGGGCACGACCCTATGCAAGCTTCAACAATGGCACCTCCTGAGACTCCCGTTAACAGGTTGTTCATTCCTAACCATCTGAAAAGAGTGGTTCTCATTGAGACTCCGGGCATCCCAGAGTCTCCAGGACCATCAAAAACTTGTCCCGTGTGCTGTGGGGCTGTCTCCGCCTTCTGATACCAAGGAGTTTGTGTTGTCCTGTGAGTTCTGCACTAGGAAGAAAACCTCCCACAATTTTCCTGCAAGTCCTCTTTTCCCTTTATCTATTCCAGAAAGAACTTGGACACACTTATCCATGGATTTTATTGTAGATCTACCCCAGTCCTCTGGCTGCAACACCATTTGGGTAACTGTAGATCTATTCAGCAAAATGGCCCACTTTGTACCCTTAACCGGATTACCGTGTGCATGAACTTTGACCTCCTTGTTCACACAGCACATTTTCCGTCTCCATGGACTTTCTATCCATCTGACTGTGGCTCTCAGTTTGTAGCTACCTTCTGGGAAACCTTTTGTACTTTATTTCAAAAGTACAGAATTAAGCTCAGTCTCATGCACAGTCCAACTGAGAGAGTAAACCAGTCCTTAGAACAATTTCTCTGCTTGTATGTTTCAAAGTTCCACGATAAATGGGCTACCATGCTTAATTGGGCAGAGTTCGCTTACAATAATGCCTGCCATTTTCCACACGTGTTTCTCTATTTTTCTGTAATTTTGGGTTCCATCCTCAGGCTAATTCCTTGACCTTTATAGTGCCCTCAAGCTTGTCTGATGTTCGTAGCCCTGCCATTTGCCTCACCTGGATTTGGAGGAAGGTCCATACAGCCCTCAAGCAAGCCTCTTTCAAATTTAAGTACTTTGCAGACTAACATCGTAGGCAGTGTTCATTTAAAGTCGGTGATAGGATCTGGCTCTCTACATGGAATATTAAACTTCACCAGCCCTGCAAGAAACATGATCCCAAGTTTATCGGACCATTTCTCATTACCAAACAAGTCAATCCTGTGACATTCAGACTGGATATTCCCTGCTCTCTTAGAATCCTGAAGTCTTTCCATTGTTCTCTGTTCAAACCAGTTTCCTGGTCTCAGAAGTTTGGGCCTCATCAAGCTCACATACCTCGTTGTGTCAAGGTCAAGGGATGCCAGGAATTCACTGTTGAATAAATTCCAAAAGAGTTCAAGGACAAGTCCACTTCCCGGTGTACTGGAAAGGTTATGGACTGGAGGAATGTTCTTGGGAACCTCGGAAATATCTGCAAGCTCACAGACCTTGTTGTGTCAAGGTCAAGGGATGCCAGGAATTCACTGTTAAAAAAAATCTTGATTCCAAAAGAGATCAAGGACAAGTCCACTTCCTGATGTACTGGAAAGGTTATAGACCGGAGAAATGTTCTTGGCATGCAGAAATATATGCATGCCAATAGGTTACTCAAGGAGTTCTTTAAACAATTCCCTGGGAAACCAGGATGTCGGGGCTCTTTAACCCCTCCTCAAGGGGGGTACTGTCACGGGTCTGTCTGGCTGCGTCCCGGCATTCACTATGTTGACCGGAATGTCATTTCCCCTTCAACGCCCCAGCCGTCACCAGGGCAGCGACCAGGACGTTTCCCCTATAACGATGGGAGGAAATTAGGGATGTTGAACGCTGGTTCCTCATTGGTCAATGTGGATATAAAAGGCAGGGAGGGCTTAGCTTAGCTTCCGGTTATAGCACTCAGTAATGTGTTAGCTGACCTGCTTCCTTATAGTCTTCTGACTTCGGATTGAATCACTGTTACTGAGCCTTGAACTTTTTGGACCCTAATTGTTTGCTTGTTACCCTGACCTCTGGCTTGTTACTCAGATATTCTTGCTCGCTGCCAGCCTTGACCCTTTGCCTGTTTCTGACCACGCTTTCTGCTACGGATCCCTGAGCTCGGCTTACTTCTGACTACCCGATATCATCCTGTCTACTGTCTCCTGTTTCCAGCTACTCTACAGCCCCAAGGATAAGCTTTTACTAAACTAGAGCTTAAGACCTGGGGACATCTAAGTACCTGCGAGCACATAAAGCTCTACGGGAAAGGCGGCTGCTAAAGGGGAAGACCTCCATACCATCTGCTCTAAAAGTTTATCCTAGTAACCATGAACCCTAACAGTTACTTTAAACCATGATTAGGTATCTGCGCTTCCTAATTAGTGTTGGTGTAGGCTTCATTATTTAAGGGAAGAAATGGGTACGGAGGGGGGTTCCAACCCACCCAAGTAACATAATATATGTATACAAGAGGTCCCAAGACGACCTAGGTGTAATTAGATAACATGTACATGCGGACTATAAAGTACCAACACCATATATTGGCAAACAGTGTGTATTGATGCAAAAAATGTAGCAAAAGGGTCATCACTCCAGACAGAATAAAACCAACAAAAATAAGATACATAAATATGTCAACTTGCATGATATGAATAATATCTGTCCTTGTCAATCTCAAGCAGGCATATTAGCTATTCGTTAAAAATAGTCCTTGTTCTTATAATCAAATGTTAAAAAACTCCATATAGCAACATCTCTTAAGTTCAGATACACGTGTCGCTACACAAAGTGACAGTCTTATTCGTAAACAACAGTGGGCAGTACAAGAGAATGGGTAATCAGATTTACCCATAATCAAGATGAAAATCCCAGGTTCTCTGGTCTATAGAGATTTTCACTGCTTCTGTTCCTCAAGCTGCTTGTTTCCTCTAACAGTATTGTGCTGTCACTGCGCATGCACACTGTCACATGCCGCACTCCCGCTGTCCGGCGCTGGAGCCGGCATGTGCAACTGGGGCCTCCGCTGCTCCCCCCGCCTGATGTCCTGTCTTACTTACCTGGTTCCACGCTGCAGCTCCCCTCCAGTGCTGTCTCTCCTTCCTGGTTCAACGATCACTGGTTCTGCGCATGCGCGGAACGTCCTATCCTTTTTCTGTGTTTCTACTGCCCTCTATTGGCTGCCTAATAGGAACTACACTATAAGACACCTCCTGACCTGAAATCTGTGCTGGTTCTTTCAGTCAGTCTCTGACACCCGTATTGAATACAGCTCCTGTGTCGTTTCTAGTTCCCGGGGATTCCTGCTCTGCCTTTTCAAGTTCCTGCACCTCCGGGCTTCCACGCCACAGTATACTCCACCTATTTCTCCTAGTGCCGATATTGCATCATTTTCACTACCACCTCCAGTGGCAACGCAACAGGCTATCCGGTAGATCCGCTCCTAGCAACATTCCTCGGCTCATCTTCTCGCCAGTTGCCAGTAGCACCGCATACTACCTATCATCTGTCTACGCTCTCGCTCTCTTGTGGTTCACTGGGAACTTCCTGGGGGGCCGTGACCTGCAAGTGAAAGCCGCGAAGTCCAAATTCCCTTGCGGGAATCACTGGTGAACACCTTTCGCTTGTTAGACTCTGCGCCCCTAGCTGAAGTCACGTCAATTCCAGTGAACCACCAGGATCCAGTTGTCCTTCATTGGAACCGTGACATTAAGAACCAGCCATGTCTGATCCTGACAGAGAACCTTCCGCCAAGGACATGCTTCAACACTTGGTTGGAAGGGTGGAGCGTCAAGACGCCGTCCAGATGCAATTACTACAGTGTCTAAAAACGCTGACAGTCCACCTGGATGCACTATAGGTGGCTCCGCCTGCCCCGGTTGTCCAACCACAACCTCAAGTCGCCGAGATTCCTTAAGGCTGCTGCTTCCTCTCTGCGTTTACCTACCCCCTCCAAATTCGATGGAGATCCAAAATCTTGCCGCGGATTTTCAAATCAGTGCTCCATTCAGATTGAGCTCCTACCACAGAATTTCCCCACTCCCAGGTCAAAAGTGGCCTATATGGTCTCCCTCCTATCTGGGCAAGCCCTGGCGTTGGCCTCTCCCCTCTGGGAGCGAAATGACGACCTCATCAATGATGTGTCAGCTTTTACTTCTGCATTCCGGAGGATTTTCGATGAACCCGGATGTGTGACCTCCGCGGCATCTAGCATCCTGAGACTACGTCAAGGTTCCTGCTCGGTGGCGCAGTATGTTATCGAATTTCGGACCCTATCCTCCGAACTCCAGTGGAATGAGGAGGTGCTAGTTGCTGCTTTTTGGCAAGGGTTATCAGATAAAATCAAAGACATCCTTTCCTCTCAAGAGTTACCACCCAGCTTGGACGCCCTAATTTCTATCTGTAACCGGATGGACCTTCGGTTCCAGAAGAGAACCTCCGAGAAGGAAGTACTCAGACACCCTATCTTTCGTCCAGGGCCCTGATTTCCACCATCCATTCCTGTGGATGAGCCAATGCAGCTGGGACGCTCCCGTCTAACTCCTGAGGAGAGGGACAGAAGGATGAAGAACAAATTATGTTTATATTGTGGAGATTCTGGTCATCTTCTAGCCTCCTGTACCCGGCGCTCGGGAAACAACAGACCTTAGCTTGACCTGGAGAGGTCAGGCTAGGGACCTTTGCTTTCTCTCCAACTTCCCTTCCAGACCCTACATGTTCCTTTCCCGTCACTTTAAGTTTGCCTTCAGGGTCCATTCCATCCATGGCATTGCTGGACTCAGGTGCAGCCGGGAATTTTATCTCACAATCTTTGGTAACCCAGCTTGCCTTACCTACGGTTCCACTGAAGAAGCCTGTGGTTACTACCGGCATTGATGGTTCCCGTCTCCCTAATGGCAGCATTCACAAACAGACCAGACCCATCTCCATGCAAGTTGGGGCACTCCACTGGGAAAAAATCTCCTTTCTTTTTCTGCCACTAACTATTAGCCCCATCATCCTTGGGTTACCCTGGCTACATCTTCACTCACCCCACCTGGATTGGCCTTCTTCACAAATAATCGCATGGGGTTCTGCATGCTCTCACAAGTGCTTGACGTCTGTTAAACCCATCTGTTCTGCTCAAATTCATTAGACCCTCATCTTCACCTGCCGGGGCCGGATTTTTCTTTGTGAAAAAAAAGATGGAGTCTTCAGTCCCTGTATCGACTACAGAGGGTTGAATGCCATCACTATCAAAAAACGGTACCCTATCCCATTGATCACGGAGCTGTTCAATCGCATTAAGGGTGCTAAGGTTTTCACGAAATTAGACCTACGTGGAGCATATAACCTTATTAGGATCCATTCTGGCGATGAGTGGAAAACGGCCTTCAATACTCGGGACGGTCATTATGAATATCTAGTGATGCCGTTCGGCCTTTGTTTTTCAAAGCTTTGTTAATGAAATTTTCCGTGATCTATTATATTCATATGTAGTAGTATACCTGGACGACATTCTCATTTTATATAAAACCAGATATTTGCAGGCAGGCTCCAGTCAGGAGATACAATAAAGTCAGGAAGTTCAAAAAAAGTTCAAAGAGTCCTATATCCAAAGAACGAAAGAGTCTTCTGATAAACTCCATGGAGCTTCATAAATCCTCATAGGTCAGACATACAAAAGAAAAAAAGAGGACAAAACATAGTGTTAAAATGTAAACAAGATTCAAAGGGACAAAAAACACCCTTATAATCTCCGTGTATTGAATAACAAGACTGGATCACCATGTGGATTAGAGGCTTAAGACTTGAGGGGTACACACTCACCAAAAGGTGTATAACTACAAGCCTTTAATATGAATCTCGCTCCTTCTATAAAAAGATCCTCCAACATGTAGTCCCACTCATTCATAAAAAGATCCCAGGAGAGAAAAAAACTTCATAGTGTAAAGCCGTACATATAACATTTATTACAATCAACAATAAAACCAAAATAGCGGCAGCGTCAGGCGGATCCTGACATTGGGGAATAGATGGACCCTTACCATCCTCAGAGTGGTTAGAAGCGTGTTCAGAGTTGAGCAAATTCCCGGGAAGCTCACACTAGCGATCACCGTTCCACCAGCAGAAATGCACCAGAGTCCGGTAATGGAAGGAACCGGACTCTGGTGCATTTCTGGTGGTGGAACGGTGATCGCTAGTGTGAGCCTTTTATGTAGGCTGGTCCACATATTTTACTTCATGACCCATATGATAATGAACCATGTCACTCCACCATGAAAGTATACAGTTGCACTTGAAAACCATTCTCTATTGAGGTTGTGAAAATATTTTAAACCCTGGGAGCTGATATAAAAGTCCAATTTAGGTAATCACTGGTGAAAGCTCAATGTTATGCAAAATTATATAAATGCAATCAAAAATCGCTTTTTACAAAAAATATAAATATTAATATTCTTGAAGAAGGTTGAGAGCACCTGAGAGACCACATGAAATTTGAAACTTATGTGCATTTCCACAGGTTATTCGTATCTCTGGGAAAACATCACCTACCACACTAGGGGCCGGTGGTTTCTCAGAGAAACAGTATGTACATAGTAACTTTAGAAGCAAGTCCACCTTCTATCCGCAGCACTGCAAAGGCTTTATCACCTTTCAAAAGTTAGTAGAAAGAGATCTTGAAAGAATAAAAGGAAAAAGGAAAACTGATCACCCCAATATAAGCCAAGCAGAATACAAAGCTGGAAACCAACCAGAACATAGTCATTAAGCCGGCTGATATGGAGGGGGAGGGGCGATAACTATCTTCAATAAAAAAGATTTCTTATCAGAAATAGAAAAGGCAATTTAGTGATACTACCTCTTATGAACACTTCCTAAGTGATCCCACTAATGAATATCAAAAATTCCTAGACCTAGCAAAAGCAATGCGAATAGGTATACTTAACAAACTGAAATTAGAATTTCTAGCTAACAAGAACCCGAGACTACCAGTGATTTATCAATTGCCAAAGATCCACAAAATTTTAATTAATCCAGCTGGTAGGCCTATTGTATCGGGCATTAATTCCATCACAATGAACTTATCAAGTTAAATTGACTTTTTCCTTCAACCTCTTGTCACCCAACAAAGGAGTTACCTGAGGGATACGAATCACACACACTAGAAATCCTCCAAAATACTGAATGGAAGGAAGGTTATTTCTTGATGACGTGTGACGTTATGTCACTGTATACCATCATAGAGCACGAAGCAGGCTGCAACCATGCCAAAACTATCTTAAAGAAAGACATAAGCTATCTGTAGAACAAATAGATTTTCTTGTAGAAAGTAATAACTTTGTCCTACATCACAGCTATTTCTGGAATTCCAGCGGGTATTATAGGCAGATTTGTGGAACTGCTATGGGCACGAAATTCATTCCCAGTTACGAGAATTTGTTTATGGCCCACTGGGAAGACAAACACATATTGGACAATAATCCCTTCTCCAGCAACATTCTTCATTGGTGCAGATTCATAGATGATGTACTTTGCATCTGGACGGGGAAAAGGAAAGAATTGGGTCTATTCTTGAGTCACATTAAACACAATTATTTAAACATATATTTCACTGCTAACTTTAGTAGTAAAAGGGTTGAATTCCTGAACTTGGACATTTACATTGAAAGCAATTACATTGAAAGCAAAACTTTCTTTAAGGAGGTGAACTTGAATTCTGATATCCCGTCCTCTAGCAACCACCATACCAACTGATTGTGTAACATCCTGAAAGGTCAATTTATGAGACCGAGTTGGAACTGCTTCAGCTTGGAGCAGTATGAATTGCAAGCCACCACACTTCAGAGCAGATTCCGTAAGATAAACTATAACCCACGTTTAATTGAACAGGCCTATACTAAGGTGAGGGAGATAGAGAGGATCTCTTACAGAAAATGTATGAGGCACTTCAGAGTTGCCCCAAGAACCTTCCCTTCATCAACCTGTTTTATAAGGAATCCAGAAAGATGAAGTGGGTCTTTAGGAAACATTGGGGGAACCTACTGTGTGATGAAAAACTGGAAGGTCTCCTGCCAAAAAGACCGAAATTTGTCTATAAAAAGAAAGACAACCTTAAGAATAGGTTAGTCAAGAGCAGCATATCTACTAGCACCCAACCATAAATGAGCATTTGGTTAGGGGAAAATGATAGTGGTTTTTACTTTTGCAACAGATGTCAGGGATGCAAAACCAACCGCATTAAGAGTACTATTAAAATGTTTATTTCAAACTGTGACAGGATGGACCGCCTATGCCACTCTGTTTGTAGTTTGCTGGGAACTGTCTTACTTTGCCACCGTTCCCTTTCATTATCCCAAATGCGCCCTCTTGCTGCAGTAGGAGGGGCTTACAAAGGCTGCCACCACTGGATTCCTTACCGGCATCCAATACCGGGTTTCTTCTGGGTAACTGACACTGCTAGTGTACCCCGTTACTGGTGTACCCGGGCTGGTACTCCTGACCTCTTACTATGGATCAGGGATGCTGTAGATGGATCCCCCCTGGCCTATCACACTGACCAGGGCTGCAGGGTAGCAGGCAGAGCGGTGGTACCGGAAAAGCTGGGTCCAACCTCAGAAACAGCCGGAGAATGGATTAGATTTAGAGTCTTATCTGCAGGTCACAGGAATACAGCAATATTGAAGATGTTTTTCGAGCAGGTCTTTGAAGCAAGTGATGTTTATTTGCTCGCACACTGGTGGAAGGTACCAGTGCTAAAGTCAGAATAAAGAAGAACAAGTTTTCAATAAAAGCCAGTGCCTTTTATACAGTTTAGAACAGGTTATTTTTAGAATCAGGATGTAACCTGTTTACCAAAACATAGATTTTCATGCATTGCAAAGGTTATTTACACTTACCTGTGAAATTCTAGAAACTCTTTGATGTCCTGTATCTTGTTTTTAGACGCAGAAGATCTAGCAGCACATCTTTAATTAAACCTTCCTGTCTTTAAGTGAGCCCTCACACATCAAAAGATCCAATCAACATGAATCCTATTTTTAGACAGTCACATAATACACATTCTCAAAGACAGGTGCAACCCCAAACAAAGCATTTCCTTACACCAAGATATACAAAAGGATTTCAAAACAAAGGCTTATTGTATCAGATATATACATCAGAAATAAGGCATTTCCTCTAGAAAGGTTAAAATAGAAAAACAAATTTTTTTACCCTAGTCTCAGAAATAACAATTTCCTATCTCAAAATATACACAATCAAAAATAAGTGCATTGGCAATTATATAAATAAGCGCACTGTGCTATTTCCTTTAAATAAATTTATACCAGAAGTTATTTATCAGTGATCCAGTCACACAAACACTACATTTGAAATATACAATATTAAACACAAGCTCACATGTGACAGTAGAGGGGTCATTTAGTAACTTGAATGTCCATGTGGTAGGCAGTACATGGGAAGGACCAGCAGATGCCTGCACATGAGAATTGCTGAGCATTATAGAAATGTTAAAAAGGGTTTTGAGGCACACAGTGTCTCGGACCACTTTATTAAGTGCCACTACAAAGATCCCTCTCTATTGAACTACTTAGCGATCTGCAAGGTACAAATACCCTGGAGGGGGGCAGACTATATAAGTCTCATGTCTAGGGAGGAATCCAAGTGGATCTATAATCTCAAAACTCTATCCCCAAAAGGACTTAATATAGATTTTGAACTGCCAGCTTTTTGTAGATCTCAAACCTGTATTGTGTGTCATCCATTGTGATTTCATTCCTTATACCCCATTTTACACAAGAACACCATTATATATATTTTTTTTGTAGAAAGCAATTTTGATTGCATCTATAACATTTTGCATAACATTGAGCTTTCACCACTGATTACCTAAATTGGACTTTTATATTAGCTCCCAGGGTTTAAAACTTTTTCACAACCTCAATAGAGAACGGTTTTGAACTACAGCTGTGAACCTTCATTGTGGAGTGACATCATGATTCATCAAATGGCTCTACCAATCACGGAGTAAAATATGTGGACCAGCCTACATCAAAGGAACCTCATGCCTTGAACCCTACAGCTATCCCTGATGAAGCCACTCTGGCGGTGAAACACGTTGGTTAAACACAGGACTGCAATTGGTGTAAGGGACCTTACATTAATAGAACTCATACTGTTATTCCCAAAAACGTCAAGAGAAACTGTCTCATTATTTTCAACGTTGACGCATGCACGTGCGCCGTGAAAGCACAATAATATATATATATATATATATATATATATATATATATATATATATTATTTTTGTTGATTTTATTCTGTCTGGAGTGATCACTCTTTTCTACATTTTTTGCATCAATACACACTGTTTACCAATATATTGTGTAATTACTTTATATTCCACATATACATGTTATCTAATTATACATAGGCGCCTAACAATTACTTGCATGTTTTAAAAATGCAAGTTGCATTCACAGTTCATTAGAAGATGAGGACAACGTTAGGACATTAACACAAATCATCGTAAAGCTTCTTCCACTATACATAAATAAATATGATTTTTTGGACTGTGCAACAAATGTGTTAAGTGTGCTGTTTAAAATTTGTTTTACAAAGTAACTGCTTCCACAGTGAAATTGTCCAGCTAACGTGCAGAAGAAAGGATCCCGTGAGGATGTATCCATGGTTTATAGCTATCATCTATCAGGGGTGTTGAAGCATAAACTCAGAGTAATCCCAGTACCTAGGGGTTTATAGATCACAAAGTGTAGGAGAGTAGAATTATACAAAATAAGATATGAACTGTGAAACAGTAGCAACTGTGTACAAAAAGCAGGATTAACAATAACCAGAACAATCGCCAATCTCCATATGCTATTAAACAATATTAGTTATGTTATAATACCTTAAAGGCTTGGTGGCCATTATGGCAGCACATATTTTTAGGGAGCTCCGTGCCCAAGACTGTAATATAGGCTAACATCGGGGTTCTCCCTACTCCTGGGCGGCAGGCACCGGTCTAATGCCTGTTCTCTGCAGTGAGGCCTGTTTAGCATGAAGAACCTCGACACCTGCTTCGCCCGTCCATCAGGGGACAAATAAAAGGTCATAGCCAACAATCACTGCTGCTTGATATCAGAGACCCTTCATCTACCTGTCTGAGGCTGCAGTGTATACAGATTAAAGGCAAAGGCACACAGCGGATCATGACTCCAACCATCCACACACATTCTGTAAAAATGGTGATTATAGAAACTCATCCTCTACCAACCACTCCAGAATGACCTGCCCATCACTCTTCTGCCACCCCTACTCTCCTCTCCCTCCAGCCACCAACTCTTGTGCTCCTTCCTCCCCACTATGGGTGAAGAAGTCAATTCTCTTACACTATTCTCTTCCCCCTCAACCAGCACCCTGGATCGTATCCTCTCTTACCATCTTTGGTCCCTCTCTCCCACTGACTGCTCCCACCTTGTTCACCTCTTCAAATTTTCTCTCTCCACTAGCATCTTCCCCTACCACTCTCTATCTACCACCCCATTTCTCCTCACCCCTTTGCCTTCAAAATACTTGAGCAACTTGACTACAATTGTCTCACCAGCTACCTCTCTGACAGCTCCCTACTTGATTCCCTCCAATCAGGCTTTTGCCCCCTCCACTCCATAGAAACTTCCTTGATCAAAGTCACCAGCGATCTTCTCCCTGCTTGTCCTCCTGATCTCCCTGCAGCCTTTGACACCATTGATTGCCCTCTCCTATTGCACACCCTTCACTTCTTTGGCTTTTCTCACACTGTCCTTTCATGTTTCACGTCCTACCTCACCAACTGTTTCTTCTCTGTTTCCACCTCTGTTTCCTTCTCCTCCACATCCATCCTCCCACCTGTCGTCGTCCCCCCGCTGCAATCCCACATGGTTCTGTCATTGGCCCTCTGCTCTTTTTTATGTGCACCTCCTCCCTGGGTGAAGTCATCAGTTCCTTCGGCCTCCAGTATTAGCTCTATGCCAACAACTCTCAACTCTGCATCTCATCTCCTGATCTCTCCCCATCCATCCTCTCTCCAGGTGTCCAGTTGTCTCCCCACCATCTCCTCTTGTATATCCTTACACTTTCTCAAACTTAACATGGCCAAAACTGAACTCATCGTCTTCCCTTCATCAACAGTCTCCTCCCCCCGACCTTTCTATCACTGTTGACAACACCACTATCTCTTCTGTTCCCAAACTCCACTGCATGGGTGTCATTCTTTACTTCTCCCTCTCCTTGTCCCCCCACATTCAATCTCTTGCCCAATCCAGCTCCACAACATTACTCAAATCAGAACCTTCCTCTCCAAGGATGCCATTAAAAGTCTTTTCCATTCACTGATCATTTCTCCCCTTGACTACTGCAACCTTCTCTTTACTGGCCTTACCCACTGCCATCTAACTTCTCTTTGATTCATGCTTAATGCTGCAGCTAGACTTATCTTCATCTCTCGCTGTATCACATCTGCCTCCCCTCTCTGCCAATCCTTACACTGACTCCCCTTCCTCTACAGAATCCATTTGAAATTAATTATCCTCACATACAAGGCCCTTTCTAACTCCACTGCTCCCTACATCTCCTCCCTGATCTGCAGACGTACTTGCTCTCGTCCGCTCAGCCAACATCACCTTTTCTCCCCTCTGTTAACCACATCTTACTCCGTTTCCAAGATTTCTACCGTGCTGTCCCCCATCACTGGAACAATTTCCTTCGTTCTATCAGACTAACCCCTTGTCTGTATGGCTTTAATCGGTCATTGAATTCCCACCTATTCATAAAGCCTACCATTCCTACACCCAACCATTTCACCATATAGTGTACATCACCCTCTTACATCCTCCATCTCTCCTACTCTTGCTTCTTGCCCTGAAATCCACTTATACTGGTTCACCCCCATGTCAACAGTTTGTCTGCTCCTTTCCCTTTAAATTGTAAGTTCTAGTGTACAGGGTCCTCTTCCCACCTGTTCTCATGTTCTATATCATTGGCTCCCCAACTACCCTGCACACCTCTTCCATGGGCTCTCTGCCCTTTGACTTCACTCCTCCATTGTCTTTGCAACTCTTTCAGTGGCTCTAAATCTGTTAGTTGTGCCCACGCTTATGGGTACAGGTTTCAGCTTGCACTGAATTTACCCCTTGCACCCCATTACCCATACAGGCTATCAGTAGCTGTGTTTAGAGTTTTTCCAGGCCAAGCTGTAGTTAAAACATATGGTCCTGATGAATTTTCTGGGGTTACTTCATCAATGGTACATGAAAATTCGCTAGTCTGTGTCTCCGACGTTCCTTCGGGGTTAAGCAAGAGCGATTCACCTGCATGAGCTTATTATATTTAATACAATGACAGTTTCAAATAAAATTTAAAAATATCTTATGTTTTTAATACTTTGGGCAGCTGAAAGTGTCACAAATATCTTGAGAGCACATATGAATAGAAGACATCTAAGCTCTGTGAAAAAAAGTATTTAAAAAAATCGAACTTAATCTTAAATTCCTTTCCATTCTTCCTCCAATGCTGGAACCGTAACCAAAATGGAACCGGAATGCAGGCTACACTGTCTGGGCAGAAGAAACTGAGTAGAACTGTAGACTGCTAGAAAGCAGGATGGAATCTGAGTAATCAGCGTTGCACTGACAACAGGTTAGGGCTCTAGGAAGTCCTTTTAGGAAAACTTTTATCCACTGATTGGAAGCTGCAGTCAGCTGAGGTGAAGCAGCACTCTGACTGGCTGAGAATGTTTAGGTCATTGGATCCAAGATGGCAGCACCCTGGCACTGGTTTTGTAGGGAACTCTGAGACTGCTATCCTCTGATTGGAAGCTGTGGTCAACTGAGGTGAAGCAGCACTCTGGCTGAGAGAGTGCAGGTGATTGAATCCAAGATGGCAGTGCCCATGCACAGGTTTTGGTGAGATCGCTGGAGTGGAGACAGACTGGGCAGCCTCGTGCAGAGAGATTTGAAACCAGCAGAGCTTGTGGACCGCAGGGACTGCTTAGAAAGAGAGCGGAGTTGTAATATACAGGGCCTGAGAGCCTAGTGCATGACAGACTCCACATATACACACATGACACCCAAAAAAATATACATGTGAAATAACTAATGTGTGTTAAGAAATATATCATTATAATACAAAAACTTTGATGTTTTGGACAAACACATACATGATTATGTTGTTATTTTTTTCTTCCATTATGTTAGCTAGGGGATGTAGTCGAAATGTCTCCAATTAAATTGTCGACCTTTTAAAATGTCTACGGCATAATATCGACTGAAATAATGTCTACACGGTTATAATGTCAACCAAAGAAATGTCAACACGGTCATAATATCTACACATTTAAAATATTGACATATATAATGTCTACACATGAAAAATGTAGACAACTATAATGTCAACACATGAGAATGTCGACAAGGTCATAATGTCTACACTGTTGTAATGTCAACATACCTAATGTCAACACATACATAATGTTGATCTGTGAAATGTTGACACATGACATGTCCGATAGGTTTAAAATGTCAACATTATATGGTTACATTTTCGACATCATATAGGAACATGTACAATATATTTGGCAAACTACAACTCATGATAGGGCATGTGCATACAGTCATGTCTGCTTATTGTCAGCCATATGTTCTGTATTGTCTTAATAATTATGTGTTGTCATGGTATATCATTAGACATAACAGAGTTAGAATGATATGAGTTATTGTAAAAATGGATGCACTAAATCTATGCGACCATTTTACGCCTCTTAAAATCCAATAACCATGTCAGTTCTTATTACTGTAAAGTAACTGATAACCAAAGAATACTTTACTGACTTAGTTTAGTGCATCAATTAAAGTTTTAGACCTCTGCTGACCTGTAAAGAATTCAAAGTTTTATTACTTATAGGAAAATATATTTTACAAACAACAATTTCATTACAGCACTTGCGCATACAATCATGACAGCTCATTGTCAGCCATATTTTCTGTATTTTCTTAATGATCATGTGTTGTCATGGTATTTTACTTGACATAATTAAAATCATTCTAACCATCTTTTTGTATGAATAGATACAGTAAATGTAGGCGGCTGTTATATGTTGCAACCAAAAAAATTATTTAGAGCGACCATTTAACTCCTTTAAAAATCCTGTAATCACGCCTATTCTTATTTCTGTAAAGTAACTGACAACCAAATAATACTTTATTATATATTTAAAACTCGTTCTCTGGTATTCCCTTGAGATGTCTAATAGAGAGAGATATGTACCTGGGGTGCTGCTGATATAGAATTCCGCTACTCTGATTCACCATATAAACACTGTGTGATCAGCTCTGCACCAGAGGTACTTGTGTATCTATCCACAGTATGTGTGATTGTATAATGGTTCACTATAGATAAATACATTTATTCGTGAGGTATGAGAAGCAATTTATTGAAATTAATCGCATCAAATGGATAGATCTAAGGTCGCAAACTCTGGGGAATCTATAAAGTCTAATCATGGGCCGCAAATGGCATAGTATGTTTCAAAATAGTCAGAGGAGGAGCTTCTTTTATTGTCTATCATTGTAAAAGTATGTGGGTTTAGTGTTTATGATATGAAGCTCATTAGTCTTGAAAATTTACAGTGCGCGTTTTCAGGAGATAATCATTATCACATTTGAAATATTTACCAACACATGTTAAAATGTAAAACTATGTCTACCAATGATTGATGAATATACCTGTGCATAAGTTCATTATTATGAAACAAAGTCTGTTTTATTGATTTGTATTGGTATTGATAATAATGCTTAAAACACTTTTAATATAAATAAAATAATTTCACAACAATCACAGTAATATTGAAAGCTTTTATACTGCTATAAAGTTACAGAACACAAAAATGCACGATTACTGTACAAAATTAATAAAAAAGAAATACAAATATAAAATTCACTGAAGTCATATTCTAAGTTATAGAAGCGAATGCATTATTTTAATTTAAAAAATAAGTGTGCAAATCTATATTTATTATTGAAATACAGTAAAGAGGCTGTAATTTATACCACAGAATATTCTTAATGAACATATCAGATACATATAAGGAAGCATAATCTGGGGTACTGGCCATCAGTATGTACCAAGAGTTTTTCAGCAAAGTTTATTAAAGCAATACCTCTTTGGAAAACAAAATGGATCAAATTCAAAATACACTTAGCATAATCCATGCAACCTGGAAGAGATTGACCAATGTCACTGATTCCTGTATTCAGAATGCACCAGTTTTACTCTCTTGCCTCTCTCTCTCTCTCACCTTTGTATCCTCCTGGCTCTGTGCCACCTGTTTTCCCTTCTTTCCATATGCTATTTGTTTCCCTCCTGCCCTTTTCCACCTGTATAAAATATGGCATATTGGAAGAAGAGTAATCTCCTTCCCATATGTCACATGTTGTCCTACTTCCCATCTGTCACTTGTTGACACTCCTTACTATCTGCCACATGATTACACTCCTACCCTGAGGCATCTGCTTCTCCTCCTACTTGGGTGTTATGGAAGCAGCTATGATCTAGCAGCACAGAGATTATAGAAGTACACAATCATGCAGGGCCGTCTTTCCCATAGGACACAATGGGCAGGTGCCCGGGGGCCCTGCAGCCCAGGGGGACCCGTCGGAGGAAGCCAAAAAAAAAAAAACTGGAAAAAGAAAAGAAGAAAATACTTACCGTGCTGTCAGCTGGCGATCCAGCTCCCTCCCTTGTCTCCTCCTCTGTCGCGCTCGCAGTGCATGTCGGGCGTGATGTCTTCACGCCCGCCCGACATCCATTGTGGAGCGCGACGGAGGAGGAGACTTTTTTCCAGGTTTTTTTTTTTTTGGCTTCCTTCGATGGGCCCATATATATAATCTTTTTTATTTTTTTTTGTATATATAGGGGCCCCGGTGCACTTCTGTGCCCGGGGGCCCAAGATGGTCTTAAGAGGGCCCTGCAATCATGCAAAGAGTGTTACAATTTTGCAAAGATGCTAGACCCACTGTTTATTAGTACACTGTATACCAATCTATTAAAGACAACAAAGGCCTAATTCTAAATAATGATGTGATTGAAAACAGTACCTAATAGCCACACATCTTCATGTGGCCTTGCACATTGTTGCCTCTATTGTAATCTGTGCTAAATGATGATGTTAATACTGCCAGAGATTACCGTGGCCCCACTCCCCTATTAAACGGACGCTCTGGCACCATTAGGGTGCTATGGGGGTCTCCAGTACTCCACTGTGATCACTGTGACCTACCCCTGCATCCTATTACTAGTCTCGTAGTTTCCTTTGGTTCTGACCCAGCTCCCTTTCTGATTTCTGTCCTGGAATACATTTTGGTTGAATCTGCTCTCTTGGCTTCTGACTCCAGCTCGTTTAACTACTCCTTCGGATCATCCCTCTTTACTTTGCTTCCGGGCTGGCTTGACACAGACCATTTCACTATTCTGATTCTCTAACTAGTTTGCTTGTACTGTCTAGTAGATCCGCGACCTGCTCGTCCCTTGAATCAAAGTCCATACCTCCTTGCGGGGGTTCTTGACGAATACCAGGGGCTCGTTAGACTCCACACCTCCTAGCTCAGTAGTGCCAATCCCAACAAGTAGGTTCCATCTACAACCTCAGCATGACATATAGATGTTATTCGATATCACAAAACAGGTATATGAACCTTAGTTTTATGCAATGTAAGTTATATAGATTTAATCTTTGAGGCAACGTATTCCTATATGTCAATAGTAGATGCTTCTTGTATGATATATATACACTGTAGTTTTGAATAAAAGTGAGGGATTTTCCAACTCACGTTTATAGTGTGAATTTCGATCTGTGCTGATTACCCTTCTTTCTGTTGTCCTCTATCGGATCATATCCTCTTTACCTCCCCTGTGTCAGCAGGAGGTGGTTATTGTTTCCAGGCTCTCGATCTCAGGACGTCATCAGGAATCTGTGCATGCAAGGTATGGATAGAGTCTTTTCTGCTGGTCACGAACAGCCGTCTATTGCTTATCTGCTGTGTCCCAGTAAGCGGGCAAGCAGAATTTACAAATGGTGATGGTGATGTACTTTTTCTATTTTTCCTTAGTGTGGGAGCCTTAGTGTGGGAGCTTGGAAATGCCTCTACTGTTGTTTGATACATTCAATTGCTCCTTTCCCTCCCCGTTGCAAAAGTTAAATTTTTGTTCGAAAATGAAATGCATATACTTGTGTTTACTGACGTATAGTCCATTTCTGGGCATGAGCAGAACAATTTTACGCAAAATACAGTACATATTGGGATTTGCATTCCTTAATAAATCAGAACCTATGAGTTCACTTATGAATATAGAGACAAAAAGAGGCATACTACTCACAATTAAAATTATACAACAATGTAATGATCATGGAATTTATCAGATAACAGTTCTACTCAGATTGTCCATATTCATTTTCCAAATACATTGCCTAACCAGATGACTTAGGTTCTATATTTTGGAATTGCACATTTCTTGAACATGGGAGGGACAAGAAACTTAGCAGTTCTCACTGTCGTGCATTTGCTATAAACCACCATAAACAATTGATTGGAAAGGGAAGTAGGGGGACAGAAGGAGATTTGTGGTCACATCAGTAGGCTTAGGAAGCCATCTGTACAAGACCTGGCTCAACTTAGCTGGTAGGTACCACTAGAAAAATAAATGTAAATAGTTCAGTATCATGCATTTCCTTCCACATCTCAAATGCCACCTAAGTTGGATATCCACTTAGAAGTTACACACTTTTGAGAATAAAATAAGGTGGAGTGTGCAAACGTTATGTTGAAAGCATTTACCATTTACAGATTAATAACATCTAATAAACATACAAGTGGGTCCAAGAAATAGGAATTGAGATCATGAAATTGATATAGTAATTTACTTTTGTCCAAAAATATTTAAAATAATTATCATGATCTGCGGCAGTGCCCCAAGCTGCTGCTGCTCACTTCATACTCACCAGCCCCTAGCATTACTTAGTGCCTCGTCCTGCCAAAAGTGCCAACCGGACATATGCGCATTAACTATGTTTAATTAATTAATCAGATCCAGGGGCTGATTATTCGCAGGCTGGCTGCCTGTTTTCCCATTGGTCATCTTTTGCATTTAAGGCATGGCTTTGCCTCCCTGCCAGTTATAGCACTTAGTGTAGACACAAACTGCTGACCAGCTAACCTGTACCTCTGAATACTTGGCTATCTGTGAACTGATTTCCCTGTTGTGACCGGGGCTTGTTTTCTTGACCCAGCTTGTATTCCTGTGCCCTTTGACCTTCACTTGTTTTCTGGATTTTCCATGTTTGCTACCTGTCCACGACCTAGGCTTGTCTCTGATTTCTGCCTTCAGTATTCCGGTTTCTCTACCCTGCGCTGTGGCTATCCTGATAAGCATCTACTACTACAGAGTTAAGTCCTGGGAGCATCCAAGTACCTCCAAATGCATCTTGTTCTACTGGAAAGGTGGTTGCTAAAGGTGATGACCTCTACGAGTCCGGTTCTAAAAGCTAATTAGATAGCCACAGCCTTAACAATAATGACAATTTCAATGTTTTTCATACTTTGGAAAAAACAGAAAAATCCCACATGGGTTAATGGCGCACACTGGGTAGGTGGAGGAATGGACACAAGATGAATATCTTGAAAGTTAATGCATAGATATTGTATGGTGATAAAAATACAGAGAAGGGATAATACGGGTCTCAGCTGCTGCACTGTCGTGGTCTATTGCATATCAACCACTATCACACATATGTGTGTATCAGCCAGAACAAACAAAACAGGTTGCGCTGCGGAGACCTCTATTAGTATAGCTCAATAAATCTAACTGGAGAGTCCATCAAAGACAATAGAAAGTGTTTGAAGACATCAAAAGAGAGTATATATTTAATCACAAGTAATACATTAAAACATATATTCTTTATTCTATTCTATTCTATATTCTTTTATTTTTATATTTTACTTTTTATTTACTTTATCTTTATTTAGTTTTTTTTTTTATGTTTTTGTTTTTATTTTAGCTCTGGTATTAATATGTTTTCCATTATTAAAGTTGTGAGACACTGTCTCTCTGGTTAACAAGAGTGGTTTTTCCACATGTCTCTATTATTTATTGCTATTAATGAATTATATGTCATGTGCAAATTTTATTTTTGGGGATAATTTATGAATCCATCGTTTATATTATGTTTTGGAATTTTTAACAGGTTTTTTGCCTTAAAGAATGTGAATTTTACATATAAGTCAAAAGCTATTAACGCTAAATATAAGAAATCATATTAATAGGTATAATTCATATTGTTGAAACACTGGATTCATCATGATGTTCTAAAAAATTCTAAATGTCTGTATACAATGGAAGAATAAAAAATGTGAAATAATGCTTTAGCTATGTCCATCTGGTGCATTGTAAGTTAATGAATTACTGAATTTAGTGACTGGAAACGATCAGGAAAATATAATCAATCTAATACACCTGCTTAATCAGCTCCCTATTTAAAAGAATGGATTCAGACCTCTAACAGCTTTGAGAAAGTGCTGAGAACAGGCAAAAAAAGCGTCATGGAATGAGGTTTATGACTGCATCCCACTATCTCGTGGACAATATATTTACTATAATCGGCTTTAATTCATCACGGATACGTTGGAACAAAGACTCACAATCCTCTTGATATTTATCTATTAGTCCTTACCGGACGAGCGCTGGATAGCGCAAGAGAGTTTTAATCTGGAAGTCAATTTGTTCCACTCCCGCTGACGAGCGGGTCTTATCCGGACCACCACTGTGGCGTGTCGACTATTAGAACCGCGATCCAGTAGTCACAGTAGGTTTGCCTTTGGAATTTTTTATGGTACCAGTTATTGTAATTCCCTCCAGAGGGTAGAAGACGACCACTGGTAAGAAGTACGCTGCTACATTTGAATCGCAGCTTTAAACATCTGTAATAGCAAATATCTGCTGTTGAGAATGAGCTGATTGCTTCTGTTACATTTGAACTGCAGCCTTGACATCTAAAATAACAAATATCTGCTGCTGACAATGAGCTAATTGCTTCTATGTATTCAGTTGTATTAGATTGGACATAGCTATAACCTTGATGCCAAAGAAACTTTTCACCACTCTTGCTCTAACTGTGATATAAATTGAAGTACGAGCCTGTTTTTTAAAGAGTGTATCAACTAATGTAATAATACTCTTAACTGTTGAGAGCAGTGTGGTCACTGCCCGGTATATTTGATTTTAACCTTGAAGATCTGTTTGTATATCAGATCTTTTGACACATGCCGGCGGCTTTATAATTTTTTTTTATATAGTGTCATTATACAGAATATATGTGTTAATATATTACTTGTGATTAAATATATTCTCTCTTTTGATGTCTTCAAACACTTTCTATTGTCTTTGATGGACTCTCCAGTTAGATTTATTGAGCTATATTAATAGAGGTTTTTTCATACTTTGGGCAGTTGAAAGTGTCATAAATACCCTGAGAGGACATATACATAGAAGATGAAAATCCTTCTTAACTGCACTTAAGAAGTTCTCCCAACACTTAAGAAAAAGGGTTGAGAAAGGGGGATGAATGGGTGGAGATTGGGCGGAGATCGTACTAACTTAATAAGAGTAGGAGTTTACCTCCGGATCCATCCGATAGATAAGAAGAAATGCTTAGTTTTTTCTTAACTTCTTCCATAATCTTAAGGAAGCTTGGGGTTATGTCTAAGTCCAAAGCAGCTATTAGCAGCAGCATTGAATAACACCACTAGACTAATCAAAAAGCATTGTTCGTTTTAAAACTTACAACTAAATATGCACAATATACATCTTAATACATTTCACTCAAAAAAGATTTTTATTTTATTTTATATTAAAATAAAATATTAAACAATTTGTACTCTTTTTTTTAAAAACAACCATGGTGGATGCACAGTTGTAATAAATTGCAATGTAAAGTGCTTGATGTGTCTAATAGTTAGCCTATACCTTTTTCGATATTTGTAAAAATCTGCTAATAATACGCTAATAATATGAAAGCCATAACAGCTTTTAGTTTACCTTTTTATAGACACTTTAAACGTTTGTGTTTGTAAGATATTGTATGTTCCACAATAACAGTGAATCTCTGTTTTCAAATTTAATGTGTCTTGTTTGTCTTATAAATTTTAACCCAATTTTTTTTTATGGGGGGGGGGGGTGTTGTAAAGCTTTTAGATCTAATATCTATTATGATGATTCTTATGTGTTTTGGCACTTTCCCATGTTGCATGTTTGTCCAACAGATCCCCAGCCCTCTTGAAACTGTGGAGGCAGGCCACTTCAGGTTCCAGATTAATTAGCACGTTAAAAACTTTTTCTAATATGATTTATATCGCAGTTTTAAAATTCTCTAACATCCTAAAAATAGAATTGTTGCTTGGTGATGAAAGTAAAGGCCTGTTTCATTTTTCTAAACATATACACATGCATGCACCAGACCGTTTGGACTTTAAAAAAAAATCACCTTTGAAATCTGCAATTTTGAAATCAGCCTGTATGGGCTGCCTCTGCCCCTGCTGAGATTATCAGATGTGAGTTTTCTAGCCATAGCACTTAGAAAAATAATGATGAGGCTTGATTATTAGAGTTTAGGTTAAAATAGACTAAACTAAAGGCTTTCATTGATGTACTACCAGGCCTTAGCTGAGACATGTCTGCCTCACCTGAAAAATATTCAGTAATTTAGCATAGTCTGTGTTAATCATATATCTGACTCACTATGTGACTTTTCTTTTCTGCCCAGTAAAGTACATAAACTAAGTGTTGTGTGTTCATTGATTTTAAGGCACTGATTTGTCAATGTTTTCTAATGGAGATACCTTGCATTCGCTTTCATTTTGTGGATAAGTGAGAAACAGAAACCATTTTAGTAAATGGCTAAATGTTTGATATTTATTCCAACAGACCATAAGACCCAGCTGTCTGGTGGAACACAAAGGAAGTGTGGCAAGGATCATTTCATGGAGGAAGATCAAGACATGAAGGAGTTTCCTTTTGCAGCATGTAAGTATCTATAATTATCAATGTTATTCCTTTTAGGTTATTGGGGGACCTGCGGTACAGTTAAGGTAACAAATTGTAGGTTTTAAGCTTGAAAGTACAGGTGTGTACAAAGTACAGAGAAAAAGGGGGGGTTTTATCCGCTCCAAGGTAAGGCTAAACCTCAAATTTATATGCAATCTTCTTTGCAGGTGATATCAAAAGGCAAATGTCACATGGAAAGATATAATTTTGTCTTTCATAGAGCTCTCCACATGTTATAATCCGTGAAAATTTGGAAAAAAGAGAGAATAAATGGATATCAGATTAATATTTCCAGTAATAAAGATCCATCTTCCTTAGTTCTAAAAAGTCATTTATTCTATTGAGTCAATTATTGGAAAAGGCTCATATGAAGATTAAGAATATGGAAAGAACATCACTATTAGAACCAAAGAAACAAACAGACGAAAAGGAAACAAAAGATATTATGTTTATTACACAATATAACAACAAGCATAAGAATTATGAGAATGTTATTAGGAAATATTGGAAGGTATTAACTAGTGACCCTGTTCTTAAGGATGAGCTACCTAAAAAACCGAAATTTGTGTATAAGAAGGCCCCTAACATTAAAAATCAGGTAGTCCGTAGTATATTGCCCATGAAACGGAATCAGCAACGGATAACCACTATAGGTTTTCATAGATGTGGCATGTGTATATCCTGTAGATCTGTTGCCAGTATTGAAACTAAGATAGTTGAGTGCAAATCCACAGTCAATAATTTGAATTATAAGATCAAAGATTTTATTACCTGCCACACGAAGAATGTATTGTATCTAATTCAATGTAAATGTAAAAAACAATATATAGGAAAGACCAGCCGCCCACTGAAAATCCGCTTAGCGGAACATATGAGAAATATAAAGAAGGGATATGTGAATCATACAATATCAGCACATTGTAAAGATGTGCACAATTGTGACATCAACTCAATAGAGTCTTTTTGTGGCATTAAGAAAATTATTAATAATTGGAGGTGCAATGATATCGATGTGAGACTAGCCAAAGCAGAAATGGAGAATATCTATAGATTTAAGACCTTGATACCTGATGGTCTCAACACCGAGTTTGAACTGAAATGGTTTTTAGAATAAAATAGGAATAGAATACTACTTATATTGGTTTCTGAAGTATTGATCCTTAAAAGATTTGGGTGGTTGTCTCCTATTGTAGTAAAGAATCCATGTGAGAGGTTGATATTTGTAGTTCACAATTTGGGGAACATGAAGTGTTTTGCCATAAAAGGGATTGGGGATTGAACCAGACACAGTATAATCTGTATATTGCTGAGTGTGATCATATATATAAGGAATGGGTGTTACAGAGCTTAAATGAAATTATTTTATGATTCCATTATAATATCAATACTAATATATGTTCAGTATACTTGTAGGGCAGCTAATTATTTGTGAACTTATTAGCGGTATGATGGCTGAGTTTATAATATGAATTTGCTATATACTGAATTTTTTATATATTGTATTTTTTTTATATATACTGAATTTTTTATGTATTGAATTTTTTATATAATGAATTTTTGACATATTGAATTTTTAGCGAACGGTTTATTGTCATGTCCAGTTGATACTTGATTTCAGATGTATAAGCCTATTATTATTTTTTAGAAAAAGGAAGAATCCATAGCCAGAATGAATAAGTTGGCTTTACAATTGTTTTTTTATAATTGTTTTTCTATTGTTTGCATTATCATTTCTTGTATCGACTTTAGTAACTGTATCATTAGTATGAAGACGTATATGATTGATTAATATAAATGAAGAAATGAAACTTTATTTCTATAATTGGATTATACGATCAAAGATTGGACATTTTAGGTTTAAATAGATACTGAATGGACTCTGTGTATACCTTGACAAAGACCCCAGAGGCGGGGTTGAAACGCGTCGGTGAAACACAGATCAGCCCACTTGACAGCAGTGTTACACGCGCCGGAGGAGAGAGGACTGTCTAGCGGAGATTGCCCGGGAGCTATTCAATCTACACGCTGACTCTTCACTTAAGTCTGGTACGGGTCCACTTGTTGTTTATGTTGGGATACCGTATATGATAAGAGCATTTTATTGTGGTGCTTTTAAATTATGTGAAATAAACCCTGATGATATTATGCCAGATTCTTTTTGCATACTTCTCTCGGTATACATATTCCGAGTGAGCACCGTGTGGCAATTGAATCAGGCACGATTTTGGATATCAGTCAGTGGATTAACGTCACTGTGTAAGTGATTCATCTCATTTTCTCATTTTCTCACTTCACCTGTGTGGGGTGTTAAGTAACCGTTAGTTTACACACGGTGAAGTGGATATATGTCACTTTTTTTAGAACTAAGGAAGATGGATCTTTATTAATGGAAATATTAATCTGATATCCATTTATTCTCTCTTTTTTTCCAAATTTTCACGGATTATAACATGTGGAGAGCTCTATGAAAGACAAAATTATATCTTTCCATGTGACATTTGCCTTTTGATATCACCTGCAAAGAAGATTGCATAGACTGGACCTATGAGAAGCGTTCTGATTTGTGTGAACATTGATGGACTTTTTCTCCTTTCTATTCTATGGTGAACTTGTTATATGCACCTTTATACCTTTGTTGTATTATTTGTGATATATTGAATGTTGTGCCATTTATTGTGGTATTAGGCAGCTGTAACAGGGAGCGCTTTTTTTGATCTCTCCCTTTTTGTATACTCAAATTTATATGGTTTACAATTAACATATAATATGAGAGGGTGCTCTCATAACTAGACGAATCTAGGGTTTAGAGGAAATACAGTTGATATTAGATATCGACTGAACAAAGTAGTGTGCGAGGCACTCCTATCCATAGGATTTGTGAATGTAAAATCAACTTTATTAGTCATTGTTAAAAAGATTTAGACAAATAACCAAATGTCATAACAATCGGCGAAATAAAATTATAGATGTGAGAAAGATTGAAATAAAGTGTGAGAGAATATATCTAAAAAATTGACCCGTAGGGATGGTCAGTTACCCCTATTTGTTATCAAATCCATATATTAGCTAAATATAGCTGAATACATAGGGGTTGGTCTAGTCTCAAATTGAGTAGTGGTTTCTAAGACCACTATTAATTAGAATATTCGGTCTCATCAGGGTATGAATTTATAGTATGTTTGGCTATCATTGTAGCTATCACAGGGTCATTATTTATCCCACATCAAAAAGGGTACTGTCATAGATACATATGAAACGTTCTCATATGTTATTAATGTATCCTCTGTGGGGAAAATATTAGGCTAGAAAGAGAGGGATTATGAAGAGGGTTTATATTCATGCACAGTATCAGTAGCTATAATTGATTCCCACATACAATCCCAACTCTTGCTTATAACCCCATATGAAAATGCGGTCATATGTATCTGCGTAATATAATCGTGTATTGATGCACACATCCTTCCTTCCAGTGAAAAAATCTCTTATAGTTTAGTTGCAGATTAATAGTGGCAAAGGTAATGGATAAAGGGTCCTATCACAAAGATATCATATGTATAGCAGAAGCACCCATCGATATATATTTTTTATATCCAAACCAAAATATAAATAAGCCAGTTGTGAACCCTGTTGTACAGATAAGATAGGTTCACCCCAGGATTATATATCCATCTGTTTTATTGTGGCTTGATATTAAATTAGAAGCCACTGTGTCTGCATAACAGTATCAACAAGTGAGAGATCCCTCTATGCAGAATCTCACAGCCGTGATATCTGCCCTCAAGTGGAACTCTCTGAGCTTCCCACTGGGATCGTCGGAATTACCCACAGATACATTATATGGCCCTAAGATAAAGACCCTGAGATAGACTCCTTCCAAGCGATTTAGATTAATATTGCCCTTATTTATGAGACATTTCCCATGATTAAGCCTTGTCGGACGTACGTCGGGTAACGTGACGCGTGACGTCACAGGACCCGGAAGTAGGGAGCC
Organism: Mixophyes fleayi; assembly: GCF_038048845.1. NCBI lineage: Eukaryota > Metazoa > Chordata > Amphibia > Anura > Limnodynastidae > Mixophyes > Mixophyes fleayi. Next base: position 42,406,479 of record NC_134412.1, read on the forward strand.
GGTCAGCAGTATTTCACCGCGGTCGTGTCTCATAAATAAGGGCAATATTTAAGCAATAACTAGCGATTAATCTAAATCGCTTGGAAGGAGTCTCTTTCTATAACACTTTAAACAGATAAAGAAGACAGTCATTATGGGTTCCAGCATGACCTGCCTTGCAGCACCTCTAACCAATAAGATAAAACCAACATGCATGTGTTTGTTTTTTGGGGGGAATTTGTGTTTACAAAGGAGTTTGTATTTTCAGTTTGTTTTTATTTTGTTTCATTTGATTACTGAAATTGTGTTTATAAATAAATATTATTATTTTTTTGTTGCAATACTCATTTTCCTGTAACACTCTGCTGCTTGGACACTATGGAACACCTTCTTCTCCTAAACATCCTTGACTCCATTGTCCATCTAGACACAGTTCTTTCCTGGGTCACTTCCTACCAGTGTTGGACTGGGGCATGAAGGGCCCACCTGGGGACTGCAATGCTAGGGGCCCACCAGAGGGGGTGTGGCCAGCCATCATAGAAGCGAGACCAGACACTAAAGGGAGACTGGTCAGCCCACGAAGGACAGCTAGCACCAAAGTGTAGTACGGTGGTTCCCAAACCGTGCGCCGCGGCTCTCAGGGGTGCCGCGGCGCTGTCACTGGGGTACCGCGGGCCAGCCATATAAAAATAAAAGAAAGAACACAGTAACTTGCCGGGCGCCGGGACCCAGTAGACTCCTCTCTCCCGCAGCAGCTGTCACTGACGTCGATATTCAGTGACCGCTGCTGCGGGAGAGAGGAGTCTACTGGGTCCCGGCGCCCAGCAGATTGGTAAGTTACTGTGTTCTTTCTTATTTTTATATGGCTGGCCCGTGGCAGAGGAGATAGAGGGATCGTGAAAGCGGGGGAGAGGAGAGGAAGAGGGTGACAGCGAGGCAGAGGAGGGTGACAGCGAGGCAGGGGCGGGGGACACAGCGTGAAAGGGGCAGTGGAGGGGGACACAGCGTGACAGAGGGCAGAGGAAGGGAGACAGCGTGACAGAGGGCAGAGGAGGGGAGACAGCGTGACAGAAGGCAGAGGAGGGGAGACAGAGGGCAGAGGAGGGGAGACAGCGAGCAGAGGAGGGGGGAAAGCGTGACAGAGGGCAGTGTGTCTGGATGCAGAGGGGGCAGTGTGTCTGGATGCAGAGGGGGCAGTGTGTCTGGATGCAGAGGGGGCAGTGTGTCTGGATACAGAGGGGGCAGAGTGTCTGGATGCAGAGGGTGCATTTTTGCATACACTTTTTTGACCCAACTACTTCTAAAACAGGACTGCTCAATAATTATATTGGAGGGGTGCCTTGAAAAAATTTGGAGACTCTAAGGGTGCCGCAAACTGCAAAAGTTTGGGGACCACTGGTGTTGTATATAAAGAATGCAGTATGCTCATTCTTCTCTTTTAAAATGACAGGCTGACTGCACATTTAGTTACTAACCTGCTCATGCTCCTCTGGGCGGTTGGATATCCGGAACTCCTACTCTCATCTGCTCTGCTCAAAGTGAAAAACACACTACCGCGCAGGTTCAGGAAGCCCAGACGTGGCTCTCTGCACCTGTGTGGTAGTGTGTTTAATGGGAGTGTTTGGCAAAAACAGGGGGGGGGGGGGAGTTGCGCTCTACTCCTACTGTTGCAAGAGCAGCATTAACACAGGGTATTCCTACCTACGAACTAATAATATACTGAAAGTTTAGCGCTCATTGACTTATGTATTATTCCAAGTGTAATACTAATAATAAAATTTGTATTCTTTTATCTTGAATACAATTCGTATTTTTCTATATCTTGTATTAGGCTGTGAGCAAGAGGCTCGATTCAGTTAGTGGGATAACATTTAATGTTAGTTTTATCACAATTTATTGAATCCTGGTTAAAATACATAAAAATACATTAATATAGACAAATAAAATACTCCCATTAAACCACAGTATCTATATTATGAGGCATTGATTTCTATATACATACATATGGTATGGCATCAATTGAACATACATAAAAAAATCAGACAACCCTAGGTATATAGACCTGGACTAGTCTACCTATTGGGAGGCAAATGGCAGTGGGTATAAATGCTGTATTGATCCAGATATAACAGTCACTGATATCTAAATAAAATAATGTTCATAGCATACAAGTCCAGTAGATGGGAAATGGTATTTATTTAAGTCTCTGCTAGTGCAATATAAATATTCAGATCACTGTCCACATATATCACATGGTTATTGCTGCGATGCTTTCAAATGTAACTTTGTTTACTTGCAGTTTCAATGTATATAGAGATGGTGGCCGGGTACCCAGTGTGCTGAAATCAGAGGATGTTTCTCGTGGTTCGTGCTTGTTACTGTTGGAGAGGAAGGCGCCTGCGTTTCACTGAGGAACGCATCTGTCCCTTCCTGTTCTCGCGTATGTCCATTAGATGAATTGTATGCAAGTTGGGAGTCAGCTGTTTTCTTAGCTCCTCCCTAACAACGGAGGGGGCGTGGCTATAATGTGGCGGGGCCTACCGGTGGATAGTCCGGCTGCCTGACAGGCCAGTCCGAGCCTGCTTCCTACCTCTCTAACAGCTCCTGTAGATTACGCACCTTTGGCACATTCTCCCTTCCACTCTCGCTCTCTATTGAGGTCTCACAAGGCTTTTTTTCTTTTTAAATGTTGTACTTTAATATTGTACATCTCTTATTTTGGGCTACTAATTTGATCATTTGGCCTCCAATACCACCTCTACGCCGAGGACACCCAAATGTACATTGCTTTTGCTGACCTATTTCTTTCAGCACTATCTGTTGTAAACCACTGTCTTTCTGCATTTGCCCCATGGATGTCACAAAGATAGCTAACGCAAATCATGTTCTATACAGAGCTCATTATTGTCCCTCATGCTAGAGTCGCCAACTGGCCTCCAATCTCATTCACTGTCAATAACATCACTATACCCTCTGTGGTGTCTAAAATTTAATTACTCAGTAAGATTGTGATGAGGATAGAAGGAACATATTCATGAGGCAAATTAGTGCCCAAAAAATGTGTTACTTTGAACCTTGTTAAAACCATATTCCAAAGTTATGTTTTAAATTTCAGACACATATTTTAAACCCTAAGCAAATTACTGTCTCCTTTTTGTGGTAGTTACCTCAAAATTTAACACTTTTTTTTCCTACATTTACAACTCAGCTTGGGCAAAAAGTAACACACTTAAAATCTAGTGTCTGTTATCAGGTGCCAGTAATTGTGAAAAGCGGAGTACAATACCCATTGGTCTGCCCCCCCGTTTGCTAGGATTTTAGGAATGACTAGCCAAAATTTTGCACACAGATATGTAAGAGACCCGTGAGTGACGTAAGCTCGTCCACATGTGCTCTGAGAACCAATTTCAGAGATTCTCTTTTTATTAGTTTTTCAAATTATTTAGAATGTGTTTTTTGGTAATATGCATGTTTTAAAAATGGTTGTAAAAAAAAAAAAACTAAAAAATTGTTGTGGTGTGTGTTTTGTAATTTAATTTCACAATATGCGTCGAGGTTATTTTTGGTCCCTTTGCACTACATCATAATTTCTTTCATTATTTATTTATTTATGATGGCGCCAGCTAATCTGAGGCTCAGTACAGAGAACACAGTCCCTGTCCCAATAGAAATAACTTTTGATTGGTGAAGTCAAACGGAGTTCAGGGAGGACAAAACAAAACATGGGGAGAACATACAAGGCAAGATTTGTTAAGAAAAGTTAGTCAATAAAAGGAGTAACTTGGTCAAAATATATTTGATTGCATGTATATTGAAGAAGATGGTATATATTTATAATTTGGGTAAGGCATGTTCTAGATCAACTTTCTATGTATCTGTGTGGTACTGGAAAAAAGAGCCGTTAGTTTACTTTGGTGCCTAAAAAACAACTTTTTTTTTTCTAAACTTTTACAAGGTTCATAGTTCCTCTAATTTTGCCTTTGCTTAAATTAATGGGCCACAAAGTCCACCTAGATAAGGCCTTGTTTGGGAAATGAACTCATGACTCCAGGGCGGTAAGGCAGAAGTGCTAACCACCAAACCACTGTGCTGCTGAAGTGCTTTCTGCATTGGGAAGCTGAGTACATAAAATACAAGCGGCAGATGAATAAAAAATAAAAGGTTTGCACACAATACTTGCATTAAACTCTAAGGAGCATGCCCCCTCAAAATGAACCCCCTCCCCCCCAAAAAGTCTAAGGACATTCATAGTAATAGATGACAGCATACAAAGTTGCATTTGAGGGGGAGGTAGATGTATGTTGTAGTGTAACTTTGAATGCCAGAGTAAAAATCAAGTGTTTTTTTGTATTTGTGTGTTACATGAAAAAAAGCCATTACTTTCCTTATGTGCTAAATAATAGCCAAACACTACCACTTGCTAATTAAAAACATCTGCTCCTCTTGTATTCCTTTCTTTATTGATTCAGGGCCACAAGTTGCACACAGATGCTAAGGTCATGTCTGGTATGTGAACTCATAATGCCAATGCTGTGAGACAGAAGTACAAACCACTAGGGTAACCGTGCAGATGTTAACTAGCATATATTTTTTCTTAAGAAGGGAAGAGTGCCAGTGTTATATTTATTTTTGGTTTAAAGCACTATTATGTAGCTCTTACATCTGTTGCACACATGCTCAATTGTTGTGCGTTTCACTCTAGTCTATGTATTTATTTTTCAAACTGAACGCTCACTTAGTAGTTAGCCAATCCACCTTCCAACAATGGAGTCATGAGTTCAATTCCTGACTGATGACCTTTGTCTGTGTGGAGGTTGCATGTACTCTGTTATGTATCGATTATGGAAGCGTACGCTACACATTTTGTAACGTCAATGATATAAATTTTTATAATGCACAAATGTTTATTTTAATATGCATGTTTATTTATGCTAGCGAATTATTATGCAATGAATTTGTATCAACATTCCTAGTTCAAATCAAACAAATTACACGGTCTTTCATGTAGGTGAATAACAAGGTATGTTGATTTAGCTCATTAAAAACACTTCAAAGTCATTTGTCCCCCCTGGTTCTATAACATGTAAGTGTTAAAACGAATAATGAGGATACAACTGTCCTTCACAATACACCCAGATTGTGTTTTAACATTTGTAAACAAACCTTTCACACCTTCCACATTTGCAGTTACTTAACACTTTCTTATCTTTAAATAAGAAGTGGATCTTCAGATGAACTACTTGCTTAAGATCCGTTGTATCTTATTTTCTGTTGCGTAAAACACTTAAGATGAGCGTGTCTTTGAACTTTCTGCTCCTTGTTGAATTGCAAATTTCTTATCTCCCTGTTTGTTCTTAAAATACTCATCGCAACTTCTGCACAAGATAAGATCAGTAATGAATCAGGCCCATATTCCTTAAAATGGTCCTGTATGAACTTTTTATAAAAGTTCTGAATCCTGATGGGTATTCCACCAGAGCAGTCTATTAGGGGAGTCTGTTTTTATGAGTACAAATTTTTCAGGTTTTAAAAGTATAATATAAGGGATTGAGGGAAAAATACATGTTGTGAACATATTTAATATTTCTGTAACCATTGTAGTAGACTTGATCTAGAATATATACATTGTTGTCACAATACCAGAGCATCCTTTGAGTATTTATCCTGACCTACTGGTAGAGAGTATGGGTCTATTAGCAGCCATCCCAAGGATATCAGCTCCAGGCTTGCTTCAATGCTGCAGAGGCTTTACTGATGATTCTGATGGAAAGTCAGTGGTCCTGCTTTCCTGCTTTATTGTCCCCCATTTTTAGCAGGCACACAGAACCACCGGACTTGCAGGGAATCCAGATGTTAAAAGAAGCCTTGCTGATAGCACAATGATTCTTCAGACAGTCAAGCAAGAGCTATAACTCCTCTTCAGCTCACAAACACACAGGAGATGCTAAACACTGAATACAGCCAAATCCAGTTTCTACCCCTGAAATAAATTTGATTAAACATTTCAATCACTGCACCAATCCTACTGGATATTTGAGCATGGTAGCCAAACTGGAAGAGGAGATTGGTTGACTCAGTGCAATCTATCAGGACTAGATTTGTCTGTGCCATTGGGAAAAGCTTTTATGAGCAGGTGTGTAGTGAACAGAGATAAATTACAGTTATAAGGAATAACCAATAACATAATTGAGGGGAATAAGGCCTAATCATAACTGCAGTGTAAATATGTTATATCAAATGAATCCATTGATAAATTGAACTACTAAGGTGTAAAATGTGTCAGAAGGTCTGGTGTGTATTTACCTGATGCTTCTGCCCACCTCTATGTTAAAAGATAACAGTAACACTTTCAGGGAAAACTGAGCATCTTCAAAGGCCGATGGGGGTGAATGGCATCCTGACATAGGAGAGTTTTTTGACACAGAGAGAGACTATAAGGAACCATTCACAGCTGGCAAAACACGAAGGCTCTCTATGCAGGCATGTAGAAACATGAACTTCAAAGAAAATTCCTTTATATTTCATATTTTGGAAAATCTGTGTGCTATTCCATACAGAGGAACAGAAGTCACACCAGGGTTGTGAATTACAGGTACAGAGTAGTCACATATCTTTGTGAAGGTTATGTCATATTGTTATAATCCCATCATGTTTTGTATTTAAATGTGCAAGAGATTATGACCCATTCATTGATGGGGAGTTATGTTTCTGTGATATACCTGAGAAAAGTTAAGACAGACCAAACATTAGGATTAGGTTTGGACAAGCATTAGGTGACACCCAATAGACATTTCCACCCGCACATTAGCATCCACACTGACCCTGTGAATACCGTCCCAGTTGATTTTGCTTTAAAACCTGTGTCGTGAAGGGACAAACTGTAAGTCTTTGGGAATTCAATCATCATTGATAAGCTGTTCATCTTCAAGCCAATTTCCCTTGGCGCAGATTGTCTTTAAGTTATAGTCTGAATTTTACCCCTTTATTTTACCTGTTTTGCAACTCTTTATTTGTATGTCAATTGTTTAATATTGTTCTTTTTATCATATATAACCTGTATGCATTGTACCTTTTGTATTAAATCTAACATTTAATTAGTTATGTCCTTACTGCTCTAAACCAATTCACTGCTTGTTTAGAAGAGACTGCTGGACCATGCATACCTTTCATTGCTGAGGTGTGAATTGTGAATACATTTGTATACCAAGCCGAGTGTGTGCCTACATGTACATTGGTGTCATAAAGCCTTGAGGGGTTAAGTGTTAACCCTTTAATTGCTGGTGTGTGCCCTGCTAAACTGTGTGTAACAAGGAGTGCTCATTTTTGTGCCTGTGTAAGGTAGTATATTGAGGTCCTATTGCCCTTATTCAATAAGTGGTGTCAAGCCGAAGTGGGTGTGGTTGTGTGAGCGCTGTTCAGGGGCGATTCATCAAATCTGTAACCTGTGCGATAGGTGAGAGGTGAGAGGAAGGCCCAAGGGGCCTGATTCATTAGCGGACTTATCTTGAAGTTGAGCAGAGTATTTTAAGTAAAAGCCTGATTCATTAAGGAAAGTTAAGCAAAAAATTGAGTACATTTTCTTACTCAAGTTTTCTGGACTAAACCATGTTGCAATGCAAGGGGTGCAAATGAGTTTATTATGAGTTTATTATTTTGCACATAAGGAAAATACTGGCTGTTTTTTTAATGCAGCACACACATACTTGATAGCTTATTTGTACACTAAAATTTAAAGTTGATCTAGGACATGCCCTACCTCAACTATAATCTGCCATCACATTTTAAATTTAAATTTAACCAATGGTTTTGCATTATCTGCATACTTTTGTATAACGTTCCTTAATGAATCAGATCCCTAGAGATAGGTAATGAGCGATTCAACATTGAATGGAAGCCAAGATATGAACGAAGATGAATTCGTTCTTATGCCACTTACATAATGGAGAAAAATATGCATCACATAGATGACAAAAACTATGCATCTTAAGTTGTAAGTTCAACTCAAAATACAAACTATTTAGTACTTAAAGATAAGTCCGTATTACGGAACAAGAAATGTGGTGATGCGAAGAGTTGTTCTTTAAATTTTAAATCAAACTGGAGTGTATTGTGCAGAACTGTTGTTACCTAATTATTAGGAATAACATTTTCTTTATCCTGGGACAAATTTCTTTAAAGTGTTAATTGTTAATATTAATCTCACACACACACACCGGTCATGGAAGTGCTAGAGTGCTTTCATCCCAGGGGTGGGTACCCCTAGGGAGGGGCACATTTTGGTGGGTACCCCTAGGGAGGGGCACATTTTCCTAGGGAATGTGTGCAAAGACGACAAGTCATTCATTACACTCATAAGGGGGGGGGGGTGCATGTTCAAGTTTGGGGATACCTGTGTTGGGGTATCGGGGTTCACCGATACTTCTATCAAGCACCTTCAATGTCAGTCAGATCTTTCTTTGTTTTCAGTCGACTGGTGAACAGAAAATACTCAACACCTGTATGATATAATGCTGAGCAGCTTTATTCTGTTCCAATTTGAGACCACTTCAGCGCTTATTTTTATACATGTAAGTCTAGGGGTATAGATTCTGAACAACCAATTATAAGACAGTAAAATAATGAGAGAAAATCAATTAACAATATATATATTTCAGTTTTACATCAAAGATCGAACAACTCTTTCTTCTTTGTGTGTTATCTCTTTCCAGGCTTTTCGCCAATATCCTTGTGCTGCCCCCATCTTTGAGTCCTTGGGTTTTATCTATCAAGAATGTTGCTACATGTTCTTGGAATGTTTTCGTTGATGGGAACATGGCGCTGCGTGGCCAACCTTGAATAATTTGTCTTTTTAAACTGAAAATAATATCTGCTTAATTTCTCTTAAAGTTATAGCATAACATATTAGCATCTAAAGCTTAGCACATGATAGATATTAAATCAATAATCATACAATTCCACTCTAACATTCCCCTCTTTGATTAAATATCAACTATTAACCTCTACCTATCAGTCATGGCGATACTCAGCAGAAGACAGTTAGTACCTACATTTAAACATATGGTATCATAAGGACCCCATATGATTAGAACAAGAATTCATTAAGCACATATCTCTGGTACTTTATCACCATAACTTTTCTTTCCCTACTTAATGTTTTATCTCGGTGCATAGAGGGGAATACTTTGCTGATATCTATTCAAAAACTTTCTTGTATTACATTTTAAGTAGCAGTTCCATATAATCATTATAGTTAGTACAAGAAGAATTAGTATCAATGGATGAATCAAGATATTCATTGCTTTCTATATGGAATAAGATTCATTAACAAATATGTCCCACTAATGAAAAGGACATCAATTTTCATTCTGGTTTATCGATGGTCACTGTCAATCTCTTGTTGCAGACTGTGCAGGTTTTTGGTTTGATTGTTGACCATTGTTCATAATGTTCACTGTTTGTCTCAGACATTAAACTTGTAGAAATTTCTGTGATCATTACTGGTTCTGGAAGCTCATTATTTTTCCTGCAGGAACAACAATCAAGTGTCAGTAATTTCTTAATCAGCCATATAACAATTTTCTCTACCACATATACAATGAGCTGGATTGCCAAACCCTTTGCTACTAATGGCAATATTCCCAATATTCAAAATGAATCATTGCTGACAACTTTGCCAACGAGGTTATGTATTCACAAAGGCATTTTCAAAGTTTATTCTCCTATGAGTGCAAATTGTTGAGCACTCCTTCCCCTTCTGTTTCTCACAGTGACATAGGCAATTTGTCACTTATCTGTCTGTTTCATACTGGGTTAGGGAGGCCTTGACCCCTACTTCAGGCACAAATATTCTGGTAAGACATATCAATACCATAAGACAGTTATTTCTATTTATCAGAACAAGACTCCCCTGATTTGAAGACTTTGCAGTGTGATGCGTGAATCCAGGTGTCTTTTTCCTGTACTTTCACTGCCATGGGAGTCATCAACAGGACTTGATAAGGACCCTTATATCTGGGTTCAAGACATCTCCTAATGTGCTTTCTTATGACCACCCAGTCACCAGATAGCAGTTTATTGGTACCTGTATCAAAATTAGGGTCTGGAATGAAGGAGAACATTTGACCATGTATTTCAGTTAGTTGTTTCTGTAATAAGGCAACATAGTTCAACAAATCACCACGTACATGCTGTAGTTGCTATGGAAAATAACAGCCTGTTCTGTGTGCTGTGCCAAACAGAATCTCATGTGGTGCTAAACCTGTGTCTCTTCATAAGTGTAGTTCTAATGTTAAACAGAACTATTGGTAAATATTCTAACCAAGTCTTTTTGGTTTCTTGCATCATTTTCTGTAGTTTCAATTTAATGTCACCATTAAGCCTTTCTACCCTCCCACCTGCTGGTGGCCTATAAGGAGTGTGAAAAGCTTGTGATACTCCCAAGTTCTTCATTACATGCTTCATTATCTCTTCTGTAAAGGTTGTACCTCTATCTGATTCAATAACTTCAGGTATGCCATATCTATAGATGACTTCTGAGATTAATTTCTTTGCTGTATTTTTAGCAGTAGCTTTTCCTTCTAACACATACTCGTAGGTACCACATTTAGGAAGTTGTATATAGTCGATCTGAAGTCTCTGAAAGCGATAGAAAGCCTTTGGGGTCTTTACTCTTTGCCCTGGATTGTGTATTCCACATATCCAGCAAGCTGCCACATAGTTTGTGTCCGCACAGTTAAATCCAGGGGCAATCCAATTTTTCCATACCCTATTAGTCATTGCTTCTTTGGAATGATGCACTTGTCCATGTGCAATCTGAGTCATTACTGGGTATAAGGCTCTTGGTAGGCACCATTTATTTTCTTTTGACCATATTCCTTGCTCATCAAGCTGTGCACCTTCTTTTTCCCACTTATTCTTTTCTTCCTTTGTTGCTTGTTTCTGAAAGTCTTTAAGGCTTTGTAGGTCTGGGAATTGAAATTTGTCTGGGTCACCTTCTGTTGAGTCTACAAGAAATGTAGTATTCTTTGGTTGGAGGGCTGCCTTTTTTTGCTGCTTGATCTGCAAAGTTATTTCCTCTTGCTTCTGGAGTTTGTTCTCTAGTGTGAGCTTGAACCTTTATAATTCCCACTTGTTTAGGGAGTTCCAATGTTCTAAACAGTTCATTAATCAAGTTGGCATGTTTGATGGATTTTCCATTTGATCCTTGGAAATCTCTGCTTTTCCAAATGGGACCGAAGTCATGCGCCACTCCCCAGGCATAACGTGAATCTGTATATACATTGGCTTTTGTCCTTCTGCATATACACAAGCTTTAGTTAGAGCTATCAATTCTGCTTCTTGTGCTGATGCTCCATTAGACAGTGTTCCTGAGTCAAGCACCTCTTCCTCAGTTGTGATGGCATAACCTGTATATTGAACTCCATCCACATACTATCTAGATCCATCTACATAAAGAGTTAGGGTTGCATCTGAAAGTGGTGTGTCAGTAACATTATGCAAAGCTCAAGTTTCTAATTTCATAAGTTCCAAACAATCATGTGAAAATTTTTGTGTGTGTATTTCTTCAGTTTCTTCTTCAGACGCTTCACTCAGGTCCTCATATCCCCTGTCTGATGATTCATCTTCTTTGCGACTCCCCTTACTCCCCTCTTCTGAATCATCAATGGGGAGCAGGGTTACTGGATTGAGGACTGTGCAATTGGTAATTGTTACATGTGAGGCGCTGAGCAAGGCTACCTGATATTTAGTTAGTCTAGCTGCAGACAAATGTCTTGTTTTTGCTTGATTAAGAATTTCTGTGACTGCATGTGGAACTTGAATAATAAGTGCATGGTCCAATACCATATCTGCTACCTTTTCTTTCAGTATTGCTGCTGCTACTGCTTGTATACATGATGGAGAACCTCTTATAACTGGATCGAGTTGTGCAGAATAATAGGCCAGTGGCCTTTGCTTCGTTCCATGTTTCTGTGTGAGGACTCCTAGAGCATGTCCTGACTGCTCATGGCAGAACAATGTGAAAGGCTTCAGGTAATCTGGTAGTCCAAGTGCTGGTGTAGTAGAGATAGCATGTTTCAGGGCTTGCACTGCATTCTCTATTTCAGTTATATTGAGTGGTTCTGTTCCCTGTTGTTTCCTCAAGCATTCATACAGTGGTTGCATAAGAATTGAAGCTGAAGGAATCCACTCTCTACAATATCCGAGGAGTCCCAAAAAGGCTCTGAATTCTTTGACTGTTTTTGGTGTCTTCATGTCTCGTATAACTTTAACTCTTTCAGTTGTAAGATGTCTGGTTCCTGCAGAGATACAATGTCCTAAGAATATTACTTTTTCCTGTACTAGTTGCAACTTGCTTGGTGATACTCTGCAGTCTTGTTCGGCCAGAAAACAAAGTAATGACAGTGTTTCTGCTTTGCATTCTTCTTCAGCTTCCGCAGCCACCATGAGATCATCTACATATTGAATGAGTTGAGTAGTTGGATTGATAGGCCTCCATCCTTGGAGAATTAGTGCCATTGCTTCTGAAAATTCTGATAGGCTTGTGGCTCCTCCTTGAGAGAGTCTTGTCCAACAATATTGGTTTCCATCATGGGTGAAGGCTAGAAGGAATTGACTATCTTCTGTGATTGGGACTGAGAAGAAAGCATTTGCCAAGTCAATTACTGAAAACCATTTTGCATTTGGCGGTATCTGATTAAGCAAAGTGTGGGGGTTGGGTACAATGGGAGTGTTGATCAGAAGTCTTTTGTTGACCTCTCTTAGGTCATAAACCATCCAGTATTGCACCCCCTTGTCCGACATCTTGTTTCTTTACTGGGAATAGGGGTGTAGAATAAGGAGAGCGACATTTTCTTAACATCCCTATTTGTAGATATTCTTGTATTTGTTCTGAGATCGCTTTGGTTTGAGCTGCAGCAAGTGGGTACTGTTTAATTGAGACAGGATGTGTTCCTGGCTTTAGTGTCAGTTTTACAGGATTTACTTTAAGTGTGCCCACATCGTGTTTTCCTTTGGACCATAACTTGTCTGGTACTATGTTCAGCCAATCTGGTAGATTAACAGTCTTATCCTTGTGACATGTGCTCATCTGCTCTAGCATCTAGATTGCTGCTGTAAGCTCTTCTTGGACTGGAGATGGGAGTTGACTTGTGAGTTTTACTCCAGTTGGGGTGTATTTGATGCTGGCTTGTATCTTTGAAAGTACATCTGCTCCCAACAGATTATAGGGACAAGATGAGGAAGTGAGAAATTGTATTGGTACTTCAATTGTCTCTTCACCTACTAAAAGTGTAACTGGTTTACTTTCTGTTAGTTTTACTTCTTTTCCTGCTAGGCCTGTAGCAGGTAAATCAATTTCTGTTAATAGTTGTTGAGGTACCTCCTGTTTTCTTAATACAGTGTGGCTTGCTCCAGTATCAATTAGACACTCACGTTCTTGACCATTGGGTAATATGATATTCATTAGGCCTTTAGTTAAGTCATCTTTCAGAGTTTGGTTATATGTGAGCCGGAGGTACGTTGGAGTGCCAATTTCCTATGCCAGTTGTTGGTCTGTAGCTTGTTGATTTCTTCTTTCCAGCCATTTCTTATGCTTAATGCAATCTCTTTTCATGTGCCCTCTCTGTTTGCAAAAGAAACAAACGCCTTGCTTTTTCATTTCTTCCAGAGTCATGTTTTCTTTTTCCTTTATTTGTTGCTTTGGTGCACCTCTTGTGTCTGTACGAACCTTCCAGTCTTGATTCTCTTGGACCACATGAATGGTAATTTTCTGAGTTTGAGATTTGTCTTTGGCTTTCCTTTGCTTCTCCTTTTCCCGGTCTTCTATATCTTCCAGAACTTGGAGCATGGATTGCATTTCCATTGTTGCTGCTTCTGGTCTTATAAGGAACAATTGTTGATGATATGTTTCAGAAAAGCCATTGAGGAATCTGGTCTTAAACAGTCTGCGATGTTGGGCATTATCTTGAGTGAAGCCTTCAACTTTGTGTGCTTGAGTAGCTCTGTCACAATCTGGCAAAGCCAGTGCTGGTGCTGAAGTTGCTTTAGCTTAAAATTGGTTAAACATTTGGTTTTGCTCAGTGGAGAGTGTAAATGTCTTACTATCAACCAGAATTACTAATGCAAAAACACAGATAATAGCTCATAAAGTCTTAAATCTTTTTCATTTCCGTACAAATATTGAATTCCCATCAATGCATTACTATACCCACGATACAAAGAAGGACTTGCAGTATACTACTATTATAGCACAGTAAATAATGGCAGTGAATGCGTTTACAACACTGATTGACTCAAAATTGTTATGAGGATAAAAATAAAAACCTTTTGCTTTCTGCACATACAGAAAAACCATCTGGTTCATGCATTTGCTATGCGAATAGCACATAAACTCTAATATCTCTTTACAAAACAAGGTAATCATTACTCAGCAGAGTCTACGGTTTTTAAATTCTTGATTAGTTTCTACTTATGTTTGTTGTAGCTGTGGATCAAAACATTGCAAACTTCTATTCATTGGAATTTGGATAAATTCAATCTGGATTGAAAGGGTGCTTTGTAGCTGGAGAGCTTCTGTGAAGAAAAAAACTTTTGCATAGAGATTAACATTTATTCACTAGGAATTACAGTAACTGTTATTAATTCACATTGAACAGCTGCTAATACGACACTTGTTTAAAAGTTTCTCTTTGTAGCTTAACTGTGACGCTATGCGTTCCATGCAATGAAAAACTGATTTCCTCAAAGGGGCAGTCCCTAATCTCACAAACAGGGAATGTCAAAGTGACGAGACCTGGGCGAGTGTTCAAAGCCACTCCTTTCTCATCATCTCTTTGTAAACCAAATATTCACACATATTTCCAGATTCTGTGATTTCCATGTTTAAAGTACAAATATTTATTCACAATTCTCGCTCACAGACGACATTTTATCTCGTAACATTTCTTTATGGGCATAACAAACCCTCCTTATTTCTGAGAACATTCATCAGCGCCATTTTCACACAGATAAAAACAGCTTGTAATATATATCTTCATGTAAAGGCTCACTCCCACAATTCTCAACTTCATTAAAGAGAAAGCTATTTTTCTCAAATTTCAGAAACAAAATTATTTTGTTCAAATACAGAAACGGCTTGTTGGACCCCAGCCAACTTGTCCGTCCACTGAATCGTGTAATGACGGACCAAAACATTTCAACACTTGTTATGCATCTCTTTAAAAGCTTAGAATTAAGCAGGCAGGCATTATATTATTTACAAAAATGTACAACTTCTTTAACCTTGAAACATGTCTTTTGTAAAAAAAAACAAAAAACAGACAAGACAGACAAACACAGATCTCCCTCACACGAAGTAAGACGGAGACAAAACTCACATACAGAGAAAGAAAAATCAGCTGATACCTTCCAGCCTACTGCTGTGGAACTACAAGTCCCAGCATTAGACTAAATACAAGTTAGCCTCAACATGTCATTATCACTCAGCACTCCGGACATATTTTATCAGCATTACATACATTGTCAGATAACAAAAAACAGAGTGCTTCTTATCTCAACACACTGAAATCTTTTACACAGAATAAGGGAGGGGCACATCTCACTCATTCAGCTGCGCAGGATCAAACATACATTTAGCATATCCACACATTGACCTGATCTTCATAGCCAAGCCTTTTTATCCATTCTTTATTATTCAAATAAAACCCATACCATTTCTGTAAGTCTAATGTCCCTTCTGGGGGAAATCCTGCTCTCTTGAGTACTTTATGAATTCTTTTAAGAGCTTTACTACCTTCTCTCTTTTTCATTATATCCATAGGCTTGCCTATAGTAGGCATCTTACTGTTCTGTGCCCCCATTTACTGGGTTACTGGTCACAGTACTGTCAGTATCTGGGATACAATGTCTTATAAGTGGAATAAGGTAATACAATTTTCCCCTTTGTACAGACTATAAGTATCTTTAATCCTTTACCTCCTAGTCTGCCCTAGGAACACCAGATGTAAGGTTTATTGGCTGTAGATTAAAAGGCTGGCATTTATGGCTGATCCGATTCTTCCCCTCAAGTCAGTGTATGGACATATAGGTTTATAATCTGGTAACATATGATTTTGTGGCCAGTATGTAGTATTTCTTCATTCAAATGCACCCTAACGTAAAATATAGTTCTTTTTCATTACTTACAAAACCGTAATATGCATTTGTAGTTGTAACACCCTTTAGTCTAGGTCCTTTGCAACCTGAATATTTTCTCAGAACAATGCAGCAGGTACAATTCTTACATTCAACTCTCTTATTATCTTCTAACTCAAATTGTCTACATCCATCATAATCTACAGTATCCATACATGTATCATTTCATTATCCTTTCCTCTGACTGTACATTGGGTTCATAGAATACCCTCTAATCACCTCAACTGACTTTCCTTAGACATACAAAGAAATACTGAACAGAGTAAGATGGTAGAAATCTACACTTTTCTTACTCACCGGATTTAGTTCAGCAGTTCTCTGGACATCAATGGAGTGTGGCGTCAGGTGTGGAGATATTGGAGCATCCCGGATCTAGCCCCCAGAAATGTTGGGGTATCGGGGTTCACCGATACTTCTATCAAGCACCTTCAATGTCAGTCAGATCTTTCTTTGTTTTCAGTCGACTGGTGAACAGAAAATACTCAACACCTGTATGATATAATGCTGAGCAGCTTTATTCTGTTCCAATTTGAGACCACTTCAGCGCTTATTTTTATACATGTAAGTCTAGGGGTATAGATTCTGAACAACCAATTATAAGACAGTAAAATAATGAGAGAAAATCAATTAACAATATATATATTTCAGTTTTACATCAAAGATCGAACAACTCTTTCTTCTTTGTGTGTTATCTCTTTCCAGGCTTTTCGCCAATATCCTTGTGCTGCCCCCATCTTTGAGTCCTTGGGTTTTATCTATCAAGAATGTTGCTACATGTTCTTGGAATGTTTTCGTTGATGGGAACATGGCGCTGCGTGGCCAACCTTGAATAATTTGTCTTTTTAAACTGAAAATAATATCTGCTTAATTTCTCTTAAAGTTATAGCATAACATATTAGCATCTAAAGCTTAGCACATGATAGATATTAAATCAATAATCATACAATTCCACTCTAACACCTGCTACCCTCCTCACAAACTTCCTTATCACTAAAATTATATGTCAGTTAATATCAGCATGTTGCCTTAGTGGTTAGCACTTCTGTCGCACTGCACTGGGGTCATAAGTTCGAATCCCGAACATGCCTTATTTTTTGGGCCTGATTCATTAAGGAAAGTTAAGTAAAAAATTAAGTAGTCTCCTGGACAAAACCACGTTACAATGCAAGGAGTGCAAATTAGTTTTCTATTTTTCATGTAGCACACAAATATCAACTTTAAATTTCAGTGTACAAATAAGCTATCAAGTGTTTGTGTGCAACATGACATGCTGCAGGCTTTATAAGATGGAGGTTCAGGGGAATGGTTCTACATGGGACCCCCTGAATATAAATTTCAATCACTAGTTTAGGGACTCACCTACAGGAGATGACTTGATGATGGCAGGTGAGCCTTATCCCTATATAGCCAATATTATGCACAAAATTATCCTTCATGTTTATGCTGACACATGGTGATTTTTATATATTGTTTGTTTCTGAGTGCCGGACAACATTTTAATTTATATTATTCCCTGGTGCACTACAAGTCTCAATGGTGGTGGTTCCCCAAGTACCAGCATGACCTGACAACCATGGTTAAGCAGGTGCTTTTAGTACTAGTGCCAGCATCTCCAAACACTTAATGACAGCATGGGCATGTTGTGACCTGTAGTGCACAATGGGAAAATCATTATTAACATTGAATTAGTTATTATTACTCAGTGTTTTTCTGCACGGGGCAGGTTAAATCTAAGTGGTGTGTGCATTTTTTGCAGACTCAATCTCCTTAGGGATTCCAGCCTCATGCTGAGCAACCTAGGGTTGGTTTTGCATTATGGCAGGGGGACCTCATGCTGTGGATTTCCCTACTTTAGTGCCACCAGCTAAGGATTGCAAATTTGTGGCTTAACGTTATTTAACCTTTGTATGTGAAAGAAAAGCTGGTGCGTAGATGGGGTAGCATTTCACGGAAAAGCTGGTGGACATATGAGAGAAGCAGGGGGACATGTGAGAGAAAAGCCGGTGAGAATATGGGCTAAAAGTAAAGCTTGTGGGCATGTGTGGTGTCATGTGAAAGAAATTTGGTGACATATAGGGCGGCATATGATAGAAAAGCTGGTGGGCTTATAGGGTGGCAGGTAATTGAAAAGCTATTGGATATGTGGGTGACATGTGAGACAAAGCTGGAGGGGAAATGGGGTGACACAAGAGAGAAAAGATAGTGGTCTTATGGTATGGCATGTGGGGGAAATACATGTGTGCAGGTTTGGGATGTGTGAGAATCTGGTGAGCATATTGGGTTACATGTGAGAGAAAAGTTATCGGGCATTTGGGGTGGTATTTCAGAGAAAAGCTGGAGGACATGTGGGGTGGCACCTGAAAAACATGGTGTGCAGGGGTGACATGTGAGACAAAGCTGGTGGACATATGTGGGTAAATGTATCAAGCTGCTAATTTATGGTGGGTTTCAAAAATGAAGATGTTGCCTATTGAGTCTAGCTATCATTTTGTAGAATGTACTAAATCCATGATAACTAGAATCTGATTGGTTGCTATAGGCAACATTTCCACTTTTCAAACACGCCAGAAACTCGCAGCTTAATACATTTACTCCATGAGATGAGATGTGATAGAAAATCTAGGGCCTGATTCATTAAGGAACTTAAATTAAGAAGTTTCTTATTTAAGTCTCCTGGACAAAACCATGTTACAATGCAAGGGGTGAAAATTAGTTTTCTGTTTTGCACATAAGTTAAATACTGTCTGTTTTTTCATGTAGCACATAAATACTTGATAGCTTATTTGTACACTGAAATTTAAAGTTGATATTTGTGTGCTACATGAAAAAACAGACAGTATTTAACTTATGTGCAAAACATAAAACTAATTTTCACCCCTTGCATTATAACATGGTTTTGTCCAGGAGACTTAAATAAGAAACTAGTGAGTGTGTGGGGTGACATGTGAGACAAAGCTAATGGGCATATGGGGCAGCATACAAGAGAAAAATTAGGGGGCATCTCTGAGAAGCAGCAGAGCAGTTGATGATGTGAGGGAGAAACTAGTTGACATACAAGATGGCATGTGAGAATATATATGGTAGAAATGCTGTTGGACAAATTGAATGGCATAAGACCAAATCTAAAGGGCAGTAGGAGTAGCACTTGAAAAAATTCTTATGGGCATAATGTTTGGCACGTCGGAAAAAAGCTTGTGGGCATATGAGGTCACATGAGATAGAAGTTAGTTGCTATGGGCTTGATTCATTAATGAAAGTTAAGCATAAGTAGGAGGTAGGGGGAGGTAAATTTAAAATGTGATGGCAGATTTACAATTGGGGTAGGGCATGTCCTAGATCAACTTTAAATCAACTTTAAATTTCAGTGTACAAATAAGCTATCACGCATTTGTGTGCTACATGAAAAAACAGACAGTATTTTCCTTATGTGCAAAATAATAAACTAATTTGCACCCCTTGCATTGTAACATGGTTTTGTCCAGAAAACTTGAGTAAGAAAACTCACTCAATTTTTTGCTTAACTTTCCTTAATGAATTAACTACAAGAAAAAACAGCCAGTATTTTCCTTATGTCCAATATAATCCTCATTATTTTCCTTTTCTTAATGAATCAGGCCCACAAACTCCAAACAGATGGTCAGAAATCGAACTCATGACCCCAGTGCTGTAAGGCAGAAGTGATAGCCACTAAGCCACTGTTACGAGCCGCGGCGGTGTCCAGCCACCGCGATTCACTCACCTGTGTCCCAGCTGTCGCTATGGCGACCGGGACGTCACTTCCGGCCCTGACCCGGCCGTTGCTGGGGCAACGAGTAGACGCTTCAGCACTGCGTCCCGGCAATGAGAGGGAGCCGGGCGCAGCGCTCACCATATTCTCTAGTCTGTGGGCTAATTAATGCAACCTATTAATTATGCTGGGGGCTGTGTCTAATTCAGAGCTAGGCTCTGATTGGTGGCCACTGGTATTTAGGGCAATGAGGTCTGCTGCCTCATTGCCGGTTATAGCTTCTGTGCTCCAGTCTGCTGACCTGCTTGTTCCTGTTCCTGTATCCTGATACTGCTATTGATTTCCCGTGTATGACCCTTGGCTTTGAATTGGACTTCGCTTGTGTTTCCTGTGACCCTGAACTCCGGCCTGTTTACCGTTTCTGCTACCCGCTTGTGACCCCTGACCTCAGCTTGTTTACCGATACTGTTGTTGGCTGCCGGCCCTTGACCTCTGCGTGGACCTCACTCCGCTTGCCTGGGTTCTCCCCAGCCGGTACACACTTCACGACCCTCTGTCAGTCTGCGGCCCAGTCTGTCCCCACCAT
Source organism: Mixophyes fleayi (assembly GCF_038048845.1). Lineage (NCBI taxonomy): Eukaryota > Metazoa > Chordata > Amphibia > Anura > Limnodynastidae > Mixophyes > Mixophyes fleayi. Next base: position 42,426,962 of record NC_134412.1, read on the forward strand.
CAGGGGCTCCAGTGAACACCTGATTGGCAGAGTAGATTCCGGGTTGTGTTGTGCCGGCTGGAGGGGTTCCTAACATTATAACCGGCCCACACACTGAGACGAGGTTGCGATGGAAGGAAGCGGATCCACACCGTCTCCGGCACAAGCCTTAGCAGCCCATGTTGAGTCCTTGTATCAGATGATCCAGGGATTGGCTGAGCGTCTGTCTGTTCAAGAGGAAGCCGCAAAAACTTCTCAACCCATTCCAAGTTCCTCCTGTGAACCTAAGATGAACTTGCCGGATCGCTTCTCTGGAAATAGATCTCTGTTCCGGAATTTCAGGGAAAGCTGCAAGCTCTATTTCCGGTTGAGACCCCGTTCCTCCGGGTCAGAGCATCAAAGAGTCGGGATCATCATTTCTCTCCTACAAGGTGACCCCCAGTCCTGGGCCTTTTCTTTGCCACAGACCAGTCCTGCCATGCAGTCCGTAGACTCTTTCTTTGAGGCATTGGGTCTACTGTATGATGACCCGGATCGAGTTGCCTCCGTGGAAGCTCATCTATGGGCCTTGAAACAAGGCCGGCGGTCGGCAGAAGAATACTGCGCGGAATTCCGTAGATGGTCACCTGATAGTGGATGGAAAGACCCCGCCTCACGTAGTCAGTTCCGTCTCGGCCTATCGGAACAGATCAAAGATTCTTTGGTGCAATACCCCTCTCCTAGCTCTCTGGAGGATCTGATGCACCTCTCCATTAAAATTGACAGGAGGTATAAAGAGCGGAGAACTGAAAAGGAGACATCTTCACCTCCATCCGCTTTCGTTCCTGTTTCTACGGATGGTGAGGAACCGATGCAGTTAGGAGCATATCACCTTTCCCCTGAGGAAAGAGACAGGAGACAATCACAAGGCCTATGTCTGTATTGTGGCACAAGAGGCCATTTCTCCCGTTCCTGCCAAAATAAGCCGGGAAACGAGCATGCCTAGGGAACGAGGGGAAAGTTCACCTGGGTCTGCAAATTGTATCCCCGAAAAATGCTGTATTGATTCCTGCGCAGCTCATGTTCAATACCCGTTCCATGAACCTGGCAGCCTTCATTGACAGTGGAGCTACGGGCAACTTCCTTGACATCGGGTTCGCCCGCGCTGCTGAAATTCCAATAGTAAGACTCAAATCTGCTGTTACTGTCTGTGGGTTAGATGGAGCTACGTTACCCGGTGGCAAGATTTCCTGGGAGACCCCGCCACTACAGTTGAATATCGGAGCCCTCCATTCAGAATCAATAACCTTCCTCCTTATTGATTGTTCATCGGTACCCTTCATCCTGGGTCACCCATGGCTTTCCCGGCATAACCCTGTAGTGGACTGGATAAAAGGAGAAATTGTCCACTGGAGTTCTTATTGTGAACAGTCCTGTTTGTCACTACCGCTGCGGGTGATCCAGTCTATTCCGGAGCAACTTCCCTCACAATACCACGACTTCTGGGACGTGTTTTCTAAGAGAGCGGCGGATACCCTAACAACCTCACCGTGACTTCGACTGCGCTATCGAGCTCATACCTGGTTCCAAGTTGCCGAAGGGACGTCTGTATTCCCTCTCAGCTCCCGAGTCCAAGTCCATGCAGGAGTATATTGAGGAGAGTTTGGAAAAGGGCTTCATCAGGCCATCCAAATCTCCAGTAGGAGCTGGTTGTTTTTTTGTATCTAAAAAAGACGGAGGGCTAAGACCCTGTATTGACTACAGAGGATTGAACCTCATCACAGTCAAAAACACCTATCCACTTCCTCTCATCTCTGTATTGTTCGATCAACTAAGGGGTGCAACAGTCTTCACCAAAATTGATCTCCGGGGTGCATATAACCTCATACGTATTAAAGCAGGTGATGAGTGGAAGACGGCATTCAATACGCTCTCTGGCCACTATGAATATTTGGTCATGCCGTTTGGTCTGAGTAACGCCCCTGCAGTGTTTCAGGATCTAATTAACGAAGTACTACGTGAGTTTCTGGGACATTTCGTTGTGGTTTACTTGGACGACATCCTCATATATTCGGACTCATTGTCAGTACACCAGGGTCATGTCAGACAAGTTTTACAAAAGTTGAGAAAACATCAGCTCTTTGCTAAACTCGAAAAATGTGAGTTTGAGGTTCAGAAGGTATCCTTTCTTGGTTATATCATCTCCTCAGAGAGATTCTCTATGGACCCAACCAAGGTCCAAGCAATCCTAGACTGGGTACAACCGAATAACCTCAAGGCGGTCCAGAGGTTCCTGGGATTCGCCAATTATTACAGGAGGTTTATTGACGGCTTTGCGGATATTGTGGCTCCCATCGTCACCTTGACCCGTAAAGGAGGTGATCCAGCTGTTTGGTCACAACAGGCAAGAACTGCAATCGAAACTTTGAAGAAAGCTTTTGTGTCTGCTCAGGTCCTCAGACACCCGGATCCTAAGGTACCGTTTATTCTTGAGGTTGATGCCTCTGACGTCGGTGCCGGGGCCATCTTGTCACAAAAAGACCCTCAGACCCACCGCTTACATCCATGTGCCTTTTTTTCCCGTCAGTTTTCCTCAACAGAAACTATGACGTGGGAAACCGAGAATTGCTGGCAATTAAATGGGCCTTTGAAGAATGGCGACACTGGTTGGAAGGCGCTGCACACCAGATCTTCGTTATAACGGATCATAAGAATCTGCAATATATACAGTCAGCCAAACGTCTGAACCCCTGACAGGCTCGTTGGTCGCTGTTCTTCACTCGGTTTAACTTTATTATCACCTATTGTCCTGGTTCTAAAAATGTTCAAGCGGACGCTCTGTCCAGAAGTTTCCTGGCACATCATGCTCCGGTCACTAGCCCAGAACCTATTGTTCCTGTGTCTATAATCCATGCCGGATTAACTCAAGATTTGAGCTGTACCTTACAAAGGTTCCAGAGGTTGGCTCCTGATAATACTCCAGTAGGTTGCTTGTTTGTCCCAGTACATCTTAGGAAGGCAGTCCTTGCGGAAGCACACAATAATCAGATCGCGGGACATCCTGGAGTCTTCAAAACGTTGGAAATCCTTTCACGTACGGTATGGTGGCCATCTATGTCTGCTGACGTCAAGGATTACGTCTGGTCTTGTGAAATCTGTGCCAGAAACAAAATTCCCAGGACTCGTCCAGTAGGCCAGTTGGTTCCTTTGGCCATTCCTGCAAAACCATGGACGCACTTGTCCATGGACTTTATAGTGGATCTGCCTATCTCTACAGGACACAATACTGTCTGGGTCGTGGTAGATCGGTTTAGTAAGATGTCTCATTTCATTCCACTAACCAGACTCCCTTCTGCTCGAGATTTGGCCTTCTTATTTATTCAGCACATTTTCCGACTCCATGGACTTCCTACTGACATCGTTTCTGATCGGGGGTCTCAGTTCATAGCATTGTTTTGGAGATCCTTCTGTACCCTTCTCAGAATCAAGGTCAGTTTGTCATCCGCATATCACCCTCAATCAAATGGGCAAACTGAGAGGGTTAACCAGTCCTTGGAGAAGTTTTTATGTTGCTACACATCAGAGTTCCATGACAACTGGTCCTCCTTGTTACCCTGGGCAGAATTTGCCTACAACAATTCCTGTCACTCATCCACCAAAACCTCTCCGTTTTTTTGGAATTATGGTTTTCACCCCAGGTCTAACTCTTTATACTCACTCAAGTCCGTTGGTACCCAGGAGATCCGCTCCACTGCCAGGGATATCAGAGTTGTCTGGAAGAAGGTCCAATCATCATTAAGACAAGCCTCATTTGTGGCAAAAAAAAATTCGGACCGCCATCGTACCATCTGCTCCTTCAAGGTAGGCCAGAAAGGTTGGTTGTCTACAAAAAAATCAGGCTTAGACAGCCTTGTAAAAAGTTAGGCCCTAAGTTCATTGGACCATTCTCCATTATCAAGAAGGTTAATTCCGTAGCATTCAGGTTAAAAATTCCGGTTTCGTTAGGGATCCCCAACACATTTCATTGTTCATTGTTGAAGCCTGTACTGTATCCAAAGCAATCTCCAAGTGTGCCTGGGAGAGATTCGAATGGACCACGGAGATATGTGGTCCAAAAGATCCTGGATTCCAAAAGAGTGCAAGGGCAGGTGCACTTCCTGGTACAGTGGAGGAACCGCGGCTTAGAAGAGCGGTCTTGGGATCCGCGGAGACAACTCCATGCCCCTAAACAATTGAAGGAGTTTTTCAAGAGATTCCCAAGAAAACCTGGATGTCGGGGTCCCTCGACCCCTCCTCAAGGGGGGGTACTGTTACGAGCCGCGGCGGTGCCCAGCTGCCGTGACTCACTCACCTGTGTCCCGGCCGTCGCTATGGTGACCGGGACGTCACTTCCGGCCCTGACCCGGCCGTTGCTAGGGCAATGAGTAGACGCTTCAGCACTGCGTCCCGGCAATGAGAGGGAGCCGGGCGCAGCGCTCACCATATTCTCTAGTCTGTGGGCTAATTAATGCAACCTATTAATTATGCTGGGGGCTGTGTCTAATTCAGAGCTAGGCTCTGATTGGTGGCCACTGGTATTTAGGGCAATGAGGTCTGCTGCCTCATTGCCGGTTATAGCTTCTGTGCTCCAGTCTGCTGACCTGCTTGTTCCTGTTCCTGTATCCTGATACTGCTATTGATTTCCCGTGTATGACCCTTGGCTTTGAATTGGACTTTGCTTGTGTTTCCTGTGACCCTGAACTCCGGCCTGTTTACCGTTTCTGCTACCAGCCTGTGACCCCTGACCTCAGCTTGTTTACTGATACTGTTGTTGGCTGCCGACCCTTGACCTCTGCGTGGACCTCACTCCACTTGCCTGGGTTCTCCCCAGCCGGTACACACTTCACGACCCTCTGTCAGTGTGCGGCCCAGTCTGTCCCCACCATCAGGGGCTCCAGTGAACACCTGATTGGCAGAGTAGATTCCGGGTTGTGTTGTGCCGGCTGGAGGGGTTCCTAACAGCCACCGTGCGCCAAAGTGTTATGTGCATTGTTTTTTTGACCCCTCCTCAAGGGGGGGTACTGTTACGAGCCGCGGCGGTGCCCAGCCGCCGCGACTCACTCACCTGTGTCCCGGCCGTCGCTATGGTGACCGGGACGTCACTTCCGGCCCTGACCCGGCCGTTGCTGGGGCAATGAGTAGACGCTTCAGCACTGCGTCCCGGCAATGAGAGGGAGCCGGGCGCAGCGCTCACCATATTCTCTAGTCTGTGGGCTAATTAATGCAACCTATTAATTATGCTGGGGGCTGTGTCTAATTCAGAGCTAGGCTCTGATTGGTGGCCACTGGTATTTAGGGCAATGAGGTCTGCTGCCTCATTGCCGGTTATAGCTTCTGTGCTCCAGTCTGCTGACCTGCTTGTTCCTGTTCCTGTATCCTGATACTGCTATTGATTTCCCGTGTATGACCCTTGGCTTTGAATTGGACTTCGCTTGTGTTTCCTGTGACCCTGAACTTCGGCCTGTTTACCGTTTCTGCTACCCGCCTGTGACCCCTGACCTCAGCTTGTTTACCGATACTGTTGTTGGCTGCCGACCCTTGACCTCTGCGTGGACCTCACTCCGCTTGCCTGGGTTCTCCCCAGCCGGTACACACTTCACGACCCTCTGTCAGTGTGCGGCCCAGTCTGTCCCCACCATCAGGGGCTCCAGTGAACACCTGATTTGCAGAGTAGATTCCGGGTTGCGTTGTGCTGGCTGGAGGGGTTCCTAACAGCCACCGTGCGCCAAAGTGTTATGTGCATTGTTGTTTGGTAAAAACAACACAAAACAGCGCTAAAAATCCAATAAGATAGAGAAGTATCAAAAATGGCTTGTACCTCACTATGACAGAACTATTCAAATCAAAACTGGTAATTGTAATTCAAAATATTTAATAATACATATTTATAAAAATTACACATACACATAAATACCTCGAGATTATCACGTGAAAAAGAGAGACTGGTCTCAATTAGAACTAAATCAAAATGTCCATTAATTCACTACACAATAAAATGTTTGATCTACCGATTTAAAATCTGTTAAATGTCAGTTTAGTGATACCTTCACAGTAGACAAATGTTCCTAATATACAGCAGCTGACTGAATCATCTTGATTTCTACTAATAAGTGAAAATGGATGTACAAACGTCCAGATAAAAATAAACAGACTTTTCAGTAGAAGCCGATTCCTCCGGGCATATTGTGACTTGTCAGATCCAACTCTGTAAGAATATGTGAATACAGCAGCCGATGCAGGCACAATAACGTTATCCCTACGGACATCCACAGTAGTCGTATGCCGTGTAATCTGGTTAGCAAGTAAAAAGATAATTCATGCCTCTGTCCGGCGGTCACGTCCAATAAAAGCAAATTATTGCAACCACAATTCTGTCGTGGTAAGGTTTGTAATAGGATAGATCTGTAGAAGGACGGATAAATAACCATCCCAGTCCTGTATTCAACTATTGTGTAACAGTTAATATTTAACTTCATCTCAAGCTATTTTTTACAACTCCGCTCTTACTGTCTTAATAATATAATTTGTACGTTTGTTCAGTAGATAACATTTAACTAGAGGTGAGATACCATGATCAGAGACTTGGATTTAACACCTATTTTACTAACCGAATGAACATTTAGACTATATGCACCGCAAGTTCGCCAGTTCTTCTCCTGGCAGGTGATTTTAATGTCAGGCTAAACAGTTACCGAGATGAAAAAACATTAATACACTTCTATTCGTTCTAATCAAATTATGGCTGGCATTGGACAATTTAATAACAGGGCCTTATATATAAGGGTTCTCTTGTATAGATTCCTGTCAGGTATTGGTGATCATATTGTAACATATTCTATAGGAGTAAGGACTCTTTCCAGTGCCATGACCTCCCTTATGGCAAGATAATATATCTAGCATTTTACTTACTGTACCAGGTGTTTTCAGGTGGTCACCCATCCTGTTACTTACCTGGCTCCACTCTGCTTAGCTTCCAAGATTGAACATGGTTGGGCATTCCCAGAGTGGTGTGACCGTAGTTAATGCAACAATGCTGCCTATCCAGGCAAGGATATATATTATATAGTATACTATATATGGAATACTATATAGTATACTATATATAGAATACTATATATAGAATCCGGGCTATGATCTATAGAATACTATTAAATCCTAAAGGTAAGTAGTGGATAAGAGTATTAAGATCTAAAAGGTTTCCCATCTAATGGGAAAGTGTGAGTGTGGTGTGAGTGGCTGAACTGTACTGTAGTCTAGGTAGTAATTTGTGTTTGTCTGTACTTTAGTGTTAATTGTGTGCTAGTTCATCATGTAGTCCCCTGCTGTGAGTTGATTTCAGACAGTCTTGCCGCCCGTACTCTGCTTAGGTGTTGAAGTCGTATAATTGGATGAACGAAAGTATATTGGTTTAATATTGTTTTGCCGTGAAATTGCGATCCGTACGCCACGTAACACATGGCGTGGTGCGATCGCACGGTAAAATACGCACACACACACTCGCATTACAACATTTAGTTATTTATATAATTCCTATTCATATTGGTTTTGTTACACTGTAATTTATGAGCAGATAATATTTGGTTTATTAGTAGTATATATATATATATATATATATATATATATATATATATATATATATATATTGATTATACGTACACTTCAGTGATATATATGGTTCAGGTTGTGGGAAATGTGGCATGTCTGGTATCATACTGAAACCCTATTCATCAGCAGCTGTCCGATGCAATCGGCGAAGAGATCGCACATTGCATACTTTAGCTATTGATATTAGGGAATAAACCTTTTGTATGATGCTGGCTATGAAAGGAGCAGACCCCCTGGAGAGACGACCCCCACCTTTGGATTCCTTAGATTTGTCACGACTGATAGTGGGTGTATGACTGGTAGTGGGTATCTGCTGTTGTTGGCGCAACTCAGAGGAAGGCGCGGAGTCTAACGTGCCCCTGGTATTCACCAGGAACCCCCGCAAGGAAGTATGGACTCCGCTGCAGGGACACGCAGGTCGCGGTCCTTCCTAGAGTCCACAGCGAGATACAAGGGGGTGTCAGACAGGCCGGTTCAGCAACGTTCAGGTAGAGGAGGTACAAAGGGAAATCCAGAAGAATGGTGAGGCAAGCCGGGTCGGTAACTTTCAGGGAGTGCAGTACAAAGGCAGAATCCAGATAGGGGTGGTCAAACGGTCCGGGTCAAAAGGGTCACAAGCAGCACGAGGAATGTCAGGAACAAATACAGCAACTGGTACACACAAACGCTGGAGACAGGAAGACCTGATACTCTGGCACTGATTAGAGGGCAGGAAGAGGTTTAAATAGTGTGGTGATCCAATCAGCATCAGCGCTGCAGCGCTGTCATACCTGCCGCCGGGAATCCTACATAGCGTCCCGTTGCCTAGCAACGGGGCGCGTCATACAGCAAGGGGTCAGATGGCAGGGGGAATCCGGAAGTGATGCGTCTGGTTGCATAGCAACCAGACGCGCGGTCAGGCAGTCAGGCGGCCGTGCGGACGGCGCCTGACAGTATACCCTCCTCTTCTTCCTCCTGTTTGAAGGAACTTTTTGAGAATTCTAGGAGCGTGAAGGTCCTGCTTGTCCACCCATGATCTCTCCTCTGGGCCAAATCCTTTCCAATGGACAAGAAATTGCTGTTTGCCACGAAGAATGCGAGAGGCCAAGATCCGATTGACTTCGAATTCAGTTCCAGAAGAGGTTTGTATTGGTGGGGGACGACAGGGAGGTCGATAGAATTTATTGAGTACCACTGGTCGTAGTAATGAGACATGAAAAGTATTATGACATCTCAGAGAAGGAGGAAGTTTCAATTTAAAGCATACAGGATTAATGACTTGCATGATGGTGTACGGGCCAATAAATCGAGGAGCCATCTTCATAGAAGGAACCTTTAGTCTTAGGTCCCGGGTGGATAGCCATACTTGGTCTCCCACCTTTAAGAGAGGAGTGGCCCTCCGATGACGATCTGCAAAGATTTTGTGATGCTGAGTAGCCTTGAGTAAAGCCATCTTAGTCTTAGCCCAAATGAGAGAAAACTCCCGATAAAGAGTATCTACGGCTGGAACCGGTGAAGAGGACACTGGAAAAGGATCCGGAAACACAGGGTGACTTCCATATACAATAAAGAAAGGGGAGAATCCGGTAGACTCATGAATGTGTTGATTATGGGAGAACTCCGCCCAAGGAAGGAATTGAGACCATTTATTCTGGTTGTCGGAGGTAAAACAGCGGAGGAATGTCTCGAGATCTTGATTGATTCGCTCCGTCTGTCCGTTGGTTTGCGGATGGTATCCCGAAGAGAATTTCAATTCTATGTTCAATCTCTTACAAAAGGTTCTCCAGAAATGGGATGTGAATTGGACTCCACGGTCCGAAATGATCTCCTTCGGGCAACCATGTAGTCTGAATATCTCTTTGATGAAGATATCTGCCAGACGACTGGCCGTGGGCAGTCCAGTTAGAGGAATAAAATGTGCCATCTTCGAAAATCGATCAATAACCACCCAGATAGTGGTAAACCCTGCACTGAGGGGTAGGTCCGTGATAAAATCCATGGCCACACTTTCCCAAGGAGCATCGGGGATAGGGAGTGGACGAAGAAGGCCTGCCGGAACTCTTCTACAAGTTTTGTGTTGAGCACAAGTGGTACAGGAAGCAATAAATTTACCAACATCGGCACGTACATTAGGCCACCAGAAGCGTCGGCAAAGCAGCGATGTTGTCTTCTTTATTCCAGCATGGCCGGCAATGCGGGATGAATGAGCCCACTGCAGGGTCTTGAGCCGGAGATGGGGTTCCACGAATGACCGGCCTGGAGGAGGAGAGGACGTTTTGGTCCTAGTAAGGGCTACGATATTAGAAGGATCAATAATATGCTGAGGAACCAACGGTCTTAAACGATCGGAATCGTCAAATGAGCGAGATAATGCATCGGCACGTCCGTTCTTGGCTCCCGGGCAGAATGTGAGCTTCATGTTAAATCGAGCGAAGAAGGATGCCCAGCGGGCTTGCCGAGGATTAAGGCAACGAGCCTCTTGAATGAACACTAGGTTCCGATGGTCGGTAAACACAGTAACAGGAAATATAGCCCCCTCCAACAGATGTCGCCATTCCTCCAGAGCCGCCTTGATGGCCAGTAACTCCTTGTCCCCTATTCCATAATTACATTCACTTGGAAGAAATCGTCTGGAGAAAAACCCACACGGGTTGTGTGAGCCAGCCGGAGACTCTTGAAAAAGCACCGCCCCAATGCCTACAGAGGATGCATCTACCTCTAAGAAGAAAGGTCGTTCTTGATCTGGCTGGGACAGAACTGGGGCTGAAGAAAATGCTTTCTTTAACGTTATGAAGGCAGACATGGCTTCCGAGGACCAAACCCTGGGGTTGGCAGTCTTCCTGGTTAAAGCTGTAATGGGGGCTATAATGGTGGAGAATCCCTGAATAAATTGGCGATAATAGTTTGCAAAGCCGATGAACCTTTGAATAGCTTTAAGGCCTTGTGGCTGAGGCCAGTCCAGAATAGCTGACACCTTGGTGGGATCCATACAAAGACCTTGACCCGACACAATGAAACCAAGAAAAGGTACCTGGCTAATCTCAAACACACATTTCTCCAGCTTGCAGTAGAGGTGATGTTTCCGGAGTCTACGTAAGACCTCCTTTACTTGTTCCCGATGAGTCTTCAGATCTTTAGAAAATATTAATATATCGTCTAAATACACTACCACAGAAGTGTACAACAGGTCATGGAAGATATCGTTAACAAAGGTTTGGAAGATGGCTGGGGCGTTGCAGAGGCCGAAGGGCATCACCAGGTACTCGAAATGTCCATCTCTGGTGTTAAAGGCCGTTTTCCATTCGTCTCCTTCTTTGATGCGAATCAAATTATAGGCCCCACGGAGATCTAGTTTGGAAAAGATTTGAGATCCACTGAGTTTGTCAAAGAGGTCGGAGATGAGGGGTAGTGGATATCGATTTTTGACAGTGATGCGGTTGAGAGGACGATAATCAATACAAGGCCGAAGAGACCCATCCTTCTTCTTAACAAAAAAAAAACCTGCACCCGCTGGGGAAGTGGATTTGCGGATAAATCCCCGTTTCAGGTTTTCTGAAATATATTGAGACATGGCTGACGTCTCTGGACGAGATAAAGGGTAGGTCCTCCCTTTGGGGATGGGTTGGTCAGGAGATAAAACAATAGCACAATCCCAGGGACGATGAGGAGGCAAGATCTCCGCTTCCACTTTACTGAATACATCTTGGAATTCTATATAGGCCTCAGGAAGGTGGGTTAGCTCGGAATGAGCCATTACTTGACATTTTGGAGGCAAGACTCTAGACAGACATTCAAAGCGACATCCTGAACCCCACGACATAACTTGAGCGTGGTCCCAATCCATCTGAGGAGAATGTTTTCTCAGCCACGGTAGCCCCAAGATGAGGGGATTAATGGACCTCGGCAACACCAAAAGTTGGATCATTTCGCTATGAAGTACTCCTACCATCAACCGAACAGGAGACGTCACGGAGGAGATGGAGCCGTGAGTGACACGACTTCCGTCGACTGCCGTCAGAGATAACGGTTGGGGCAATGGGTTTAGAGGTATTTGGAGCTGCGAAGCTAGATCTGCCGAAATGAAGTTCCCGGAGGAGCCGAAGTCCACAAAGGCCGTGGTGGAAAAGGTACCCTTGGGGGTGCTCAGGATGACAGCCATCTGAAATTCTGGGGAATTTTCTTTAGAATAGGGAGCAACTGTGGATTCTCCTAAAACGGCCTCCCCGCCACCGTTTAGGAGGAAGAGTTTCCCGGTTTCTTGGGACAAACTCTTAACAGGTGTCCCGGATCTCCACAATACAGACACAGGCGTTGTTTGAAGCCTCTCTCCCTCTCTTCAAGGGATAATTTAGAGCGTCCTACTTGCATTGGCTCGTCCACTGGCAGGATGGGATTTTGGAACTGGGGTGCTAGCCGTGGTATGAACCGTTTGCCAGGAGAGCGTTCTTGCGTGCGCTCTTGGTAGCGCAAATCCACCTTGATGCACATGGAGATGAGAGAATCTAACTCAGCCGGGAGTTCTCTGGAAATTAGCTCATCCTTAATCCGGTCCACCAGACCTTGCCAAAAGGTTGCCACCAGTGCTTCGTTATTCCATTTTAACTCGGAAGCCAGGGTTCGAAATTGAACTGCGCATTGCCCCACGGACAGGTCACCTTGGCGGAGGTTTAACAAGCTGGTAGCTGCAGAAGCAACTCTTCCGGGATCATCGAAGACTTTCCTGAAAGCTTCAATGAAAGAGTTGGAGTTATTAAGAAGTGGACCCCCTTGTTCCCATAAAGGTGAGGCCCAGGCAAGGGCTTGACCACTGAGGAGGGAGATGAGAAAGGCTACTTTGGTGCGTTCTGAAGAAAAGGCCCCTGGGTTGCACTCAAATTGAATGGCACATTGGTTCAGAAAGCCCCTGCACTTCTTGGGATCACCGTCAAACTTTTCGGGTGTCGGGATGCGTACACCGGAGGCCGCTGTAGAGACCGTAACCACACTGGATGCTGTGGATGCCGCAGAGGTTATGGCTGGTGTAGCGGGTGCAGCATTCTGAAATGTATCGAAGCGGGAAGCAATCCCTTGGACACATTGTAGAAGATGCGTCAGGCAGTCAGGCGGCCGTGCGGACGGCGCCTGACAAGATTGAGTCAGCCTATGACCTGTTTACCCTGGACCCACCCAACGTCTGGACCTATAGAAACAATCTACGTCATCTCTATTGTTCACTGTGTAACACTGTACTGTATATAATCATAGCTGCACTCCCCCTGGCCCTCAGTCAACTCTGACACAGTATTCTAACAGATATACTGTCCTCCGGGTCCCGTGGGTGCGCAGCGAGCGCATGCGATAGCATCGGTATGTATTTATCTTTTGGTATTGGCTGTACTGTACTGTATCATAATATAATAATGTATTGAATTGTTGACTATTTACATCTGCTAAAATAAATCGCTTTGTGCTTTGGAAACACATACAATTGATTGGGCAATGCTTATTTTCAAAACAATAAAATTACTTTAATAGAGGCATAAACGCCAACTATGGGCGCAAATCTGTCAGGCAGTTAATGCAGTGAGTCCTTTAAAGAGGTCTGTGCCTCACTGTTGAAAGCGCTTCTCAGACTTCAAGAGGCATCTGAAAGAGAAACTGGGAGAAGAAGGCAGCAACAGCCACAGGGGGGGGCACCTTTGCATGTGGAGTTTACTTTGTATGAGGAGGAGCTGCGTCAAATATTACCTCCAGAAATTAGGGAGTCAATGAACAGGACACTGATGCCAATAGAGTTCCACACAAATCTGGTGAGTTGTTTTTAAGTTTTTTTAAAACTGCTTAACAATGAAAATGCAATGTAACATTTTTTTATTTTATTTTTTTACAAGAACATTTGCAAAGTAGACTGTATACATAAAGCAAGTTTGGTCACTGCTAATGCAGTTTTTAACTTTTTGTTTGAAATCAGGTTTGCCTTTAACAGAGTCATCACAAACCAGAACTCCTACTCTTCCTCCTTCACTCAGGGATGCCGCCCCGCAAGAACAAGCTGGAGTGAATTAAACAAGCCATCAATAGGATTTGCATAACGGTATTATGGGCCTGATTCATTAAGAAAACTTAAGCAAAAAATTTCGTTTTCTGACTTAAGTTTTCTGGACAAAACCATGTTGCAATGCAAGGGATGCAAATGAGTTTATTATTTTGCACATAAAGAAAATACTGGCATGTAGCACACAAATACGTGATAGATTATTTGTACACTGAAATTTAAAGTTGATCTAGAACATGCCCAACCCCAACTATAAATCTGCTATCACATTTTAAATTTACCTTCCCCTCCAATGCAACATGTTTTTGCCTTACTTGCTTAATTTTGCTTAACTTTCTTTAATGAATCAGGCCCTTGATGGGTATACTAATGTATTTTCAGTGTCAAATCTGCAAGCAGTTTACATGTGACTTTCAATATACTTACCATTTTTATTTCTCTACAGGAACATCTTCACAACAAGCTGTTCATTTGGAGCAAGCACAAATGTCATCTCCTGCAGAGCAAGAAGAAGACACATTAGTGACACTATACCTAGTAAATGTACCCATTTCTAGTCACCCGGAAGAACCCACTGACCCTGCGGTAGAGTCACAGCAGCAGCTATCTCCACCTCCTCTACTTGATACAGGGAGAGAAATGGCACAATCTATTGCTAATTTCAAGGTGCAGCAATCTCACTTTATGGAGACACAAACTAGACACATGTCGCAAATTATAGCCCATTTGAGTACAGGGTACCGCACAAACACTGAAAGTAACGTTGCTTTAAATTGTATTGCTGTAGCTATTGAGCAAACAAATAATAGCCTCAGATGGCTGGTGCAGTTGAAGATTTACTCACCACGGTCAAGGAGGTAAATGCAGACGTGCACAGAATGAGTGCACAAATGCATCACAACATCATTTCAAGGTTACCTGCTCAAAGTTCCTTGGGAGAAACAAGTATGACAAGGACGCATGTTTGGTCTACCGAAAGTATTCTGCCACGGTGAGGAAGGGGAGAGTCTGTGTCATACTCCGTTCCCCGGGTATCTCCACCCGAGCCTCTAAACACTGATTTTCACTTTAAATCTCTCTTCTTAATACAAGCTGCCAGCTATGCCTTGTACCTGTGATTACTTCACCTGCGTGTTGGTCAGTTCTGCTATTGCTCAGCCACCCTTTATAAGGCCCCTCCTTTCATCCTTTCATTGCTGGTTCTTCAAGTCATACTTGACCTGATTCTGATGCCCCCCCTGTGTTCCACATCTCTGTGGTAAGCTGTGCTTCATCGTTGCTGTATATATCTGGACTCTGCTAATCTCTGTGCACCAGTTCCAGTACCGTGGTAATCATTATGATCAACGCCCGCTATTCATCCTGTCTGCACCGCTGACTACTGCTGTTTCGTTCCACATCCCTGTGGTAAGCTGTGGTTCATTATTGCTGTATACATCTGGACTCTGCTGATCTCTGTGCACCAGTTCCACTACTTGTGGTAATTGCTGTGATTAACACCCGCTACCTACTCGGTCTGCACTATTGACTATTGCCGTCTTGTTCCATATGCCTGTGGTAAGCTGTGGCCCATCGGTACTGTATATATTTGGACTATGTTGATCCTTGTGCACCAGTTCCATCACGTGGCAATCACTAAGATCAACGCCTGTCATCTATCCTGGCTACACCACTGACTACTGCTGTTTCGTTCCACATCCTTGTGGTAAAATGTGGCTCATCGTTGCTGTATATACGTGACTCTGCTGACCTCAGTGTACCTGCCGTGGGAGCAACGCTTGCTATATACCCTATCAACATTGTTGTCTAGTGCTGGCTCGTTTTAAATCTCCGTAGTGAGCAGTGATTCATCGCTGCTGCATATCTGGATTTAATTGATCTGTTCATCTCCAGTAACTTCATTGAACATTTTATTATGTTTCACTCCTTAGTGGTATAAGTGGTGACTTTGCTTATTAGGCATTCAGTCTACATTATTGAACTTTACTGATGGTTCCTACTCTCTGTATATTATCATGACCATCATCTACAGTTTATTCAACCTTCAGTGAACTTTGTATTATATTTTATAATAAAGTGGTAATCCTTATTATCACCATTTGATGTCCGAATTGGATTTCTTCTACTATTCAATCTGTTCTCCATCTGTCTCACTGGGAACTTCTCCGGAGGGCCGTGACCTGCAGGGTGGAAGCCGCTGATGCCCAAATTTTCTTGCGGGAGTCTCTGGTGAATACCTTCCACCTTGTTAGTCTCTGCGCCTCTAGGGAAGTCTAGCCAATACCAGTCTAGACAGCAGGATCTCACTCATCTATTCGTGATAACCTGACAGTCAGTTTCCAAAAGCAAGCATTTACCTGCCAAAAGGCGCAAGCAAAAACATGTAAAAAAAATATTCATATAATGTTACAAATTGTCTGCAAATCCTCAAATTTAAATTGTTTTGTGGTCAGTAATATGGTGTACTTTTTTTGTGGCCTTTTAGTTATGTTCAATGAACATTTTTGGTGTCACCAATATAGTGTTGTACATTGGTGTGCTCGTTTTTTGCATACTCTGTTAAACTTTATCTTACATACCCCAGTAAATACTTTTACTTTTAAAACAGTATTCTTTTTTTTTTTACTGGTACGGAAACAACATTAGTAAACGTGTTTTTAACAAAGTGTCTACATTGTACAAAAAAAATAAAATCACACTTGTATGTCACCTACCAATCAATATTCAAGAGTGCACAAGAAGAGGACAAACTACCGTGCTCCAACAATCCCTACTCTAAAAAGCAAATATAAAACATAGTGCATTGCTCACACATAAAGCAAAAGATCAAAGATTTGGGGTATTATTATTATCAACTTACATGTGAAGTAGTTGGCAATCAGACGGTCTTTAATATGATTCACCCCCTCTGTAGTCTGCACATCACCAGATGGTACACAAACCCCTACATGTTCACCCTCTACTGCAATAATCTGTGGGATAAATTGTTGTAAAGACAGATTATGCAGCAGACAGCAAACCAGCACCATATCAAATACCTTTGCAGGTGAATAGAGAAGCACACCACCAGATTTATCAAGGCACCTGAACCTGATCTTCAATAGTCCAAAGGTACATTCTATCACATCTCTAGTGGCTATGTGTGCCTCATTATATTTGTGCTGGGCAGGAGTCTGAGGATGCAGCAGAGGAGTCATCAGCCAAGAATGACACCCATATCCTGAGTTACCTGTAATTATACACAAATGTTAGCTAACATTGAATACAGAGTATTCTACTGCAGGTAGCACATGTGAGGCAAGTAAATCAAGGATAAGATTGCATAAAATTACGCTATTTACATACCCAAAAGCTATCCCTCCGGCACTTCTCCACTCTCAAATTTGGCATAAAAGGCAGACTGCCTCAGTATATAGGCGACAAGACATGAACCAGGATAACCAGCCAAAATACTCATTATGTGCATGATAGCATCACAGACAACCTGAACATTGAGGGAGTGGTAGTGGTGCCGATTAATGAAAACCTCAGTCCTGTGTTGAGGTGGTTGCAGCCCAATATGAGTGCAATCTATAGCTCCCAAAACATTAAATAGTCCTGAGAGCCTATAGAAAGCTACCTTAGCTCATGCCACTGTGACTCCTGGCTGGAGAAGCAGATATATGTAGGGGCAACTCTTTTTCGGGCACTTAAGACCTGTCCAAATGCCTAGAAAATGTGGGCTGAGTGATCCCAATCACTCTTGAGGTCACAGACTGAAAGGAGCCTGTGGCCATAAAGTGTACAGCACACAATAGTTTGTGCAGTCCAGACACAGCATGTGAGCGAGTGGTTTGAGGCTCCAAATCCTGCTTCATTTGCTCATAATGTCTCAGGAGGTTATTGCGGTTCAGGCAGAACATTTGGACTTCCTCCATATCAGCCAGAGAGTCCAGGTTCAAACATACAGAAAACACACGTGCAGTGCAAGTTCGTTGTGGGCTTCGCGGAACAGGTGCCAGCTGCTCAGTATTCTCCTCCTCTTCTCTCCTTTCTGCCTCCATCAACTGGGAAGCAGCATACATACACTGGCAAGAATATGCCAGATTCCCTGAAAAAGTCATTCTCCAACAAAGTCACACCTGCACACACTTGTTGGTCCCTTTTTTATAGGCTTCATAATTAACTGCAGGCCAAAAGAATGTGATTGATTCTGATTTCTCCACTCAGAAACACCTCTTTTGTTTTGCACATTTTTATTTAATTATCTTTATATTATGGGTTCACTATTTATGCCACATTGTGCATCATAAATAATTATAGCCCCTATTAACAGACAAATAGTATTGGCAAGGTAATATAATTATATATAATCATATTTCCTTCCATAATATCATGCAAAAATGTAACCGTAATATAATAAAAAAAAGCCACCATAAATTATTTCTAAATTAATTTTGCACCTTAATCAATAAATAATGATTTCCCAAATAACACAGGTCTGCAAAAAAAAAATTTTTGACAGCTGTTTTGGTTTACTTGACTGATTCTTACGTTTTTTGGTGTGCTGAATCCAAAAATGACAGCCGTTTTGTCCTAAATACGTCAGGTTTTCGGTCATCGTTTAAAAAAATCTCTTAACGCAAATATTTTATTTACATGAAAAATATTAACTCATTTGCACAGGTGACTACAAAATTAACACCACACTCAAGTAGATTGCTTGTGAAATCGTCTTTTTTTAAACTCTAAACTTCTTTTTGAGCTTTTCCTCTTGTAGGTGGCTTCCAGAAGATCCCTGTACAACATCCAGCAGTAGTCAACCATCATCGTAACACTCCATTTCCATTGATACCTTTTTTCCATTTCTTTTCTTTTCTTGATGGAAACGTTCTCACTGCTCCCAAATTTTCAGGAAAATAGTCAAGGTGTGAGTTGAGAAAATGGACTTTTAAGCTCATGGAGCAACCAAGCTTGTGGAACGCTTTCAAGATTGTTTCCACCATTTCCATGTAATTTGGGTCCTTTTGGTTTCCCAAAAAGTTCTTTATGAACACAGTAAAGGCAACCCACGCCTCTTTTTGAGTTGGAGTCATTGAACTGATGAAGTCTTTGTCGGATATGAGTTTTCTAATATCTGGGCCACCAAAAAACCCCTTTTTCAGTTTTGCCTTCGTTAAACCTGGAAACTTGTATCCCAAGTACTTGAAGCATTCGCTATCTTTGGGAAGTGCCTTAACAAATTGCTTCATTAATCCTAACTTTATATGGAGTGGTGGTAATAAAACCTTCTCAGGAGGTACCAATGTATCTCTGAGAACATTCTTTTCACCAACAACTAGACTTCTTGGTGGCCAATTTTTTTGCTTCCAGTGATTTTGTCGGTCTCTACTGTCCCATAAACATAGAAAACAAAGGTATTTGGTGTACCCAGCCTGTTGTCCCAGCAGTATACACAATACTTTTAAATCCCCACATACCAACCAGTTTTGATTTTGATAACCCACTTTCTTGAGCAACAACTCCAAGTTCTCATAAGTCTCCTGCAAGTACACCGAATGAGCAACAGGAATGGATGCATAACGGCCACCATTGTGAAGTAAAACCGCTTTTAAGCTTCTTTTGGAAGAGTCAACAAAAAGCCTCCATTCAGAAGAATTATACTGAATGTGGAACTTAGCCATCAACCCCTCTAGCAAGCACACTCAACAATGAAGTGATCACCATCAGGACCAATAAACATGTATTTTCATGTTTTTGGGAGCACTGGCAGTGAAAATAAATTTGTCTTTCCATGTTCAGTTTTTTTCCCCCAAGTATGGGAAGTAATTATTTCCAGCTGCCTGTTTGACCAAGGCACATTTCGATTGTGAAAAATCCTGACGTCCCAGGAAAAAACCGTGGTCATTTTCGAATTCAGCGCACCAAAAAACATAAGAATCATATAAAAATATGAAAACAGCTTTTTGGTTGCAGACCTGTGTAATTTAAATGTGAATGGTGCTTTCTCTTATGTTCTGAACAGAAAAATAGCTCAAACACCATGAAGTTTGATCAATTTCGCCACCTGCAACCACCTCTTTTAATTTGGCCGTTTGGATGGCGGTTTTGCAGCAGCTTTGCAAACCCCAGCTTAGTAAATCCAGCGGTTTGTATGTTTATTATGATTAAAATCGGAATGGCAATTTGTAAAGTGGTGGTTGTGAACACTATCCATTCTGGCTGTTTTAATGGGGGTTGGGGCTTAGTAAATCCGTTGGGTTTAAAACCACTGGACATATCGCCGAAAACCGGCAGTTTCACCAAACCGCCCTTTAGTAAATCTAGCCCTAAATGTCCATTAGTGTTAAATCCGAGTCTATGATCATGGTATCTCACCTCTAGTTAAACGTTATCAACTGAACACATGTATATATTTTACTATTAAGACAATAAGGGCTGAGTTGTAAAAAATAGTTAAATATTAACTGTTACACACAGCACATCAGTTGAATACAGGATTGGGATTGTTATTTATCCGTCCTTATACAGATCTGTCCTATTACAATATGTGAACTAACATGTGCATTATTCATACTTGATGATTTGCATGTACATGAATGATCATGCAAGCTTATCCAGCTTGCATAATTATTAAGGAAAGTCCGAAAGATATAAGGTTTTGTAGAGTCAATAACAAATATTATAAGGGCACAGTCGTGCCCTTATATTAATGTTGCATCTAATGAACAACATTTTGCCATTAGAAATCTGTGAGAGGGGGGGGGGGCATGGTGTTTAAGGGTCTACATTTTAAAAAGTATTAAAGCTATTAAGATGAAATGTGGCATGCGAATGGAGAACTGTCCACAGGTGCCGCATGCCAAAGTTAAAAAAAAAAAAAAGAATAAAAAATGAAATATTATGAATAATCTAAACTTCAAAATCTCGTAATATTTTTCCAATTCCTGTTTAGCAAAAGTCGACATTTTTCTGTTTTTTTTGGGAGAGCGTAATTCGGTGTACAGGGCGTTCAAAGACATGCGGTCAGTTTTGTTAGAAAGCTATTATGGCTGAGGAGTGCCTTTGAGGGTTCAGAAGTTTGACAAAGTTACAGTTTTTTTTACAATTTTGTAAAATATGCCCCATTTAAACATAGGGGATTTCATAAAGTTGGGCATGTCAGATAGAAGTGTGTGCTGGGTGTTAAGAGCGTTTTGTCGCTATCCAATAACGATTGTCGAATCTCGATTTGTGTTTCCAACGCACAAATATTTATTCTCAAAAAGTAGCAGAATAATTCAAGCTAAATAATAATGATAAGTACAGCCGTTACTTATCGCAGGCGCTCTGGATCCAGCGTACAGTCATTCAATCCTGAAGTCTGTGGACAAGATGTCTGTTCACTGGATGTGAGGCTCATGCTTATATGCAAACAGAAATACAGTAAAACAATGCAGAAGATGTGGCTTGCTTCTATTGGTCCAGGTTTAAGGAAGGTCCAGGGGGTTGTAGATCGTAGGCTGGTTTAATCTAAGGAATCCAAAGGTGGGGGTCATCTCCCCAGGGGATGAGCTCTGTTCTTCCCTCCATAACTCCAATTACAACCAGTCATTAGCATTTTACAGTCAGAATCATATTAAAGGTTTATTCCGTAACATCAATAACTAGTGTATGCAATGTGCGATCTCTTCGCCGAATGCACCAGACAGCTGCTGATGTAAAGTGGATTAATATGATATCAAACATGACACATTTCCCTTAACCTGAACCATAGGTTTCACTAGTATGCATATACCTTCTTTATTAAACATGAATTCTACTATATTTCGACATAAATAACTATGTGTTGCAACTACAATTAATGTGTACTATTTACAAATGTTTATGTTTGTGCGAATGTGTGTAAAAGTGTAGAAACGGTTTATTGCCACGTGTTGCGGCTGGATACGCCCCTTTTACGCCGTAGCGTGCTCTACGCATAATTTCAGACAAAGACAATCAAGTTTGCTCGATATTAATTGAAATGACTTTATCCAATTTGCTGACATTGACAGCTCCACCCTTTGATAGTGTTCTAAACTATCACCTAATCACCGTCTCAAGTTCAGGATTATACAACAGTTCCTCACAGACCATGATCTCGGTATCTCTCACCACTCTTTCAGTCTCGTTCTCAGTGTTTCTCCCAGAAGACTGTTTTTCACACTTCAACACAGTAGGAACACATTTGACACATAAACCAATTGCTAAGATGACACCCAGTATAAGGAGAAGGAGCTTACCTTCACTAGCAACCATTTCCTGTACCCACTCCCCAAAACCAGAGAACCATTTCACAGGGTTTAACCACGAGAACCAACCTGCCACCTTTTCCCCGACCTCATACAACGAAGAATTATGGTTCCTTCGAAATTCCCATTTCAGTTGCAGAATTTCCTCCATCTTCCGGTCTATAACCTCCTTAGGGTCATCCGTATTATTGGTGATGTACGTGCAACATTTGACACCGAACTGGGTGGCCAGTGTCACACAGTACCCACCAGTAATAGAGGTGAGATAATTTAGTACCAGTCTATGTTGCACCAACTCCTTCTTGTACGCTTGTAGCTCCCTTCCAGTATACCTGAAAGTGTCATCATACATCTCGTGATATTATCTATCAATTTAGCTAGGTCTTGAATATATTTAAAATTCAACGTTCCCCAAGCGGTGCTGGTGAGGTCTAGAGCAACCATAACTTGAAAACCAGCGGTTTCACTAATCAATTTTGTAGCTATGGGTTCCTCACCAGGAATCATATTTCTCTTGCCACGGTGTTCATACTGTGTGTGTATGTATGGTAGTGATGTAGCCTTGTGAATACAAACCATTTCATCATGAGTAATAGTCATGATTTCAGGAACCAGTTTAGCTAAGAAACACAAACCCTTGGAACTCGGAGTCACCCAGGAATAAGCTTTTCTTCCTCAAAGTACACATCATCAGGGAGAACATAAGGAACAGTATGCCCATTAATTATATCACATAAGGTGTTAACAAAACTACCCATGCCTATTGTCTCCATTTGTTCAAGACACGTGTCGGCATGGATGACATTCTTACAATTACCTATAGAGACCTTTCCAATGGCTATTTTCTCATGTTTAGTTACACACCCTAATTTGTGGTGTCTATCAACAGTCCTGCCTATTGGTGACCTTACAAGTCTCCCTCCAAAATGAGCGTGGCGAGCCATTGTCTGATCGGATAGGTCAGCTTCCCAATTCTCCAGACGCTTTGCATGAGAGATGTTCAGGCACAGTAAGGATCTGTCTAAGGAGTATTGTCGAAGCTTCAGACTAGGGGACCTAGTGTTATTGTACCTCCCTTCTATGGGCCTCCCTCCCTTGAGTTCTAGTACCTCAGAGATGTTTAGTGGGAATGGTACCAGTCCTATGTTATGCTGTCCCTGAGGCACATGTGAGCAAACCCAGCACTCAGTGTGATTTAGAACCTTACCCACTAAGGAGTGATAATCCTCCAGAGGATGTCCGCCCATGTCCAGGATACTGGTGGACTGGCATCGCTGGATGAACTTTTCTTTAACTAGGGAGTCACAGAACTTACAGATACAATACTCATCAGACAATAGCCCCTCACACAGTCTCAGAGTTCCCGAGCTAGCAGACCTTTTCATAACCCCTGGACCAAGCTTGATAATGGGCTGCTCTGGGTATTCTAATAACTCCATCTCATCCGTATCACTACCAGAACCTGCCTCTGTCTTCCATCCTCCTTCACAAAAATCGAGTGTCCTAGAGAAAGTGAAAACAAGGAAAATCCTGGAACAAAAGAAAAACAAAAACCGCCACTCCATCGCTGGAAAGATAGTTCTGAGGCAACGTCTCTGGTTCAGGTGTCTTGACTGCAAGCTTTAGGTCTCCCGGAACAGGTTTACGAGTGACAAATCAGTGCCGTCAGTCTCAGTTTTATCTCACACTTTCTCCAGGTTTCTGACTCTCCTGCAGTGGGTGGAATGGACCCAAGTGTCTCTCTCTGCAACCTTCAGTGATGTGGTACTGGTCAGCAGCACTTGGTACGGGCCTTCCCAACTGTCTGTTAAACAACCTGAACATAAAAAAATTGTGGCTCATAACATAGTCCCCAGGTTCAACATCATGACAGTTCGCTTCTGGCATACCAGGTGACAGCATTTTGAGTTTTTGTTGTTGTTGTTTCAGCTGTCTGTGCTCATTTTTATAAGATATTGCACAGTCACTTCATTATTACACTTTAAGTCGTCTTGCGGACTCACGATCAAATAAGGTTGTCGGCCGAACAGTATCTCAAAGGGGGACAGATTAAGAGGAGGTCTAGGAGTGGTTCGGATGCTATGGAGGACTAGTGGCAAAGCTTCAGGCCACGCTAACCCAGTTTCAGCCATTACCTTACCAAGCTTGTTCTTAATGGTACCATTAACTCTTTCCACCTTACCACTGGCTTGTGGTCGGTAAGGGGTGTGAAGTCTGCTACCGATTCCCATGAGTTTACACATATTTTGGAAGATATCACCAGTAAAGTGGGTACCCCTATCACTTTCAATGATTCTAGGGATACCGAACCTACACACAAAATCTTGTACAATTTTCTTTGCAGTGAACACAGCAGTATTAGTGGCTTCCGGATATGCTTCTGCCAAACCGGAAAACACATCAATACATACTAACACATATTTTAGATTCCTGCAAGGTGGTAATTGGATATAGTCAATTTGTATTACCTGAAAAGGTCCGTCTGTAGGAGGGATGTGGGATGGCTCAGTTGGAATAGTTTTCCCAACATTTTTCCTCAAACAAATAAGACATGACATTGCTTTCTTACCAGCCTGAG
This sequence comes from Mixophyes fleayi, assembly GCF_038048845.1. Classification (NCBI taxonomy): domain Eukaryota; kingdom Metazoa; phylum Chordata; class Amphibia; order Anura; family Limnodynastidae; genus Mixophyes; species Mixophyes fleayi. The sequence goes on from NC_134412.1 coordinate 42,451,407, forward strand.
AGGAAAATCTCAACAGTTTGCACATACCTTCTTTACCCAGGTGAGTCAGACCGTGTGCTGCTTCAGCCAGGCTTGGATAGTATGTTCGGGGAGCTACAGGCTTACCTTGTCCATCCCTCCAGAGTCCTGAAGAGTCTTGACCGCCTTTTCCTGCAGGGAACACAAATCTTGTGTCACGGGCACTAGGAGTCTTGCCCAGGAATTCACCAGATGACTGGGCTTACCAGAGTAGTGAAGTTCACACAACGGTCCTCTGGTAGCAGGGTGACTAGTGGAACATATATCACAGCAGATGGAGAGAGAATGCCAATAAAGAATAGGAAAGTCAGTGACTTGCAGCAATCTTGGTCAATGAGTCAGCGACTAGCTGAAATAGTGGAAAGGCAGATTTGAACACGGAGATCAGGATGGACGTGAGCAGATGCGGTAGGTAGTAGGGAAGTCAGTGGTCTGCGTACAGCAAGTTGTACCACTGCTATGGTGAGGATGTGTACAGGTGTCGATGAGTGGAGGCATACAAGGATAATAGGATGCAGACACTAAGAGCACAGAGGAACTTGATCCCAACAGATATGCAGCGCATCCAGCAACGTCTATAATGGTATGTGTGGCGCTGCTTGGTAGAGACTTGCTCAGCACAGATATGCAGGCCAATAATGGATAGTCAATCACAATTATGCATATAACGACTGAGTAGTATGGTTAATTCCAAACAGATATGCAGCGTAACAATAACAGTCTATAGCGGGTATGGATACCGCTGCTGAGAGTGAAAACTTGTCCTAGCGGATATGCAGAGTAAACGTAGAAAGTCAATAATAGATAGGCATACCGCTATTCAGTAGAACAGTCTGTCCACAGGAAGATGCAGGGACTGCAGAGACGCTGAACGGCAGAGACGAGTGTAGGAACCACAGATGAGTAGATCCGGTAATCAGAGTCCAGCTGAGGACACAGGCAGGAAACAGGAGACCGTAGCAGGTATGGAAACCAGCGATGAGTAGCACAGGGAATCCACAGATACTGAAGACACTAGTAGTACACAGGAGACAATAGCGGGTATGGAAACCAGCGATAAGTAGATCAGGAATAAGCAGGAAACTGAAGACACTAGTAGTACACAGGAGACAGTAGCGGGTATGGAAACCAGCGATGAGTAGATCAGGAATCAGCAGGAAACTGAAGACACTAGTAGAACACAGGAGACACCTTCAGAGACTCACAGGGAATGAGACTCAAGATCAGGCAATGAGGTAATGAGCACAGGTGCCTTAAATAGGGAGAGTTGCCTGATCAACCAATTAGATTAAAAGCAACAGTCACAAGAGTTCTTGGGTGCTGCGCATGTGCAGTCCATCAGGATGGTGGACGGCCGCGGTTCAAGATAGGTGTCGGCAGGAAGGCTAGGGAGCCACGCACCAGCGTAGAGGCACTCACGGTCCGGTGAGTGACATCTTGCATTTCAATTAATTTCTGCATGTCTAATGTCTGAAAAACCATCATAATCTCGGTCGATACAGTCATAGGTTGCCCTGCCGCCCATTTAGCAGCTTCGTCTGCCCTGTTGTTGCCCAATGACACCGGGTCTTCTTCAGAGGTATGGGCTTTACACTTTATGACGGCTACTGTCCTGGGTAACTGTATCGCTGTCAGAAGTCCTTTTATGTGTTGTGAGTTTTCCACTGGCATACCCGCTGCTGTACGTAAAGTTTCTAAGACGCCAAAGGTCCCCAAAATCGTGCACTACCCCGAAGGCGTACCTAGAGTCAGTATATATATTAGCTGATTTATCTTTTACCAACTCACAAGCTCTCCTTAATGCTACTAGTTCAGCCACCTGGGCTGAGTGAGGTAGACCAAGGGGTTTAGCTTCTACAACATCCTGATCGTCTACAACAGCGTAACCAGTACATAGTTCTCCCGTCTCTGTCTGTCTATGACAACTCCCGTCTGTATAAAACGTAAAATCAACATTTTCTAAGGGGGTGTCACGTATGTCGGGCCTGGCAGTAAAGGTCTGGTTCAGGTATTCCATACAATCATGCGTATCAGTACTCTTGCCAAACTCATCATCACCCAGGGTCTCCTCACCTCCCACCCTTTGTGTCTCTCGAGACACATATGGAAGGTATGTAGCTGGATTTAAGGTGCTACATCGTTTGATGGTGATGTTTGAGGGTGCCATCAGAGCTAGTTCCCATTTTGTGAATCTAGCTGAGGAAACATGTCTGGTTTGAGTTGAGTTTAACAGAGCTGATACACCATGGGGTGTATAGACAGTTGAATCATGTCCTAATACTACATCCTCGCTCTTACTTACTAGTAGAGCTGTCGCTGCTACACTTCTGAGACATGTTGGGAGTGATCTTGCCACAGTGTCCAATTGTGCACTGTAGTATGCTAGCGTCACCATGTTTCTGTGTGAGGACACCTGCTGCGCAACCATCAGCTTCCATACAGTATAGCTCAAAAGGCTTTTCATAATCAGGTATTCCCAATGCAGGTGCTCTAGTCAGACTATCTTTAAGATTAAAGAACGCTTGCTCTGACTCTTCTGTGTGTACAACACGTTCTGGTTTTGAGGAAGAGACTAGTGTCACGCTGTAGGCCTATGAAGGCTGAAGATAAATAGACACAAACCGGTATTAGCGCAACTGGTCAAACAGGTGCGGAGTCTAACGTACCCCTGGTGTTCACCAGGGACCCCCGCAAGGAGGTTTGGACTTTGCAGCAGAGAGCACGCAGGTCGCGGTCCTATTAGCCAGTTACCAGTGTAGCGTAGAGAGGTCAGACGGTTCCGGGTCACAGCAATCAGGTATATAGGTACAAAAGGGAAATCCAGTAGAGTAGTCGCCAAGCCGGTCACGGTACAGAATGGGTCACACAGAGAAAGAGGATGGTCGCCAAGCCGGGTCACAACGATAAACAGGAAGCAGGATACTCAGGGAAAAACAAGGGAGTTTGGAAGCCAGGAACACTGGTGGTGAACCTGTTACTCTGGCACCCTAATGGCGCCAGAGGCAGGTTTAAATAGAATCCAGACTGAGGTGATTGGTGGAGAGCAGAGGCGGCAGCGGAAACTGAAGCAGCGTCCCGTTGCCTAGCAATGGGACTGAGGCCAGGGCGCATGCGCCCGCTATCCGGAAGTCTGCGGCAGCCGACGGGGGGATCAGACGTCCGTTCCCCGTCTGACAGGGAATCAGCGGGGACGGCGTCTGACAGTACCCCCTCCCCTCCTCCCTCTCAGAGAAGTATTGCCTTTCCTCAGAAATTTTGCAAGGAGACGAGGAGCATGAAGGTCGGCCTCCGAGACCCACGATCTCTCCTCTGGACCGTAACCTCTCCAGTGTACAAGATACTGAGGTTTGCGCTGGAAGAAACGTCTCTTCAGAATCCTCTCGATCTCGAATTCATCCCCTAAAGATGTTTTAATAGGTGGAGGAGGAGCAGGTTCTCTGAAGAATTCGTTGAGAATCAGCGGTTTCAGCAATGAAATATAAAATGTGTTATGGATTCTAAGAGACGGAGGTAATGCAAGTTTAAAGGAAACAGGATTGATGACTTGTGATATGGCAAAGGGACCAATAAACTTAGGAGCCAATTTCATGGATGGGACTTGAAGTCGAAGGTTGCGCGTAGACAACCAAACACGGTCTCCTACCCTCAGGACTGGAGCAACTCTTCTATGAAGATCAGCCGCTTTCTTCTGTCTCTGTACTGAAGTAGACAGTGCTTCTTTGGTTTGAGACCAGATTTGAGAGAAGTCATGGATGAGAGTATCAGCCACTGGTACTAGAGAAGAAGGAGCTTCGGATAAGAGAGGAGGAGTGGGATGTCTGCCGTAGATAATGAAAAATGGAGAACGCCCAGAGGAGGAATGTAGAAGATTGTTGTGGGCGACTTCGACCCAATACAGAAGATCATTTCATGTCGTTTGATGATCAGAAGCAAAACACCGTAGGAAACACTCCAAGTCTTGATTCACTCGTTCTGTTTGTCCGTTAGTTTGGGGGTGATATCCGGAAGAAAATTTGAGACGGACTCCAATCTTATTACAAAAAGCTCTCCAGAACTTAGCGACAAATTGTACTCCTCTGTCAGAGATGATCTCTCGAGGGCATCCATGAAGACGGAAGATGTTCTTTAGAAACAAATCTGCGAGTTTAGGGGCTGAAGGGAGACCTTTACAAGGACCACGACCCAGATGGTATTGTAGCCATTGCTCAAAGGGAGATCGGTGATGAAGTCCATAGTAATGCTGGTCCAGGGAGAATCCGGAATAGGCAGAGGAAGGAGAAGACCAGGAGGGCTTTGTCTTGGCACCTTGTGGCGTGCACAAACCGAACATGCAGATACAAATTTTTGAACATCTGAAGCTAGTTTAGGCCACCAATAATATCTGGAGAGGAATTCTTTGGTTCTCTTGTAACCGGCATGGCCGGCAAAATTGGACTCGTGAGTCCAACATAGTAGTTTAGAGCGGAGATGAGGTTCCACAAATGAACGCCCTGGAGGGGGAGAGATCACTGAAGAATTGGTAATGGCCACTGTTTGTATTGGATTTAGAATCATTTTGTTGTCTAAACAAGTGAGAATACCAGCATTATCAAAGGACCTGGAGAGAGCATCGGCCTTAGAGTTTTTGGAACCGGGACGGAAGGTAAGAATGAGTTGGAACCTGGCAAAGAAAAGAGACCAGCGAGCTTGACGGGGATTAAGACATTGTGCCTCCTGGAGATAAGTAAGATTTTTATGATCTGTCATGACCGTGACGGGATGTAATGCACCCTCTAGTAAGTGGTGCCACTCCTCAAGGGCAATCTTGATGGCTAATAATTCCTTGTCACCGATTTCATAATTTAGTTCAGTGCTAGAGAATTTCTTAGACAGGAATCCACAAGTCTCTAATGTTCCTGAAGCAGATTTCTGGGAAAGTATTGCTCCAATCCCGACTGAAGAAGCGTCCACTTCAATAAAAAACGGTCTCCCCTGGTCTGGCTGTTTGAGTATAGGGGCCGAAAGAAATGCTTCCTTAAGAGTCTTGAAAGCCAATATGGCTTCGACAGGCCATGGTTTTCTGCAGGCACCTTTTCGAGTTAAAGCTGTAATAGGACAAATAATGGATGAAAAGCCTTTAATGAACTGCCGGTAATAATTAGCAAAGCCAATAAAGCATTGGGTAGCTTTGAGACCAATAGGTAATGGCCAGTTGACAATGGCCTCCACTTTCTGCGGATCCATCAGCAGGCCGGTGCCTGAAACTATGTATCCTAGAAATGGAACTTGTGAACGCTCAAAAAGGCATTTCTCCAGTTTGCAATATAAGGAATTTTTCTGGAGACAAGAAAGAACAGTCTTGACATGGAGACGATGAACATGTAAGTCAGATGAAAATATCAAAATATCGTCCAGGTAGACAATAACAAATTGATACAGAAGATCCCTGAAGATCTCGTTGACAAAATCTTGAAAAACTGCTGGGGCATTGCAAAGTCCAAACGGCATGACTAAGTACTCATAGTGCCCGTCACGGGTGTTAAATGCCGTTTTCCACTCATCGCCCTTTCGAATGCGGATCAAGTTGTAGGCCCCACTGAGATCTAATTTAGAGAAGATTTTGGCTCCTCTAATCCGGTCGAACAGTTCTGTGATCAATGGGAGCGGATAGCGGTTCTTGATGGTAATATCATTAAGACGGCGGTAGTCTATGCACGGTCTTAATGAACCGTCTTTTTTTTTTTTGTACAAAAAAGAATCCAGCTCCTGCTGGCGAGGTAGACTTTCTGATAAATCCTCTTTGAAGGTTGTCTGAGATATATAAAGATATTGCCTTTGTCTCAGGGAGAGCCAGGGGATAGACTCTACCTTTGGGAATAGTTTTGCCGGGAATTAGCTCAATGGGACAATCCCATGCTGGATGTGGAGGGAGAGTCTCTGCAGCGGTCTTGCTAAACACATCAATGAAGTCTAGATACGGCTCTGGTAGTTTGAGGTGGGAGTCCAGAGAGAGACAAGGAAGTTGGTTAGGAGGAAGTATTTTCGAGAGACATTGATTGAAGCATGAGGAACCCCAGGAGGTATATTGAGCGTGAGCCCAATCGAATTGTGGTGAATGTTTTCTGAGCCATGGTAGCCCTAAAATGATGGAGTTAACGGACTGTGGGATAACCAGGAACTGAATCCACTCTTGATGGAGAACCCCTACCTGCAACTGAACTGGAGCAGTAGTGTCAGTGATGGAACCGTTGCTGACACGGTTACCATCAACTGCAGTAAGAACCAGAGGTTGCGGCAATGGAGTACAGGGTATGTGAAGCTTCGACACCAGAGTGGCAGAGATGAAGTTTCCTGCAGATCCGGAATCCACAAAAGCAGAACAACTTAGGGAAGAGTCCGAGAATTTGAGGGTGACAGGCATCAGAAAACTGTTATCTTTGGAAGGAGAGGGAGAATGGAAACAGGAACCTAGAACAACCTCCCTGGTGTTGCCTAGGCGGTGAAGTTTTCCGGCCTCTTGGGACAAGAAGATAGCAGATGGCCGGATTCTCCACAGTACAGACACAGACGATTCTTGATCCTGCGTTCCCTCTCATACCGTGACAGGCGAGAGCGTCCAATTTGCATCGGCTCTACCGCCGGGAGAGCTGGAGATTGAAAACAAGGAGCCAAACGTACAGTGCGACGACCTTGGACCCTTTATTGAGAACGCTCTTGAAGGCGAATGTCTACCTTGACACACAGAGAGACCAAGGGCCTGAGTCATTAAGGCAAAACAGGAGTAAATGTTCTCTGGGACAAACCATGTTACAATGAAAGGGGTGCAAATTAGTTTATTATTTTGCACATAAGTTAAATACTGGCTGTTTTTTCATCTAGCACACAAATACTTGATAGCTTTAGTATTACACTGAAATTTAAAGTTGATCTAGAACATGTCCTACCCCAACTATGAATCTGTCCCCACATTTTAAATTTACCTCCCCTCCAATGTAACATGGTTTTGCCCAGGTGCAAATGTTACTCCTTTTTTATGCTTTGCTCTTCTTAATGACTCAGGCCCCAAGTCGTCAAGTTTGGACGGAAGCTCTTGCGAAGCCAGTGCGTCCTTGATAGGATCTGACAGGCCTTGCCAATAGGTGGCGGAGAGAGCTTCATCATTCCAGCCTAATTCTGAGGCTAAGGTAAGAAACTGAACAGCGTATTGACCTGCAGTTAAGGAACCTTGGCGAAGAGCTAACAAACTGAATGCAGCCGAAGACACACGACCAGGTTCATCAAATACCCTCCGGAAGTTCTCAATGAAAGTATCAGAATGAAGGAGGGATCCATCTCTTCGTTCCCACAGTGGTGAGGCCCAAGCTAGGGCTTGTCCCATCAGGAGGGAAATAATGTAGGCTACCTTAGCTCTCTCAGATGCGAAGTTTTCCGGTGAAAGTTCAAACTGGATGGAACACTGATTCAGTCCTTTGGGATTACCGTCATATTTCTCTGGGGTTGGAATCCGTAGTGTTCTAGAGGTAGCAAGTACTGCGCTTGGTGGTGCAGCGGCTGGAGCAGGATCAGGAGCGGGAGCTGCTGCCTGAGAAGTGCTCAGGGCATCCAAGCGGGAAATCACTCCTTGTAAACACTGCAAGAGTTGTGCTTGGTTGGCCTCCTGGCGTTCTACCCGTACTCCTAAATGGATGAGGAGGTCTCAGGATGAGGGTTCTCCGGTACCATCAGTCATGGCCAGAGTAAACTGTCACGCTGTAGGCCTATGAAGGCTGAAGATAAATAGACACTAACCGGTATTCGCGCAACTGGTCAAACAGGTGCGGAGTCTAACGTACCCCTGGTGTTCACCAGGGACCCCCGCAAGGAGGTTTGGACTTCGCAGCAGAGAGCACGCAGGTCGCGGTCCTATTAGCCAGTTACCAGTGTAGTAGAGAGGTCAGACGGTTCCGGGTCACAGCAATCAGGTATATAGGTACAAAAGGGAAATCCAGTAGAGTAGTCGCCAAGCCGAAGTCACGGTACAGAATGGGTCACACAGAGAAAGAGGATGGTCGCCAAGCTGGGTCACAACGATAAACAGGAAGCAGGATACTCAGGGAAAAACAAGGGAGTGTGGAAGCCAGGAACACTGGTGGTGAACCTGTTACTCTGGCACCCTAATGGCGCCAGAGGCAGGTTTGAATAGAATCCAGACTGAGGTGATTGGTGGAGAGCGGAGGCGGCAGCGGAAACTGAAGCAGCGTCCCGTTGCCTAGCAACGGAACTGAGACCAGGGCGCATGCGCCCGCTATCTGGAAGTCCACGGCAGCCGACGGGGGGATCAGACGTCCATTCCCCGTTTGACAGGGAATCAGCGGGGACGGCGTCTGACACTTAGCTCCTGCAATGGTAATGCCAGATTAGAAAAACCTGGGATCCAGGATCTACAGTATCCACACATCCCCAGGAAGGTACGAATCTGCTTCTGGCTCTGCGGCAGTCATGTGTTGTATAGCCTCAATCCTGTCGGTTGTCAGGTGTCTTAGCCCCTTGGTGAGGCAGTGTCCTAAGTATTTGACCTTAGTCTGACATGGCTGTAATTTATCCTTTGCCACCTTGTGCCCTTTTTGTAAGAGATGGAGAAACAACAATTTAGTATCATGTAAACATGACATAAAAGAATCAGAGCACAGCAACAAATCGTCCACATATTGAATTAGAACAGACCCATTGCAGGGTTGAAAGGATTGCAAACAGTCATGTAAGGCTTGGGAGAAAATACTGGGGCTGTCAATGAACCCCTGAAGCAGTCTGGTCCATGTGTATTGCACTCCCCGGTAGGAGAATGCAAATAGGTATTGGCAGTCAGGGTGAAGAGGGACTGAGAAGAAAGCAGAACATAAGTCAATGACAGTAAAATGACTAGCAGACGGTGGAATCTGCATGAGGATGACAGCTGGATTCGGCACTACGGGGAATTGGCTCTCAACAACTTTATTAATTCCCCTTAAGTCCTGGACTAATCTATAGCCCCTTCCCCCGCTCTTCTTCACAGGGAAAATGGGACTATTTGCTGTGCTAGATGTACGAATTAAAATCCCTTGTTGCAACAGCCTCTCGATAACAGGATATACCTCTAATTCCACCTCTGGTTTTAATGGATACTGTGGGATTTTTGGAGCTATCCTACCACTTTTTAGATTTACCATGACAGGGGCTACGTTTGCCATCAATCCAGTGTCCTGTCCATCTCTGGTCCATAGTGAACCTGGTATTTCCAGCAACATCCCCTTTACTTGAGATGGACTTTGTTCTATAACAGTAGAGTGTAACATTAACCTTTGAGGGGTGTCTAATATATCCTGTACCTCATGCGCGACCTTCTCTGGTATATCTAAGAACACACCATCTGGAGTACAGTATATGACACATCCCATTTTACATAACAAGTCTCTCCCTAGCAAGTTAGTAGGAGCCGCTGCAGCTAAGAGAAACGAATGCTTAGTATGCAGGGGCCCGATAGTAATTTCAGCGGGTTTAGTTAGAGGATAATGTAACACTCTTCCCGTTACCCCCACAGCTGGAATAGTTTTACTGGTCACCTGTAAATTAAAAGGAGAGGTTATCACAGATCTGGCCGCCCCTGTATCTTCTTGGTTGGTATCTATGTGATCCCCCCCTGGATGTTTCTTTTCTTGCTTCTGGACAGAATCTCCTTATGTGTCCCTCTTTATGACAGCGAAAACATACCACTACCTGTTTACTTGAGTTGTATGTGTGGTATGTTTGTGGTTGTGTGCGCATTCCCTCTAAAGCCTGAATACTTACCGTCATCAACCTGTCACTCTTCTCTTCCTTTTTTCTAAAAAGGTTTTTGTCATGCTCCACAGCAGACTCCCTAAGAGAATCTACTGTGATGCCTTTCCAATTAGGTAATGTGGTTTCTACCCTCGTCTTTAAATTTTCTCTAAGGCCATTCATTAATACCCCTACAGCTACCTCTCTTTGATGTGGGTCCTCACCTATGATTGATATCCCAGTGAACCGTACTATCGCTGTTAGAGCTCTAGCGAAGTATTCTGATGCTGTTTCACTATCTTTCTGTTTAATGGTGAAAATTTTACTCCAATTCACTACTACAGGAAAATAGATGGCTAAATGTATGACAATTTGTTCTATATTTTCTTGATTAACCTCATCTGTCAAGGTGTCGTCTTCCTCCAACGAACAATCTTTAATACATTTTTGTAAGTTAGTATTGGGAGGAAGACATGCCCTCAACACTACACGCCAATCCTTATTGGTTGGTTCGTTTGCATTTCCTAAGTCTTTAACAAATTTCTGACACTTAGCCAACTCTTTTCTAGGGTCTGGGAATTCAGTCATAATGGAACGTAATTCTGACCTAGTCCACGGACAATGCATTATAACATTTCTTAAAGGAACTACACAATCCTTATCCGCCTTCCCATTGGGAACTGATATTGTGCGGACTGGATACGTACCCACTGGTTCACTGTCTTCAGAAGTAACTACAGGATTTGCTGTTTCAGTATTTTGAATGTTATCCCCCCTAGTGGTCACACTACTCTCACCTATCTCAGCCATTGCCCCCTTTCCATAATTACGACGAACCTCTAGTATATTAACAGCATGGGCAATGGCTGAAATTACAGTGGGTTCATCTTCTTCATCCGAAACACTTGTTTTAAACTGACTTAAAACAGGATATAACTTAGCAAATTCCTTTTTTTCATTTTTAATAACGGCTGTACTTACTCCTCCAGCGCGCTTGCGCTGAGTTCTCCACGCTTATCAACGGCTACTTCCATTGTGCGCGCGCTTTTCACCACGCCTACTTCCACTGTGCACTCGCTGCTCTGCCACGTGTTGCCTTCCATTTGCCACAATTTTAAACAATCATTATGTTTATTTCTCACCTTTGTTGACTTAATCAACCACACTTTATCTTTTACATTATTCAGTACCTCTGAATTAAAACTTCCTATTGTTGGGAAAGGCCTAACACAATCCTTGGTCATCTTGACCCACGTGTCCACACGAACCAACTAGAGATTTTACCGGCCTCTGTAACTGTTCTCCTTTCAAACAGAGCCTATTTGTGGACGGTTTCACAGGCTATGCCCACACACCTCCTAACACAGAAATATCACTATGAACAACAGAAATATCAACTCCTCGATATCCTGGCTCTACCACAAAATCTGTTGAGTATATTACTGAACTGGTAGCATCGGAGTTTACCCGCCTTACCAGAGTAATTCCTCCAGCCGTTCAACCCAAGTCACAAGCACGGTTGCACAATAAACCATGCGGTCTGATCGCACCACTTAGCGTTACTAATTAGCGCTAAACTTTGCAATTATTATTGGGAAGAAAGTTTGAAAATCCTCCTTTTAACAGAGCTTTTGCTGCCAGTATACCTGCCATGTATAATTAACCTCGGTTGTCCAGCCCGCCTCGTCAGACGGCAACCGATATCCCTGTCTTTTCAACAGTAAACCAACTTTCACTTCAAAATCAACATACACCTTTTCTGCGCAGAAAATCAAAAGTTCCCAACAATAGTAATAATGTCTCAGAGGCTTTCACAAGTAATTATACTATGCACATATAATAACTATCAAAACGATTGTTTAACCATGTGGCAAATCTACCGGAAGTTCACATACGCTAAGCAGGAAGTACACATACGCTATGCAATACAATATATCAAAACGCAATATGACAGAAAAAGAAACAGTTTTCTCTTTTGTCCCTAGATTCTAGTTAGCGCACCTTCAGATTATGCAAAACGGACATTCGGTTTCACAACACAGTGTAAAATTCAGGTTTTGAACACATTGCCTTCTTACCCGTATATGACGCGTCTTTGTTGAGAAACCGAAATCCGTTGGTCTTGCCTATCGTCCGGCAACGAAACCACCGCCGCGAGCCCCCAAATTGTTAAGAGTGTTTTGTCGCTATCCAATAACGATTGTCGAATCTCGATTTGTGTTTCCAACGCACAAATATTTATTCTCAAAAAGTAGCAGAATAATTCAAGCTAAATAATAATAAGTACAGCCGTTACTTATCGCAGGCGCTCTGGATCCAGCGAACAGTCATTTAATCCTGAAGTCTGTGGACAAGAAGTCTGTTCACTGGATGTGAAGCTCATGCTTATATGCAAACAGAAATACAGTAAAACAATGCAGATGATGTGGCTTGCTTCTATTGGTCCAGGTTTAAGGAAGGTCCAGGGGGTTGTAGATCATAGGCTGGTTTAATCTAAGGAATCCAAAGGTGGGGGTCATCTCTCCAGGGGATGAGCTCTGTTCTTCCCGCCATAACTCCAATTACAACCAGTGTGACAAAACGAGTGTGATATGTGGATTATAGCAAATACTTTTTATAGCCCATGCTTTGTTCCCTAGCTCACCAGACTACAACTGCATTGTCCAATAACATGTGGCTAAGGGGACATTGTAGTTCAGTGTACATATGTATATTGTGTATTATATATTGATGACTTGCAGTAATGTTATTCATTGTCCTTAAACAGAAGCCAGGAGGGTTATGGGTAAACTTCAGGTGGTGTCCAGGATACAGGTGAGAGGGTTGAAGCTGCATTCATTCTCCCCCCTCCTTCCTCTACAGGAAGCATGGAACAGCTGGGGACCCTGTGACATCACAAAGTAGTGTAAGGGGTTAATTTTAGGAGGGGCTCACTTCTACCTTATCCTTGGAAGTAGGGGAAGCCAATTAGCATCAATTGTTCTCCTTAGGACTAGTCCAGACGTGCTGTCTGCATCCCAGCAGGGGGCTTCTGTGAAAGGACATCTCATCTTCACTGCCCTGTCCAATCCCCTAGTCCTGCACTGACCAATGGTTAAGAAGAATAGACCCAGGGGTTTGCCCAGGGAGGGGAAAGACTGTGGAAATTAGACCTGGGATATAAGTAACAACTCCAAGGGGGGAGGGTGGTCATTCTGGGATTTCATTCATGAAGGTGCAAGATCTAGCTTTTGAGTTGTCGTTCTCTAAGTAGAGTCTATATATGCAGCTGAGAGAAATCCATTGGTCGTGAAGTCTGGACAGCCAGGTGACTATATCTTCTTAAGTTAGTGGGGTAAGGGACGGATGATGTGGTAAATCTGCCTGGCATTTATTTACTGTGTGTATATAATATTCTAGTGTTGTTTGTATGACAATAAATATACTGTTGTATTTTTATAACTGCATTTTGCCTGAGTGACCATACGAATCCTAGAAGGTACTGGGTAGCACTGGGCCAGATATACCCGGTATCTTCACAACCAGTCATTAGAATTTTACAGTCAGAATCATATTAAAGGTTTATTCCCTAACATCAATAACAAGAGTATGCAATGTGCGATCTCTTCGCCTTATGCACCGGACAGCTGCTGATGTAAAGGGGATTAATATGATATCAAACATGACACATTTCCCTTAACCTGAACCATAGGTTTCACTAGTATGCATATACCTTCTTTATTAAACACGAATTCTACTATATTTAGACATAAATGACTGTGTTGCAACTACAATTAATGTGTACTATTTACAAATGTTTATGTTTGTGCGAATGTATGTAAAAGTGTAGAAACTGTTTATTGCCACGTGTTGCGGCTGGATACGCCCTTTTACGCCGTAGTGTGCTCTACGCATAATTTCAGACAAAGACAATCAAGTTTGCTCGATATTAATTGAAATGACTTTATCCAATTTGCTGACTTCGACATGGGTGTACTCAGAGTGGCTTCACTTGAAAGTACAAATATGGTTGACTGACCCTCTCACTAAGAAATTTTATTCTGTGAGCAGGAGAATTTAGCCATATTTATTGGGTACAGGGGGGCTGGTTGGTATTTTGGTACTGATTGGAGGCACATTATACTAGTATTAGCCCTGGCACCGCTCTCATTTCAAAGTTTAATAATCTCTCCGAGCGGTGCCAGAGCTGTGTTACAGAGCCCGTTTAAACTTCCCGGGGAACGGAGTGTGACACAGAAATTCAAAAGTGCTCTAAGGTTTCTGCACTGATCACTGTCATCCACTCCCCCTCTCCTCCTCATGTCATCCGATCCCTTCTCTTTTGCCTGTCATCCGATCCCCCTCTCCTCTGCCTGTTATCTGATCCCCCTTCTCCTCTGACTGTCATCCGATCCCCTTCTCCTCTGCCTGTCATCCGATCCCCTTCTCCTCTGCCTATCATCCGATCCCCTTCTCCTCTGCCTGTCATCCGATCCCTTTCTCCTCTGTCTGTCATCCGATCTCCTTCTCCTCTGCCTGTCATCCGATCTCCTTCTCCTCTGCCTGTCATCCGATCACTTTCTCCTCTACCTGTTATCTAATCGACTTCACCTCACAAGACAGAATTTGCACTGCACCTTTTTCACTTTTGCTAAGCTTTCGCTAAGCTCATTGCGTTTCAGAGCTTGTACAGTGTAGAATCTCCGATGCGCAATGAGCTTGCGGTAGATCTAATTATAGTATTAGGGGTTTCCCACAACAGCGTGGGAAAATCCCTTAATACTATAAATAGACCCAGCGCAATGAGCTAAGCTCATTGTGTATCAGAGCTTCTACCTAGTTGAAGCTGTTTGCGGCGGACCTGATATTTTTTTTTCTTTAATCAAGAGAGAAGAGTCGTGGATCTTACAAATATGGGGCTCTCCTGGCTGAAGACAAGAAGACTTCAAGCAACAAGGGGGACCCCTGGCCAAGAAGATAAGAAGACTTCAAGCAACAAGGGGGGCTTTGTGCCCAAGAAGAACAGAAGACATTACAAGCAGGGACTTTTGGATACAAATACTTTACAAGCAGAGACTTTAGATTTACAAATTCTTTTTGGACTTTGCAAGCCGGACTTTGGATACAAAATGATTGGTTTACAGCCATTTTTGGATTAAAAGCTGCTGACAACAGATGAAAACATCAGTGGTAAGTATAGGGCATTTATTATTTTTAATAAAAATATATGGTATAAATGAGGGTGTTTATTGTTTTTATTGTGGGTTTATTATTTTTATTAAATGTATATAGTTTTAACAAGGGGTGGTTTATTTAACATTTTCTTTTGTGGAACTACAGGTCCCTGCCAGCCCTGGGTGTCAGGGCATGTTGGCACTTGTGGATCTCCAAGTGCCAATATGCCCTGGCTGCCATGGGTATGCTGGGGCTTGTAGCTATACAAGTAGCAGCATGCCCACACTATTTATGGCACCCTGGCTGGGACTTGTAGTTCCACAAAACAAAATGGCGTCTAATTGTTTTTTATACTTTAATTGCCATTATTATTAGCCTACACCCACCGTCCAGGGGTGTAGGAAGAGCCCTAGTACTTTCAGCACTGGGCTGGGTGTGCCTAGAGGGGGGGCCCAATCGTTTATTCGGTGGACCCCACTCCCTAGGGAATCCTAGTGCTGGTTCTGTGAATATCGGGGGGATCCCACTCAAATATTTTCCCCGATTTCACGGAACCAGCAGTAGTCTGGTAGCACTAGGGTTAATAGAGTGGGGCCTCCGCGCTTTCTTTTTTTTTTTTTTTTTAAATCACCACAGGAACCGGAGTACCTTTGAATTTCTCGTGCCCAGCTTAGTACAGTGAATAAATTAACTGACATCAGTGAGGGGTGGGAAATTTGTAATGGTTTCTGTAACCCATCACACACACACTTTACTGACATGCTGCCCATCACACACACACTTTACTGACATGCTGCCCATCACACATACACTTTACTGACATGCTGCTCATCACACATACACTTTACTGACATGCTGCTCATCACACACACACAGACTTTAGTGACATGCTGCTCATCACACACACACAGAATTTACTGACATGCTTCCCATCACACTCACATATTTTACTGACATGCTGCCCATCACACACACTTTACTGACATGCTGCCCATCACACACACACACACTTTACTGACATACTGCCCATCAAACACACTTTACTGACATGCTGCCCATCACACACACTTTACTGACATGCACTCCATCACACACATCAGTAAGGGGTGGGAAATTTGTAATGGTTTCTGTAACCCATCACACACACACTATACTGACATGCTGCCCATCACACACACACTTTACTGACATTCTGCTCATCACACATACACTTTACTGACATGCTGCTCATCACACACACAGACTTTAGTGACATGCTGCTCATCACACACACACAGACTTTACTGACATGCTGCCCATCACACACCCACACTTTACTGACATGCTGCGCATCACAGACACACTTTACTGACATGCTGCCCATCACACACTTTACTGACATGCTGCCCATCACACACTTTACTGACATGCTGCCCATCACACACACACACACACACACACACACTTTACTGACATACTGCCCATCAAACACACTTTACTGACATGCTGCCCATCACATACACTTTACTGACATGCACTCCATCACACACACATTTTACTGACATGCAGCCCATCATATACACATTTTACTGACATGCTGCCCATCACACACAAACTTTACGGACATGCTGCCCATCACACACACACTTTATTGACATACTGCCCATCAAACACACTTTACTGACATGCTGCCCATCACACACACTTTACTGACATGCACTCCATCACACACACATTTTACTGACATGCAGCCCATCACACACATTTTACTGGCATGCTGCCTGTCACGAACACGCTCCCAGCTGCCGTGACTTTGGGGTGTTCGCTGTATGAGGTCACACACGATTTCAGCCCGCAGTCTCTCTCTACCTATCACACAGGTTATAGACCTACGGAATCGCCCCCAAACACAGCGCTCTCACACCCCCAGACACTTCAGGTTTTGCCACCACCTATTGAGTACGGGCAATAGGACCCCAATATACTGTCCCACACTGGCACACAGGCTTCTAGTTCCACAAACTAGTAAGACCCACACCAGCACACACAGGGTTAACTCTTCACACCTCCAGACTGTTACACAAATGTAAATGCAAGCACACACAGCTTGTTAATCAAATGTATCAACAAATCACACTGGCATTCAAAGGGTTAACCTGGTCGAGCAATCTCTCTCTTCTAATAGGCTAATGGATTCGTTACGCAACTTATTAAATTATAGATTTAATATACAAAAATACAGGTAAAAAAATAATGAATAACAATTAATGTACATAAGCAAAACAGTTTAAAATAAAAGAGATAACGTACAAAGCGTAACTTACTTATAATCTGTATGCCTGGGGCAGGCAGAAAAAATGGACAGTCCCTCAATTAGATTGATTCCCCAAGAAGCTGACAGTTTGTCTTTTCAGAACACAGGTTTTTAAGCAACATTAAATGGGATGGTCTATACAGGGGCAGCGTTTAATGCTAATAGGGAGTTGTCGCCTGTGACACTTTTTCAATCACCATTTGCCTGTTGCCTGATTTACTAACCAATTCTACTATGTGATATAACTTTTTTGTAGAGCGTGACATCGATCCCATTTTATCATTAATAAATTTCTTATCACTCTGTCCATCCTTTGATACCAAACATGATGACTTTTGATAATGGGACATACGTTTTCCAAATATATGTGATTTCAGCTGTTCCCGGATACTCCCCGTACCTGTCATTCACAACCCTGGTGTGATTTCTTCTCCTCAGTATGTAGTGCCACACAGATTTCCCAACATATGAAAAATTAATTAATTTCCTTTCAAGACCACAGTTCTACCTGCATAAAGACCATACAGGTTTATACAAGAGTCTCCAAGATTCTCACCTAGGCATATGGCTCTCCAATTTACACCTAGTGGTTAGTTGTGTTTACAACCCTATTGAAAGGAAGTCAATTAGCTAGTGGAAATACATGATCAAATACAATGGAAGTCTGTGATCTGCATATCTTGAGCTGGTCTCTTCACAAAGGGTTTGCTTAAACTTAATTAACTTCTACTGGGCTCATTTGGTCACACATTTATCTTAGTTGAAGATCAGGTTCATTTATATGTAGCTATGCAAAGTTTTATTTGGGCCCTGACATTCAATATTCTATTTCATCATATCAGATTTATGCTCTCATCCTGACACTGCCCATCACACACACACTTTACTGACATGCTGCCCATCCCACACACACTTTAATGACATGCTGCCCATCCCACACACACTTTACGGACATGCTGCTCATCACACGCACACACACACACAGACTTTACTGACATGCTGCTCATCACTCACACAGACTTTACTGACATGCTGCCCATCCCACACACACTTTAATGACATGCTGCCCATCCCACACACACTTTACTGACATGCTGCTCATCACACGCACACACACACAGACTTTACTGACATGCTGCTCATCACACACACACACACTTTACTAATATGCTGCCCATCACACACCCACACTTTACTGACATGCTGCCCATCACACACACACTTTACTGACATGCTGCTCATCACACGCACACACACACAGACTTTACTGACATGCTGCTCATCACACACACAGACTTTACTGACATGCTGCCCATCCCACACACACTTTAATGACATGCTGCCCATCCCACACACACTTTACTGACATGCTGCTCATCACACGCACAGACTTTACTGACATGCTGCTCATCACACACACAGACTTTACTGACATGCTGCCCATCCCACACACACTTTAATGACATGCTGCCCATCCCACACACACTTTACTGACATGCTGCCCATCACACACACTTTACTGACATGCACTCCATCACACACATCAGTAAGGGGTGGGAAATTTGTAATGGTTTCTGTAACCCATCACACACACACTATACTGACATGCTGCCCATCACACACACACTTTACTGACATTCTGCTCATCACACATACACTTTACTGACATGCTGCTCATCACACACACAGACTTTAGTGACATGCTGCTCATCACACACACACAGACTTTACTGACATGCTGCCCATCACACACCCACACTTTACTGACATGCTGCGCATCACAGACACACTTTACTGACATGCTGCCCATCACACACTTTACTGACATGCTGCCCATCACACACTTTACTGACATGCTGCCCATCACACACACACACACACACACACACACTTTACTGACATACTGCCCATCAAACACACTTTACTGACATGCTGCCCATCACATACACTTTACTGACATGCACTCCATCACACACACATTTTACTGACATGCAGCCCATCATATACACATTTTACTGACATGCTGCCCATCACACACAAACTTTACGGACATGCTGCCCATCACACACACACTTTATTGACATACTGCCCATCAAACACACTTTACTGACATGCTGCCCATCACACACACTTTACTGACATGCACTCCATCACACACACATTTTACTGACATGCAGCCCATCACACACATTTTACTGGCATGCTGCCTGTCACGAACACGCTCCCAGCTGCCGTGACTTTGGGGTGTTCGCTGTATGAGGTCACACACGATTTCAGCCCGCAGTCTCTCTCTACCTATCACACAGGTTATAGACCTACGGAATCGCCCCCAAACACAGCGCTCTCACACCCCCAGACACTTCAGGTTTTGCCACCACCTATTGAGTACGGGCAATAGGACCCCAATATACTGTCCCACACTGGCACACAGGCTTCTAGTTCCACAAACTAGTAAGACCCACACCAGCACACACAGGGTTAACTCTTCACACCTCCAGACTGTTACACAAATGTAAATGCAAGCACACACAGCTTGTTAATCAAATGTATCAACAAATCACACTGGCATTCAAAGGGTTAACCTGGTCGAGCAATCTCTCTCTTCTAATAGGCTAATGGATTCGTTACGCAACTTATTAAATTATAGATTTAATATACAAAAATACAGGTAAAAAAATAATGAATAACAATTAATGTACATAAGCAAAACAGTTTAAAATAAAAGAGATAACGTACAAAGCGTAACTTACTTATAATCTGTATGCCTGGGGCAGGCAGAAAAAATGGACAGTCCCTCAATTAGATTGATTCCCCAAGAAGCTGACAGTTTGTCTTTTCAGAACACAGGTTTTTAAGCAACATTAAATGGGATGGTCTATACAGGGGCAGCGTTTAATGCTAATAGGGAGTTGTCGCCTGTGACACTTTTTCAATCACCATTTGCCTGTTGCCTGATTTACTAACCAATTCTACTATGTGATATAACTTTTTTGTAGAGCGTGACATCGATCCCATTTTATCATTAATAAATTTCTTATCACTCTGTCCATCCTTTGATACCAAACATGATGACTTTTGATAATGGGACATACGTTTTCCAAATATATGTGATTTCAGCTGTTCCCGGATACTCCCCGTACCTGTCATTCACAACCCTGGTGTGATTTCTTCTCCTCAGTATGTAGTGCCACACAGATTTCCCAACATATGAAAAATTAATTAATTTCCTTTCAAGACCACAGTTCTACCTGCATAAAGACCATACAGGTTTATACAAGAGTCTCCAAGATTCTCACCTAGGCATATGGCTCTCCAATTTACACCTAGTGGTTAGTTGTGTTTACAACCCTATTGAAAGGAAGTCAATTAGCTAGTGGAAATACATGATCAAATACAATGGAAGTCTGTGATCTGCATATCTTGAGCTGGTCTCTTCACAAAGGGTTTGCTTAAACTTAATTAACTTCTACTGGGCTCATTTGGTCACACATTTATCTTAGTTGAAGATCAGGTTCATTTATATGTAGCTATGCAAAGTTTTATTTGGGCCCTGACATTCAATATTCTATTTCATCATATCAGATTTATGCTCTCATCCTGACACTGCCCATCACACACACACTTTACTGACATGCTGCCCATCCCACACACACTTTAATGACATGCTGCCCATCCCACACACACTTTACGGACATGCTGCTCATCACACGCACACACACACACAGACTTTACTGACATGCTGCTCATCACTCACACAGACTTTACTGACATGCTGCCCATCCCACACACACTTTAATGACATGCTGCCCATCCCACACACACTTTACTGACATGCTGCTCATCACACGCACACACACACAGACTTTACTGACATGCTGCTCATCACACACACACACACTTTACTAATATGCTGCCCATCACACACCCACACTTTACTGACATGCTGCCCATCACACACACACTTTACTGACATGCTGCTCATCACACGCACACACACACAGACTTTACTGACATGCTGCTCATCACACACACAGACTTTACTGACATGCTGCCCATCCCACACACACTTTAATGACATGCTGCCCATCCCACACACACTTTACTGACATGCTGCTCATCACACGCACAGACTTTACTGACATGCTGCTCATCACACACACACACACACTTTACTAATATGCTGCCCATCACACACCCACACTTTACTGACATGCTGCCCATCACACACACTTTACTGACATGCTGCTCATCACACACACACTTTACTGACATGCTGCCCATCACACACACTTTACTGACATGCTGCCCATCACACACACATTTTATAGACATGCTGCTCATCACACAGACTTTACTGACATGCTGCTCATCACACAGACTTTACTGACATGCTGCTCACCACACACACACACTTTACTGACATGCTGCCCATCACACACACACACTTTACTGACATGCTGCTCATCACACACACACACAGACTTTACTGACATGCTGCTCATCACAAACACACACACTTTACTAATATGCTGCCCATCACACAGACTTTACTGACATGCTGCTCACCACACACACTTTATTGACATGCTGCCCATCACACACACTTTACTGACATGCTGCCAATCACACACACTTTACTGACATGCTGCCAACCACACACACTTTATTGACCTGCAGCCCATCCCACACACTTTACTGAAATGCAGCCCATCACACACACATTTTACTGACATGCAACCCATCATATACACACTTTACTGACATGCTGCCCATCACACACACACTTTACTGAAATACTGCCCATTAAACACACTTTACTGACCACTTTACATTTTACTGACATGCAGCCCATCACACACACACTTTACTGACCTGCTGCCCATCACACACACACACATTTTACTGACATGCAACCCATCATCACACACACACTTTATTGACATGCTGCCCATCACAAACACACATTTTACTGACATGTTTCCCATCACACACACATTTTACTGACATGCAGCCCATCAATTACCTTATTCATCCCATCCGCCCGCTGCTCCTCACACATGGGATGGCACCTGTCACAGGGATCTGCGGCCAATGAAAGTAGGTGGCTGGCGCTGGAGGAGGGGCCAGCCACCAAGCAATAGAGGCTTGGGACGTTCATTGAACCGGCCGAAAATAGACTGATTCTATCCGGCCCAGGGGGCATATGGCCCCCTGGCCCAGTCCGCCCCTGCTAACAACATTCATTCTTTTACCCAATTATAAAATTTGAACAGTTTCTAAGACAGTCCTTGAATTACGAGAATTGCGGACAATAGCACTCTAGAAATCACACTGTCCCTTCCTTTCCACTCGAGGATCTAGACCATACAGTCTTTAGTTATAATTCAGGAAAGTCTGATCACTGGGCATACGATAACCCACTCCCTTTGATTTGATTGTGGCAACTACGATTTATCTGCCACACTTATATTAGAAAAGATTTTGAGTTTATACGAGAACTCCAGTGAGTGTTTTTTTAAATACACATGTCTTTTGTGTTTATGTTTTTGGTTTTAATATTTCACATTTTCTTTGGCAAGATGATGTCCCATTATTTTTATTTCATAATTAATAAAAGTTACATTTTAGGGTGGAGTGCTGTTTAGCCTTTTCTTATCGAACTCTGTTTCGTTTCTCTTTTTCCAAAATTACTCACAAGGCTATCACCCCCTCCTGTATAAAATTGAATTCATTCAGGAGATATAAATATCACACAGGATGTTCCCCTTTTCTCTTTTATTCTCCTTGTGCGGAGCATTCCTTTCATGTTCTTGGAAGTGAGCAGAGCAGCATCAGCGTGAGAACGAGCCAAGCGGTCAGCATCCCCATCCTGATCCGAACCCACTAACTACGGTCAGGGCTGCCAAGAGGAATTCAGGGCCCCGGTACAACAAATTCATGGGGCCCCCCTCATAGCTGAGCATGGTAAAAAAAAAAATTCAGGGTTGTGGTCGTGCATTTGGGGGCATGGCAAATTCACCATTGGGGCGTGGCTAACACATCAAAATCATTTGGCTCTCAATTCACACGAGCGTCACATATGTCCAAGCACTCCTGGCTTTCAGGACATCTAGCACCAAAGTGTAGTATAGAAAAAATGCAGTGTGTACACAAAGAGTTCAATCTTGGCCTCCACCTTACACTGGGCACAACACTCACCAAAAATTGACATTGTCCCTACTAGAATCACAACATTTCACATACTGTCCTGCTCTCTCCTACCTGTTCTTCTCACTTTCACCACCTGTTGCTGCATGTTTCTTTAGTTGCGGCTTGTCTGGATCCTGGAATGCTGGGGGCCCTATTTGAAAAAAAAAATCTACATTTAGATAATTCCAAACAACCCTGGCGTTAAATCAATACCATCCACGATTAATAATTAGGCCTTCCTCCAGCTCCAATATTACAATAATGTGCCCCTTCATCATCGCCATGCCTTATGATCACACTGCGCCCTCCATGCTGCTTTTGCCCCCTTCATCTGGCTCCCCTTCATCACACTATACTATGCTGCTCCCCCCCTTTTTCAATCCCACTGTGCCATGCCTCCCCCCTTTTTAACCCCACTGTGCCATGCTGCCCACCATTTTTTAAAACCCCACTGTGCCATGCTGCCCCATTTTTTTAACCCCTCTGTGCCCCCCCTCATTTTTTAACCCCTGTCATGCTGCCCCCCCTCATTTTTTAACTTCTCTGTCATGCTGCCCCTCTCCCCGTTTTTAACCCCTCTATGCCCCCCCTCATTTTTTAACCCCTGTCATGCTGCCCCCTCCCTCATTTTTTAACTTCTCTGTCATGCTGCCCCCCTGTTTTTAACCCCTCCATGCCCCCCCCCTCATTTTTTAACCCCTGTCATGCTGCCTCCCCGTTTTTTAACTCCTCCGTGCCCCCCCCCCCCCCCCCCGTTTTCCTCCCTGCACTTACCTTTTCTCCTTTCTTGGTCTTCTCTGCTGCTCTGTGCTCCATTGCTCCAGACTGACTGAATGCTGGGCATGACATGATGACATCACACCTGGCATTCAGACAGTCTGAATGGAGCACAGAGCAGCAGAGAGGAGGGATGCCGGCTCCGCGATCAGGTGAGTATGTTTTGTTGTTTTTTTAAACTAGCCTGCTCTCCCCACCAACGACCAAGCCCCCCCCCTGCAAAAAAAAAAAGAAAAAAAAAAAAAGAAAGAAAGAAAAAAAACGTTTAAAAAAAAAAAAAAAAAGCAGCAGCGCAAGGGCCCTCCTCACCATCTCATCACAGAAAATGCTCAGCATTCCCCCCTCCCCTATCATAATAAATGCCCCTCCATCATAATAAATGCTAAATAAAGTATGCAGCTATGTACAATGTACAACCCTTTCTAAAGTACATTGCACATAGCTGCAGATTTACAATACCCGCTTAAGAGCAGCATTACCAGCGTCGCCTATCTCACTAATGTCATCAGGTCGCGCCAGCGTCTTTTTGCATCGGGATTGGCTGAAGCCAATTCACAAAAGAGTAGTTATGGATCCTCATCGGGAATCACCCTGTCCGGACTGAAGATGTTGGGGTAAGTGTTGTTGGTGTACTTAGCACCATTGGGCCGTACCCTACCCCCAGACCCTGGGCGCAGTGGTGTTGGTGATGACGACTTCAGGCAACCGGAGCTTTTAAGTTCTGCTGCTTCTAACAGCTGTTTGGTCCTTTCATCTTAGCCAAGCTGAAAACGCAGAGCCATACCTATGGTACATGTCAAAAGAGAGTGCGTGTACTCAGCCTGGCTTCACATGAGAATACAAATATGGTTGACTTTTTTCGCTAAGAGATTTTCATTTCTGAGCTGGAGAAATTAGCCATATTTTCTATCCACAGGAGGGCTGGTTAGTGTTCTAGGGCTGAGAGGGGGCACTCTGTAGTATTATTAGTGCTCTAATTTGAAAGTTTAATCCCTCTGAGTGGTGCCAGATCGGCTGTAACAGAGCCGTTTCAACTTCCCGCCCCTCAGTGACGTTAGTTAATTTATTCACTGCACTGAGCTGGGGGCAGGAGATTTAAAAGTGCTCTGAAGTTCCTGCTGTGATCACCTATTATCATCTGTGTTCTGTGCCAAAAGTCAACGAGGTATGTAACGAGTAACATAACAAAGCTCTCCTTATAGCAGCCCACACGCTTTCCTCCTACCTGCCTTGGAAGCTGAATTTGGGGAGCGCACGATGTTCACAAGCTGCACTTCACAGCTGGAAAATATGAGCCACTTGGTGTATGCCATTGCGTGGCTCACTAACATGTCACACACTTGCTGTCCTTATACTGCAGTACCTGTCACTCACTGCCCTGGAAATTGCACTGTTTTACAAATATTATAATAACATATTTTCTTTCATTACGGACCTCGTTTAACTGTGTGCCAATAGATGCACAGGTGTAGACATGTTTACATGTATTTACTATATCCTGTCTCACGTTTATTAAATTCACAAAACGTCATGCTGTGTCTGCAAGATATGAAAAGATCAGTGCTAGTATATCTATTTTGTCTTCGTGGGTGGACTTGGGTTGAAAGGAATTGAAGCATGTGTGCTTGATTTTGCCTTTGTTTTTGCAAAGATATGATGTTTTTGTTTGAGTTGTATGGCTCTATGTGCTGGGGTTTCTTGCATTCCCGTTTATCTCTGCTAGGAGATGGGAAAATCTGGCTGCTATAGATGGACATACACTTCAAGTTGTCACACTGGCTGCACTCTGGAGCGATGTGTCAGTGTGCAGTATACTACAATGCTCAGTATAAATCTCTATCTAGTCCACTGCACTGCGGATAAATTTCTTCTAAAGTACTGTCAATCTCAGTGCATTGCACTATATAACTGCAGAGCGCATGTATATCTATGTATAACCAACGGTATCAACTATATATCTAGCCAAGTGCCCTTCTCATTCACTGGAAGTAATGGTTCTCAGTGGAATGCATAGGATATAGAGAGATGCACTATGCCAGAGACATTCAGAAGTAAGTTGCAGCACGCATACGAGGGCGAGACAGCAAGCTGACTGTGATCATCTGTGAACATCTGATAGTGGAGACAACATGGCAGCGTGTGGACACTTAGAATACTTGTGGGAGATCTCCATTGGAAACCACGAGATAAACTTCTGTCCACTAGGAAAACCACCAATAGCTGTACTTTGGGTAAGACAGCACAATTTACATTTACAATTTAAGGGACTAATAGAAGTCAGTTTGTATGATAAAGATCCATTTATTCTCTTAATGTTTCGATGGAGAGTCTCTCTGAGATGATTCTATTCAGATTGTTTATATTGACAACAGGGCCGGACTGGGACTAAAAATCAGCCCTGGCATTTAAAGCACACAGGCCCACCTCTGTTGATAAGCTGGAAAAAAAAATGTGTGCCGCGGTGCCGCCAAAGGCGTAGCTACATTATGTTGGGGGCGTGGTCAAAATGGTGCGTTGATACATACATTATAATAAAACATTACATTTATCAGACCCTCCCCATCCACATTACGCCACCCCCCAGATACATTATGACACCCCCAGCCCACTGTACTTATCTATGAGTGAGCAGGGAAGCTCTTAGTCTCACGAGATTAATAAATCTCGTGAGACTTAGAGCTCCGCTGCTTGCTCTGCAGGCTGTGCCCTGTCCGGGACGGAGCACAGATCCTCCTGCTGACCAACTGGATTAAGGCTCGGGGGGCCCGGGCACTTAAGTCAGGGGGGCTCCTATGATGCAATTTGGCTATTAGACAAATTTTTGACAAATACAAAGGCAATACAGTGTGTACTACTGTTAGGTGCACGCAGTTCTGCCTTAACAAGCAGTACAGTGTGAAGCAGGACATATCTCCCAACTGTCCTTGTAGTCAGACCAAATCCTGACTAAGTGGGACAGTCACCCATCAAATTCAGAACAGTTGGCAGACTGTCCTGGTCTCTCCTACCTGTCTTGTCATGGTCACCACTTGTGGCTGCTGGTGTCTTTAGATCAGTTGCTGCTTGTCTGGATCCTGGAATGTTGGATGCCCTATTTGGAGAAAAAAATGAGCAGATGAAATTTAGCCCTGGTGTTAAATCAATATAGCATCCATGTTTTAAAATTAGGCCTCACTGCAGCCACAACATTAAAGTACTAGTATTCACATTTGATAAATAAATCTATTTCCCTCCAACTAGCCCTGACATTAAATAGTATTCCCATTTAATAAATAAAACTATTTCCCTCTCTCCAAAGGACCCCAGCATTAAATTAAAAATCCAATCACCCCATCTGAAATTGATAGGCCCCACTATTAAATTGCCCCCATCTTCACCCCACAAATAGAATAGCACCCAATAATTAGCCCCCACCTGCAATTCCCTATTAGATTAACAGCCTACCTCCCACATTATATTAAGAGCTACCCATACACACATTATGGTCATACACAGGCCCACACACACATACTATAGTTATACTGTTACACACATACACAATATAATCATAACCTGTCACACACACACACATACTATAGTTATACTGTTACACACATACACACTATAATCATAAAGGTCATTCTTTGGATATTTTTTTGGGGGGTTATTTTTTTGGTAATTTGTATTCAATGTCATTCAGAGCTTGATTTATATATTTTTTAACTTTGTCGATCCTATTTTTATTGGCGCCTGTCAGTAAATTCTGTGTTATTTTTTGTTACACTATAATCATACCCTGTCACACAAATAGATAGATACCCTGTCACACAAATAAATAGATACCCTGTCACACAAATAGATAGATACCCTGTCACACAAATAAATAGATACCCTGTCACATAAATAAATAGATACCCTGTCACACAAATAAATAGATACCCTGTCACACAAATAAATAGATACCCTGTCACACAAATAAATAGATACCCTGTCACACATATAGCTCCCCTGTCCACATATAGCTCCCCTGTCCACATATAGCTCCCCTGTCACACATATAGCTCCCCTGTCACACATATAGCTCCCCTGTCCACATATATGTCACACATATAGCTCCCCTGTCCACATATAGCTCCCCTGTCACACATATAGCTCCCCTGTCACACATATAGCTCCCCTGTCACACATATAGCTCCCCTGTCACACATATAGCTCCCCTGTCCACATATATGTCACACATATAGCTCCCCTGTCCACATATAGCTCCCCTGTCACACATATAGCTCCCCTGTCCACATATAGCTCCCCTGTCACACATATAGCTCCCCTGTCACACATATAGCTCCCCTGTCACACATATAGCTCCCCTGTCCACATATAGCTCCCCTGTCCACATATATGTCACACATATAGCTCCCCTGTCCACATATAGCTCCCCTGTCACACATATAGCTCCCCTGTCACACATATAGCTCCCCTGTCACACATATAGCTCCCCTGTCACACATATAGCTCCCCTGTCCACATATAGCTCCCCTGTCCACATATATGTCCCACATATAGCTCCCCTGTCCACATATAGCTCCCCTGTCACACATATAGCTCCCCTGTCACACATATAGCTCCCCTGTCACACATATAGCTCCCCTGTCACACATATAGCTCCCCTGTCACACATATAGCTCCCCTGTCCACATATAGCTCCCCTGTCACACATATAGCTCCCCTGTCACACATATAGCTCCCCTGTCTACATATAGCTCCCCTGTCACACATATAGCTCCCCTGTCACACATATAGCTCCCCTGTCACACATATAGCTCCCCTGTCCACATATATGTCACACATATAGCTCCCCTGTCCACATATAGCTCCCCTGTCACACATATAGCTCCCCTGTCACACATATAGCTCCCCTGTCACACATATAGCTCCCCTGTCCACATATATGTCCCACATATAGCTCCCCTGTCCACATATAGCTCCCCTGTCACACATATAGCTCCCCTGTCACACATATAGCTCCCCTGTCACACATATAGCTCCCCTGTCCACATATATGTCCCACATATAGCTCCCCTGTCCACATATAGCTCCCCTGTCACACATATAGCTCCCCTGTCACACATATAGCTCCCCTGTCACACATATAGCTCCCCTGTCACACATATAGCTCCCCTGTCACACATATAGCTCCCCTGTCCACATATATGTCACACATATAGCTCCCCTGTCCACATATAGCTCCCCTGTCACACATATAGCTCCCCTGTCACACATATAGCTCCCCTGTCCACATATAGCTCCCCTGTCACACATATAGCTCCCCTGTCACACATATAGCTCCCCTGTCACACATATAGCTCCCCTGTCCACATATATGTCACACATATAGCTCCCCTGTCACACATATAGCTCCCCTGTCACACATATAGCTCCCCTGTCCACATATATGTCACACATATAGCTCCCCTGTCCACATATAGCTCCCCTGTCACACATATAGCTCCCCTGTCACACATATAGCTCCCCTGTCCACATATAGCTCTCCTGTCCACATATATGTCACACATATAGCTCCCCTGTCCACATATAGCTCCCCTGTCCACATATAGCTCCCCTGTCCACATATATGTCACACATATAGCTCCCCTGTCCACATATAGCTCCCCTGTCACACATATAGCTCCCCTGTCCACATATAGCTCCCCTGTCCACATATATGTCACACATATAGCTCCCCTGTCCACATATAGCTCCCCTGTCCACATATGTCACACATATAGCTCCCCTGTCCACATATAGCTCCCCTGTCACACATATAGCTCCCCTGTCCACATATAGCTCCCCTGTCACAGATATAGCCCCCCTGTCACACATATAGCTCCCCTGTCCACATATAGCTTCCCTGTCCACATATAGCTCCCCTGTCACACAAACTACCCCCTCCCTCTTACCTTGTGCGCTCCGCAGCGCGCTGTACAGTCTCTCCTAACACATGGGACGGCACCTATCACATGGTGCTCGTCCCATGTGACATCTCCAGAGCCATTCATAGAAGAGAGGGGAGGAGCGACCACACCAGGAAGTAAGTGTATTGCCGACCCCACTGCTCAGCACACAGACTGTCATGCTGAATTCTGGCATGACAGTCTGTGTGCTGAGCGATGGGGCCGGCCAGCTAGCAACCGGCCCATCTGGCCATCGGCCCTTCTGGCATTTGCCAGAAGTGCCAGATGGCCAGTCCGGCCCTGATTGACAAGAAATGTTCTACCTATGGGATACTAATTTGCGTCCATAGGTGAGTGGCACTTGTTTGTACTGGTATTACTATATCCCCTAAGGAAAAGCGAACATAGTGACATTATTCACTTATTTGTGTACACTTATTATTATTTCTATTTCATACACACATGGTCTATATTTATTTACCAACTCCCCTCAGACACACGACTGAATATCTCTCTGGATTTCTTACCAAACACACAGAGTGTAGAGCTAATTTATTTTCTTTATAGTTGTTGTAATCAAGGATGCTGGATACTGGTGCATAGGATGTCACAAATGAGAGAAAAGCTGGTGCGCAGGGGGTGATGTGTGATAAAAAAGCTGGTACGCAAGGGGTAAAAGGAAAGAAAAGCTGGGGAACATTGTGACATGAGAAAAAAAGCTCCACATACAGTACTAATACATTTTCTTAGATTAGCTTGTAGTTTAGGGCTTGCGTGTCTTAGAAAGAGACAGTAGAGCAACTTCATAAAAAAGTAGAACTACAAAAACCTTGCAGAGCTTTTCTCCATCCAGGCATGAGGAAAGCGTGTGGGCTGCTATAAGGAGAGCTGTGTCATTGTTTTTGTAGTTCTACTTTTTATGAAGTTGCTCTACTGTCTCTTTCTAAGACACGCAGGCCTTAAACTATGATAAAGCTAAACGAAGAAAAAGTAATAGTACTGCATGAGTATATTCCAGTGAACACACAAATCTGTGAATTAGCAGTTCCACCATTTTGTGAGTGACAGCAATCTCACTACATGATAGTGCTGAATCTGCAGCTAACTACAGGATGTGATGGCATACCATGTCTGTATTGCTCAAGTAACACGTTCATTAATGTTTCTGCCTTGATGGTTGTAATTCCATTGCTTTTTGGAGTTTGAGTGGAAGAGTTTCAATAATTTTCTTACATTTTAGATGGTGTGTAAGGAACCTTAATCGGACATGTTAAACCGTAAGGTTTTTCGTTTATGGAATCTATCTATCATTAATCAGAGCTCACATGGGCAGTATGGCGGCTTAGTGGTTAGCACTTCCGACTCACAGCACTAGGGTCATGAGTTCGATTCCTGACCATGGCCAGGAATCGTGGAGTTTGCGTGGGTGTGCTCCAGTTTCCTCCCACACTCCAAAGACATTAAACGGCTGCTATAAAATTGACCTTAGTGTGTGTGTGTTAAGGAATTTAGACTGTAAGCGCCAATGTGGCAGGGACTAATGTGAGTTCTCTATACTGTGACCGGGTCCCCCGAGTGCAGTGGGCATCTTGAAATGGATTCCCATGCCGGGATCATTACCAGGCGCCGGAGGGGTTAAGTCACAGGTGCTACGTGTATACTTTAAATGTGTTTAACTTAAATAAAAATGTGTTCCTGTATGTGCGCTGCAGTGCTAGGTGGGTAGTGCCCAGCACTACAGCAGGGAAAGGATTCAAATGTAATTACAATTAAAATTAATGAAAATGTGTATGTGTAGGTGCTGCAACGCTGGTAAAGAACCAATGCACAGCACTGAATGGGTTAACTCTTGGCGCCAGGAGTATAACTGTGTGTATCATGTGGTTTAAATGTGCAAAGTGTATTTAAATGTCTGTAATGTGTATGTATATGTGTATATAAAGTAAAAAAGCACTTACCTTATGCTGGGGCTGCAGGGGCAGTTCTGGATACCCAGCTTTAGTGGTTACCGGAGGGACTTAGCAACCAGCCTTCTGGAAGCCAATGGGTCCATGAGATGCAGCACCTCCTGGGGTTCCCAGAAAGCCAAGAGCTTCAACTAGTGACATAGAAACATAGAATTTGACGGCAGATAAGAACCGCTTGGTCCATCTAGTCTGGTTTAAGGTAACCTTAAACCTTTTTTGATTCCTTATTCTTTATAAGGATATTCTTATGTCTATCCCAAGCATGTTTAAACTGCTCTACTGTATAAGCCTCTATCAGCTCTGATGGGAGGCTATTCTACTTAGTTTTTCCTCAAATTTCCTCTGAACCTACTTCCCTCCAGTTTCAGTGCATGTCCTTGTGTTCTAGTACTTCTCTTCCTTTGAAGAATGTTTCCCTCATGTACCTTGTTCAAACCCATGATATATTTGAAAATTTCTATCATGTCCCCACTTTTCCTTTTCTGCTCCAAACTATACATATTAAGTTCTTTTAGTCTTTCCAGGTAAGTTTTGTGCTGTAAGCCATGCACCATATTAGTTGCCCTTCTCTGTACACTTTCTAATGTATTTATATCCTTCTGGAGATATGACTTCTAGAATTAAACACAGTATTCTACTTGAGGCCGTACCAATGACCTATACAGTGGCATTATTACTTCTTTCTTTCTGCTACTGATTCCTCTTCTTATGCAACCAAGCATCTGACTTGCCTTCCTTATTGCTTTGTTGCATTGCTTACCTACCTTTTAGTCACCTGAAATAGTGACTTCTAGATCCCTTTCCTCTTCAGTAGTTTCCATTATGGTTTCCTCCCACACTCCAAAAAACATATTGTTTAGTCAATTGGCTGCTATTAAAAATTGCCCTTAGTCTCTCTCGGTCTGTGTGTGTGTGTGTGTGTATGTTAGGGGATTTAGATTGTAAGCTCCAATTGGGCAGTGACTGATGTGAATAAGTTATCTTACAACGCTGCGGAATTAGTGGCGCTATATAAATAAATAAATAGATGATGATGATGATTATAGTGCCATTAATACCTTTGGGTTTTTGAGACCCAAGTGCATGATTTTGCATTTTTTGGCATTAAACTGTAGTTGCCACTCTCTTGACCATTCCTCTAGTCTACCTAGATCCTCATTCATTTTTTTCACCCCTCCTAGTGTGTCTACCCTGTTGCATATCTTTGTGTCATCTGCAAAAAGGCATACTTTCCCTTCAATACCATTTGCAATGTCTCCAATAAAGATGATAAAAAGTACTGGTCCAAGTACAGATCTTTGGGGTACTCCACTGATAACCTTTCCCTCCTGTGAATGTACTCCATTTACTATAACACTCTGCTTTCTATCCTGCAACCAAGATCTTATCCATTCCACCATCTTTGAATCCAATCCCAAGCTTTCAAGTTTAACAGTCTGATTAGTGACAGTGTCAAAAGCCTTACTAAAATCTAGATAAGCTATATCTACAGCCCCTCCTTAAACTATTACTTTAGTCACCTAGTCAAAAAAGTCAATAAGATTTGTTTGATATGATCCTTCCCCAGTAAATCCATGCTGCTTGGGATTTTGTAAATTAATGGATTTGAGATATTCTACAACTCTTTCTTTTAAGTGTGTTTCCATCAATTTTCCTACTACTGATGTAAGGCTCAGTGTTTTGTAGTTGCTTGCCTCTTCCTTGCTTCCACTTTTGTGTAGCGGGACTACATTCGCTCTTTTCCAGTCCTATGGAATTACTCCTGTAGCTAGTGACTGATTGAATAATTCTGTTAATGGTGTTACCAACACCAGTTTAAGCTCATTTAATATCCTTGGATGTATCCCATCTGGCCCCATTGATTTATCCACTTTCAGTTTTTAGAGCTCTGTTAGGACCTTCTCCTCTGTAAATGTACTTGTATCTACCTCATTTTTATGTATACTTGCAACTTAACTGTGGTCCCTTCCCTGCTCTTTCTGCAGTGAACTCTGAGCAAAAATAATTATTAAGATGATCTGCTATTACCTTGTCTCTGTCAACAAAACTCTCACTCTCTGTCTTTAGTCTTATTATTCCTCCTTTTGTTTTTCTTCTTTCACTTACATACTGAAAAAAGTTTTGCCCCCTTTACCTACTGACTGGGCCATATCCTCTTCAGCTTGTGCCTTTGCACATCTGATTACCTTCTTACCCTCCCTCTGTTTAGCAAGATACATCCCTTTGTCTTCATTATTCTGCTTATATTTCCTAAATGCCATCTTTTTTTCTTTCACAATACTTGCTACTTCTTTTGCAAACCACACTGGCTTCCTTTTTCTTGCACTTTTCTAAACCCTTTTGATCTGTTGCTTTAAGTATTGCACTTTTAATTTTTCCCATCTCTCCTGCACTCCTTTTAAGTTCTTCCACTCTGCCAAAGAGACACTTACACATTTTCCCATCTCTACAGAGTCAGCCTTCCTAAAATCTAACACATTTGTTTTTATGTGGTATGAGTCGGTCTCTGTCTTTATACTAAACCATACTGCTGGATCCTAGGTTCTCACCCACATTTACATCAGTTATTCTGTCACCATTTGTATGAATTAAGTCTAATATTGCATCTTTGCGAGTGACCTCCCTCATTATTTGCTTGAGGGATGCTCCTTGCAAGGAATTCAGAATATCCCTACTTCTAGTGAAACTTGCAGAAGACTCCTCCCTGTTCACATAAGGTAGATTAAAGGCTCCCATAATTATTACCTCTCCTTTTAAAGCCATTTTATTAATGTCCTGCAGTAAGTTCCTGTCCAGTTCTTCTTCCTGACCTAGTGGTCTAGAGATCACCCCAGTAGGAAGAATAGCCTTGTCGCCCAATTCTATGGTCACCCAAAGGGCCTCAGTTTTGTTTTCAATACTTTGTATTAAAGTAGTCTTTATGCCTTTTTTCACATACATTGCTACCCCTCTTCCGGTTCTTCCCACTGTGTCCTTCCTAAATAAAGTATATCCCAGTATAGCTATGTACCAGTCATGATTTTCATTGCACCATGACTCTGCTGCATCGGGATCTGGCTGCTCTCCCCTGGTACTATTTTTGGCCAGGGAGCAGAGCCAGACCCTGGAGCTCAGTCCCAGGAAGTCAGTGTGGGCGGGAGATTTAAAAGATAAACCTCCCTTCCCAGACAAAACGGCACCAGGGGAGGAGTGTGTGCTGGGACCCCCTCTCCCTGGCAGCTCATGGACGGGGGGGGGGGAGTATACTCCCCGCTGCCACTAGTTTCTATGTAAAAAGGTGTTGACTTCTCTGGCCTGATTCACCTGCAGACTGCATGAATCAACCCATATTGGTTAAAAGGTAAAGGAGGAAGGATTACCTCCTACTAAGACTGGTCTCCAAATGTGTATAAAAAGAGCATTGGTTTCTATTGAAATGCTTTATTGTTTCTTCTGACCTCCTGATCACTGGTCCCTTCAACCAGTGTGAACTGTCCTTGTTAGAACTACTGAAGCTAAATAAACATCATTTGCTTCAAAGACCTGATTGACAACTTCTTCCATGCTGAAATTCCTGAGACCTACAGATTAGACCCAACTCTAATCCGTTTCCGGCTATTATGAAGTTTGGGCCAAGCTTTCCGATACCACCCCTCTACCCAGCAGTTCTGGTCAGTGTGATAGGCCAGGATGGATCCATCCACATCAACCCTGATCCATAGGACGAGTTCAGGGGTACCAGCCCAGGTACACCAGCAATGGGGTACACTAGCAGCGACAGTAACCCAGAAGGAATGTGGTTCTAGATGATGTTAAGGAGTCCAGTGGTGACAGCAGCTTAAGCCTCTTCTACTGTGGTTACTGCGCATTTGGGATAAAGAAAGGGAACGGTGGCAAAGTAAGCCCAGCCGGTTCCTAGCAGCAACAGACAGGGTGGCATAGGCGATCCATCCTGTCACAGTGGTGTTATATAAATAGCTAATGATGTTGATAGAGGGTAAACTATTGTTTTATTGTTCTCTTGTTCATGTGAATATATGCTATGGATTTAATTTTATATGGTATAGACATCTGCATAATGCATATGAATATCACCCCTCCATTAAGATGTTTGACTCATGTTTGCCATAGTCCAACAAAGAGTTAATTTCTATTGGCTGGAGACAGTAATGACGCTGCCAGACAAAAAACAAAAAAAAGGTATCCCATTACCTATGACAGACACAACCCATAGAGAAAGTCTACTAGTCAGATGAAACGTGTTGGGTATGCCTCCTATGACATCACACAGGAAGGAAGTATTGCTCATGTGTTCCACAATGGAATACACGCCAAACCTCTGATGGATCACACTGCTACCATTGAACTGGTCTAAGCTCACAGAGGCAGTTTTATTCCATCATACTGGATTGCCATTCTAGCGTAGGATTTGCTGACTGACTGAATTACACTCCAGTTTCTGGACTTTATTAACACCTAAGAACCAAGCAAGTAACTGGGCAGTTAGCCCAGTCCTCATCTTTCTTTTTACTTTTTTATCTTTAGCCTCTTTTTTATCTTCATTTTTACATCGTGAAGTTACTCTTGACTGTGTGTTATAATGATTTGGCATCACATGATGACCTCTAGTTAGTTTAGCTCAATTTTACATGTATGTACAGCATTTCAGAGTTTTGATAAACAAGCACAAGAGATGATAAGGGCTTTTGAGGATAAGGGATATCCATCAAGAACCCTTAAAAAAGCATATGAATATACCAAACATATAGACCGTAATTCTCTCCTAGAATCGAAAAAGATAATTTCTGCAAATAATAAAACTGAAATAATAGGTAGTGCAAAATTTATTTCGAAATTTAATAGCAAATCAATGGCGATAAAACGTATTATTCATAAGAATTATCATATCTTGAAACAGGATCCTATTTTAAGTACCATGTTTCCAGAAAAACTGTTGAAGTAATAATTAACAAAAACCCTATATTACCAATTAGTTCAATAGAATGAACCAATGAACTTGAATTTTGTTTCTGTGTGTCTTTAAGAGAACGGAGAAAAACACATATTGCATAACAAGAGACACGTTTGTAATTTTCCATTACTGCACAAGTCATGAGAAAAACAGATTAGATCATGGTCTTATGATTGTACTTAGCAATATCACCGGATATGTCCAAAATAAATATTGGCACCGTTAAAGGTCAAGCTGACCATCCAATAGAACATTGTTATTTTAATGATAGAGTGCCAGCAGTGATGTAAGCTGGGAAGGTGTGTTTTGAAGTAAGAAGGAGTTTCATATCTTATAAAAGAATAAGTTAATCAAATATAGGGGGTCAATTGGCATTTGAGACCCTAGGCGTATGTCTGCTTTGTTCAGTATGGCTGTATCTATGTATTATATCTTTTTAATAAATTATAGAAATATTATATTTTGGAAACCTGCTCATCTCATTAATTATTTAAAGAGACGGGAAGAAAATAACTTATACAAGCTGGGGGGCGATTGTCCTATGAGTATCACATACCACACCTTACTCTCTTCATGACTGCTTCGACAAGGGGTAGACGATTTAATGACCTACACTCTTCTGCACTGGTGAGTATCAGATGTAGATATATCTATGTATATCTGTGCTCCGAAGTCTATCGAGTGTACCGAAGCAGTGAGTGAAGAGAGGGTGGGGGGGATGCTGATATGTAAAGTAACTTAGGACCTTATTGCTAAATGTGTGGTAGTTAATTTAATGTGTTTCTGCAGAAACTTAGTAACTTAAGAAAATATTGTTGGTTTAAATGTTGCTAAAATGTGCTTTTTTCCAGACTGGCCACCCATAACTGGCAAAAGACATTTTAGTGTTTTAGTGCTCAACACTGTAGAGATGTGACTTGCAAAGTTAATGTGTTAAATGAAATGCTTTTGCAGTATAGGCTGATGACCTATACTTGACAGAAAGCGTTGTGATGTTTTGCGATCTACTCGGTAGACTTATTTGGAAAAAATAATAAGTTATAATATACGAGTAGAAATGCCGGTTTCTCGTGATGGACGCATCCCTGATGAATTGAGACTTTAAGTCAGGATAAAGTCTGCTTTTCATAAGGAGAGAAAGGGCGTGGCGTGGCGTGGCGTGGTGTGGTTCCCCCCCCTCCCCCTCCCCCCCAAGTCAAATAAGTGTGTGCCTATAGAGTTTTAAATCCTGATTGCATGAAAACTCTAAAACAGGGGATGCCAGGGAAAAAATAACATATAAATGTGAGATTAAATTCTCTTATAATAGTAAAGTGAAAAAAAAAATAAGACGGTTGAAATGTTGTTTAATTGTTAGGTGTTAATAAGTGACATGAGCAGTGAAAAATTTTTGCATCAATTTCAAATTGCAGAAATAAATATATAATTATACAGCCAGCGCAGCGTATAATCTTATCATGTTTCATCTATTCCTGACAGAAAAAAAAAATAAGGAAACTGAATGGGTTGAGGTTTTTTTGATCAGTGAATTTTTTGTTTCATACATCTGTCTCATACTTTTGTTATCCATACTGATACTTAGTTCTATTGCGGTAAATGCTGGACATTTAATTTCTCTATCATCTTGAGATGAAATAAGTTTGTTTTTGTGAAGACAATAGGCTAAAGATAGTCTGATTTTTTGTAGTGCCTGTTAAGACTTGTGTAATGATTAAATGAGGTTTTAAAGCATAGAGAAATGTCTCATTGCAAGTGTAAGTTTATCTTGTGTGTGTGCATTCCAGAGGTTTTTTGTGTGTGTGATTTCAGTGTGTGTTCAGTGAAACATCTGGTTTTAATATGCGTAGTACGTATGAGAAAATTATGTGCTTAATTTTCAGAACGACAGGGAGATAGGAGAAAAATATATATATATATATATTGTCAGAAAATATGTTGGTTTTATGAATCTGGAAGATATACAGATTAAATTTAAGGTTTAAAGACTTTTATGGAGGTATTAAGTAAATAAATAGTATTTGTCAGTTTTATAGCAAGCAACTGCAAAAGACAGGGTCACACCCAGATTGGAAGGGACTTTGTTGATTGAATCGGCAGAAAAGCATGAGATGAATATTTAAATAAGGTCTTTAATGTGTGTTAAATAGTGAAATAGTGATTTTGCAGATGAAATGTATGTTAAAATATTTTCAGAGCGATTGCATAATGTTTTTGGGCATGTAGTGTGAACCGAATCTCCGGTTACACATAGAACACAATGTGTGTGTTTAAACTTTGAGAATTCGTTGCTGTTTTGAATTACAATAATTGATATTTTAAATACGGCAACAAAATCTGTGTTATGTTAGCTTCATCAGAAAATATGGCATCTGTGTAGTGATTTACATAGGGAGATTGAGAAATAATAGCTGTGTCAGTAATCCATTCGTTTTTTTTTGAGGTTTCGCCATTTTGCAAAGATGTCTCTACTCCCATCTCCCACGTCTTATGGAATTGGGCGGATTTTTCATTTGTCATGCCAAGAGGAGGAGTTCAGTATATGGAAAATTTTCTGTGTTCTGAGCTTTTATCATTGAATGGACAAATGACTGGACCCCGCCCTGCATACCCATGCAGATCTCAGTCATAGATTGCGCAGCGTTGATTTTTAATGCTAATAAGAAGTATTTAGAATATTGTTTTTGTTGCCAACAGGGGGTTCAATCTTTATAAAGTTTTATAGACAGTTCTAATTATTTGTTATAACGTGTGCAGAATAATTTGCAATCTTTTGTACCTACAGAAAACCGGAATATGTGGATGTTCTGCAGTGAAGAAACGAAATAATTATTGTGTTTTCTTTCAGAAGTATCCAAGAAGGAGAAAATTAATTTACCTAATTAAAAAGATTAAATTGTTGGACACCTGGCCAGAGATATTTAGGTTTCCTAAAGGGTGGTCCTGATAT
This sequence comes from Mixophyes fleayi, assembly GCF_038048845.1. Lineage (NCBI taxonomy): Eukaryota > Metazoa > Chordata > Amphibia > Anura > Limnodynastidae > Mixophyes > Mixophyes fleayi. The sequence goes on from NC_134412.1 coordinate 42,491,386, forward strand.
TTGAACACCCTTTACCTCAGAATAATGAAAAGAAAAAAAATAAATAAAAGCAGTACATTTATTTCTTGATATGTCACAATTATGTAGCCAGTGAATACTAGTATTTTCAGCCACAGCTGTATGCTAGATGAAGTTGAAAAACATTATCTAGCATACACTTCTTAATACATTGAGGCAGTTGAAGAGATTAAAAGACTCTACCCCTGCATCAGGCATCTAAAATTATAAGAAATGCTTTTTTTGTACTGAAGATAACACTGTTTTAGGATATCTAAAAGATAATTAGTGTACAATTAGATAGGTAGCAAAAGCATTAACTTTATGTTAAAGGTTTATAGCCATAGCAGCTATTATTGTGGAACAGATACAGGATATTGTGTTGCAGCGTGAGTTACATTTTTTTGTCCCTCGTGTTGTCACATAACTCCTGAATAATGCACAGACTACACATGTGTCTGTAGCAAGGTGTATACAATGGGAAATGAAAAAAATTAAATTGCTTTAGTTCTTCTAACATTACAATATGCAAATGTCAGAATCTCAATTTTGTTACATCATTGTCTTAGAAACCTCACATGACAAGGAAAACAATGAGCATTATTGAATTAAGTAAATGTGTAAGTTTTTTTCTGTATTACCAGACATTTCTGAGACTACATTGGAGAATTTAGATTAAAGTTTCTTTACTGATGAAAATGTTTTATAGATAAATGCATGAGAGCTCACTAGTGACAGTATGTGCAATCACTATACATAATGAGATAACAGCACTCATCAGAGCATGTCAACTAGGTAAAAGAAAACGAGTAAACAGTTACACAGATTAATAATAACACAGTAGTTTATGATTTTGGAATTATTTGAAAATATAGGGGTTACCTAACATCAATGCCTAACACCAACGGGAACACCTATATAACATGCACAAACAGTCAAACAACTGATAGAGGCTATACAGTTGCCAAAAGAGGTTGAAGCCATTAAGTGCCAGGCACATACCAAACAGACAGTTAAAGTATTATTAGAATATAAAAATAAAATAAAATGGAAGTTACTCAATCAATTTATAGGGTATAGCAGGTGCTTGAAAGGGAGGGGTTATCCTGAAAGGAACAAATACACAGAGAGATCTCCCAGTACACTGCTATAGCCAGCAACAGATCTGCCAGAAAACAGACTAGCAGACTCTGCAACTCGGAAAAAAAGGCAGCCACATACCCAATTGATGATTTTTAATGATATCACATTTGAGAACTTACGACAATGTCAGTAAAAGTCTATATTGAATGAAATTAATACATGTAAATTGAAACAAAGGATGAAATTTGGGGAGATATAGAAAATAAACCAGTAGCATTAAAAATGTTGTTACCAGCACTTGTAGAAGGTACTCATGGGTTAGTACACATGGGAGCAGATATCATGATTAGAATTGTTAAATCATACTGGTATGCACCAGGATTTACTACTGTTGCTAAGACAAAATGTGGAACATGTGTAATTTGTATTAAAAATAATGAATGAAAGATAGTACCTACTAAGGTCAGACAGTTGCCTAATATAACCTTTTCAGAGGTTACAAATTAGTTTATAGATTTTATTTAATTAAGAAAAAAAAAGAGAAAAAAGTTAAGAGAGTTACAGTATGTGTTAGTTGGTATTGATACGTGTTGGTGGGATGAGGCCTAGTTAACTGCCTCAGAAATAGTACAACTCATTGCTAAGAAGATTTTGCCAGAATTTGTATGTAGATGTAGTTCCCCCAGAGAGTGGACTCATTTCAGAGAAAAAGTGTTTCAAAGAATGTGTAATATGATAGGAATATATTCAAACGTTATTCACTATATCATTCTCAAGCTTCAGAGAAAGTTGAAATAATACATGGAGTAATTAAATAATAACTAAGCATACTAAAGAAACAGGAATGGCACTTCTTTAGTTTATCATGGTAGTAGAATCACTTCTAAACCTCTTCTCAATCTCTCTCCATATGAACTGTTATTGGAATTCAGCCAAGATATGTTATTAATCCACAGACTTCAAGCTGCATCATGATCTAACTGTGCAATATGTCATACAGTTGTCTGAACAATTGCAGAAGCTTCAGAAGGTCCAGAAGAACACTTGAAAAAAGACATTCAACCAGAAGCAGCTCTTAGGCCTGCACACAGAAGATACAACTTAGAGACTATTTTATGGTAAGAAATCTCTTACACTCTGGTTCTATAACGACTGAAACTGCTGTAAAAGTTGCAGAGAAAGACATTTGGATCCATAGTTCCCATTGCAAACAGGTCAAAGACCCAGGCTTAAATGAACCAAAGGACTCAGGACTGAATACAGATAAAGAGACTGAGTTAGGTTTAAAAGAACTCTTCAATCAAGATGGAAGTGATGATGTATAATCAGCTACAAGATTATCGACTTATGACACAAAGAAAATTCAACCTTGTTGCCTTTGTTATAGGAACAATGATATTTGAAGCCTCAACATGTTATTTATATATTTTGGAAAGGAATTGAGGAGAAGTTGGTAAGGTGATAGCCCATCTGAAATATTAGATGAGGATGATTTTAATAAGACTATTTCTGCTTCTTTTCTAAACAGGAAAACCAGAGAATTCAGAAATTGTAAAGGATTACCACCAATTCCAAAATGTATTTGTGAGTATTGTGGTACTCCACCAAAAGAAAGGTGGTTAATATGGTGGTCTGATAATAATGAATATTGCTAGAGAGAATATCCAGTTGACCGATAGCATGTTATGTTAAGTGAAATGTTAGGAGTTACAAATTGTTGAGCGTGTACTAAAGCTCCCTTATTGAGTAAAAATATGCCAATGTTACCATTTCCAGTATCTTATGAAGAATGACACACAAGTAGTCCTAATATGTCAAGGACAAAAGTGAGATTTTAGTGATTATGTTCGAATTGTTGAAAATGTATATAACTTGACTAAATCTCTGGTTATAGTTTTAGCACCTAACTGAATACATTTCTTTTATGTTTAATAAAGCAATAAATGAGGTTAAAACGATAACACCTCAGATATAGGACAGCTTCAGGTATATACATTGCTGCCATAAAACAATAAGTATTTCAAATTGTAAGAATTAGCATGAATAAGTGTAACACAATGGTTATAGTGCCCGAACCATATGGGCCCGAATGTAAAGAACCGTGTACTTTTGATGTAGACAGAGATTTAGGGCTAGATTTACTAAGCTGCGGGTTTGAAAAAGTGGGGATGTTGGCTATAGCAACCAATCAGATTCTAGCTGTCATTTTGTAGAAGGTACTAAATAAATGAAAGCTAGAATCTGATTGGTTGCTATTGGCAACATCCCCACTTTTTCAAACCTGCAGCTTAGTAAATCTAGCCCTTAGAAAATTACGTAAAATGAAAAAAGCTAAACTAAAGATAGAACTTCAAACAGATGTAACTAAGTTTGAAAGGTATGCCACCAAAATACTAAAGAGTAAAATATGTACACAATGCACTTTGTATTAGTAAAATTTACTTTTTAAGCATACACTACCAGAACCAGACTTAGGCGAAGAGAAAATGATACTAGATATAAAAAATGTCACTTGGGTATGATATTCTAAACCATGGTGTTAGAATATTGTGGTTCATTTCTTTTACCAGGAAACATTTATTATATAAACATATATTGAAAATATGCATTTAAATGGTTATTAATTAATTATGAATTATGCTGTTTAAGAAGAGTGGTTCCTCAGTTTTATACAGTGTTGAACGATGAGTTAAAAGAGATATTATTAATAAAAATATGTTCTACTCATTAATAAGTAAAATGGGAATAAATATTGATAATATGTTTACTTATGGAAATTATGAAATTATGGATTTATGAAATTAAATGTTTGCCAGGATTTAATTGAGAATGTGACTGAAATTTATCATGATAACTTTCATTATGTTTACTTGAATTACAGGTATTTAAATATGAACTTTTACAACATTGAGTAGTTTTGGACTATTTAACGGCTCAAACAGGAGGATAAAGTTTAATCCTTGAGACTGAACTTGGAGTCCATTGTTTATTACCTAATGAACGACACTTCCGATCCAGAAGCTACAATTATACGTTATATAAAAAACGCCCATAATACAAAGGATTTTGATGACAAAATTATTATAAAGACTTTTAAAATGATTCATCATGGACATGTCTAAATCAAAGCATATGGTTCTTTGGACTTGAAAAGTGGCCATCAAACCAAATGTATATTTACTTGAAATTTATTGTGATAATAATTGTGACAATATTGTTTCTGTATACTTGTTTAAAGGATAGATTTGTATTGTATACAAATATTTGCGAGAGTCAAACCAATCCGAGAACATCAGTGCTGACAGAAATATATACTCCCATTCAATTAAGTATAGTCACATGAAAAAGTACTTTTTATGTGTATACAAAAGGGTGGAAAACTGTCAAAGTAATAATTAACAAAAACCCTATATTACCAATTAGTTCAATAGAATGAACCAATGAACTTGAAATTTGTTTCTGTGTGTGTTTAAGAGAACGGAGAAAAACACATATTGCATAACAAGAGACACGTTAGTAATTTTCCATTACTGCACAATTCATGAGAAAAACAGATTAGATCATGGTCATATGATTGTACTTAGCAATATCACCGGATATGTCCAAAATAAATATTGGCACCGTTTAAATGTCAAGCTGACCATCCAATAGAACATGTTATTTTAATGATAGAGTGCCAGCAGTGATGTAAGCTGGGAAGGTGTGTTTTGAAGTAAGAAAGAGTTTCATATCCTATAAAAGAATAAGTTAATCAAATATAGGGGGTCAGTTGGCATTTGAGACCCTGGGCGTATGTCTGCTTCGTCCAGTATGGCTGTATCTATGTATTATATCTTTTTAATAAATTATAGAAATATTATATTTTGGAAACCCGCTCATCTCATTTATTAAAGAGACGGAAAGAAAATAACTTATACACAACCTACAGTGGTTTTTAAAAAGAATAAAATGTAAGAAATGTATTAGCTCCAAGTCATTTTTGTCTAACAAAATAAAAACAAAAAGAATCCTAAGCCTCTAGTATAGCGGGCGATATAAAGGGGAGCTATAAGTGTGGTAAACCACGTTGCACAACTTGTCAACATATTAGAAATAAAGAAGTTCACAAGAAATTTTACTATACAAGGTCTCTATAATTGTAGTACTATTTATGCTATCTATGTGCTGAAATGCCCTTGTAGCCTGCAGTATGTGGGTAGAACCACCAGGACTGTTAGAGATTTATGGAACATAATCAATAAAGTACATAATCATAGTGTATCTAGACATTTTATGGATACACATTTCACCAACCCTTCAGGTCTTAGGATGGCGATTATAGAGTCCATAAAACCCACAACTAGAGGTTGAGATAGATTCAAAACCCTCTGTGAAAGGGAGACATTTTGGATTTTTAAACTTCGGATCCTGACACCAGAAGGGCTGAATGAATATCTAGAATTCAATTACAGATAATATCAGCCACTAATTTTCGATCTTCATGTTTAGTAGTTGTAATTTTATACATATATGTATCCAACTTATTTAATTGCTATTACTGGCTAATAGGATTTTATAGAAATTATTATGTGTATATGTTTTTTGTTATCTTTTTTCTTTTTTAGTTGATCCATAATATCCATATGATGTGTTTTTCACCTTATTTTTACAATGTTTAGGTTTCCTTCCTTCCATATAATATTCATAAAATATTTAAACCAGTGGTGGTTCATATATATCTATTTTGTCCTAGTAATTCATTCATGAGAGCATGATTCTCTTAATGACCGTCGTTTAATTACTTAATTCATAAGTCTGTTATCTTTTATTTATTCTAGGAAGTGTTTTTGCCAATAGGCAGAATTTATATTCATAATACCATCTAGTTATAACATAGCTCACTATGCAATTCGAGATCCATATATACTATACAGATATTTATTAAGTTTAAAATGGAATTCCACACACATATTTTTTCTTATTATTTTTTGTCCATAACTTCGTTTTCTTTTTTGTCCATTTCTTCTCCACACAATACCAGAAGACGTGTGGCTCAGCTCATATACACACCGTCCTAGTAATATAATAACGAGGGTTCGATACCCCTCATGGATCACATTTTTTTGTCAATACCACAATTATTTTTTTTCAAATAATTTATTGACAGTGTTTTGCTTTCAATAGGCAACATTGCATTTAATATATATCCAAGGTAATGGATTGACAGGAAATGCAAAGGAGCTACACTCATTTTAGGTTTCTCTTCTCTTCAGCCGATACATGAATCATTTCATATAAGATATTAAGATATAAATATGTATAATGAAATGGAGTTTCACAATTTAATTATATGTAATTTAAGTTTATTTATTATTATTCTTAAGTTTAATAAGCCTTATAAGTGTGGAAACAGAAAAACTATGCTAATAATTGAAAATACCAGTTTCCAATTAACAGAACAGAGCTCTATAAATACCAAGAGAAACATCATTGGACAATCTTTGAAAAAGTTGGCCCTGGAGCTGACGAAACGCGTTAGTTGCCATTTATCTCTGGACTTGTGAACAAAGTGGAGATCAATATTTTTTTATTGCGATTTTCAAGCCTCTGCTCTACTATGTACTAGGAGGTGGTAGTCAGTTTCACGATACTGACTACACCATCAGAGGACAGAACTGCATGAGGAATGCGATTACTAGAGATGGGCGGGTCCGGTTCTCCGAGAACCAAACCCACCCGAACTTTGGGTATCCGAGTACCGAGCTGAGCAGCTCGGTACTCTCCCGCCCATTCCAAATCCAAATCGAGGCCGAACGTCATTGTGACGTCGTCGGATCTCGGGGCTCGGTTCTCGCGATACTTCAACTTTATAAATACACGCCTCCACAGCAATCCATCGCCATTTGACAGAGGGAGAGAGCAGGGTGTAGTCATAGGCTAATTAGAGCAGGGACAGAGAATACAATATTGTTCTTGCAATTGCTCTAACCAAAATCGCTAGTGCAGAGAGGAGGATAGAGGTTTATTATTTTTTCTTCATATTTGGCACTCCCCAGCGCTTTTGGGGTGTCCCCCATAATTGTGCATAAATATTTCTGGCTGTCAAAAGTCATATCTGTCAGCAGTATCTACTAAATAATTTTTAGCACTCCTCAGTGCTTTTGGGGTGTCCTCCCTAATTGTGCATTAATATTTCTGGCTGTCAAAAGTCATATCTGTCAGCAGTATCTACTAAATAATTTTTAGCACTCCTCAGTGCTTTTGGGGTGTCCTCCCTAATTGTGCATTAATATTTCTGGCTGTCAAAAGTCATATCTGTCAGCAGTATCTACTAAATAATTTTTAGCACTCCTCAGTGCTTTTGGGGTGTCCTCCCTAATTGTGCATTAATATTTCTGGCTGTCAAAAGTCATATCTGTCAGCAGTATCTACTAAATAATTTTTAGCACTCCTCAGTGCTTTTGGGGTGTCCTCCCTAATTGTGCATTAATATTTCTGGCTGTCAAAAGTCATATCTGTCAGCAGTATCTACTAAATAATTTTTAGCACTCCTCAGTGCTTTTGGGGTGTCCTCCCTAATTGTGCATTAATATTTCTGGCTGTCAAAAGTCATATCTGTCAGCAGTATCTACTAAATAATTTTTAGCACTCCTCGGTGCTTTTGGGGTGTCCTCCCTAATTGTGCATTAATATTTCTGGCTGTCAAAAGTCATATCTGTCAGCAGTATCTACTAAATAATTTTTAGCACTCCTCAGTGCTTTTGGGGTGTCCTCCCTAATTGTGCATTAATATTTCTGGCTGTCAAAAGTCATATCTGTCAGCAGTATCTACCAAATAATTTTTAGCACTCCTCAGTGCTTTTGGGGTGTCCTCCCTAATTGTGCATTAATATTTCTGGCTGTCAAAAGTAATTTCTGTCAGCAGTATCTACTAAATAATTTTTAGCACACCTCAGTGCTTTTGGGGTGTCCTCCCTAATTGTGCATTAATATTTCTGGCTGTCAAAAGTCCTATCTGTCAGCAGTATCTACTAAATAATTTTTAGCACTCCTCAGTGCTTTTGGGGTGTCCTCCCTAATTGTGCATTAATATTTCTGGTTGTCAAAAGTCATATCTGTCAGCAGTATCTACTAAATAATTTTTAGCACTCCTCAGTGCTTTTGGGGTGTCCTCCCTAATTGTGCATTAATATTTCTGGCTGTCAAAAGTCATAACTGTCAGCAGTATCTACTAAATAATTTTTAGCACTCCCCAGTGGTTTGCGCTCAGAATGGATTCAAAGCAGTCCACATATGATCTGAATGAGCAACCAGGTTCTGTCACCAGTCCTGATGTTAGTGTTCCCAGTACGTCATCTGGCCAAGGCGATGTCAAACAACAGAGTGTTTTCAAATTAGTGCAAAAAACAAAAACCAAAAAAAAATTTACTGTATTGAAGCGAAAAAGAAGTGTAACTGAGCAAAAGTTAAGTGACGATAAAAAAAAAATTGCAAGCATTCCATTCTACACACGCAGTGGCAAAGAGAGAATGAGGCCTTCACCTTTGGCTATTAGTGGCAGATCCCAAAAAGTTACCCAGCCTACAATTGGTGCACAACTACTGTTACGCGTCAAAGCTGAGCTGCAAGATAACAGTGAGGCATTACAGGAGAATATTTGCTCTGATTCACAAATGACAACAATCCCTGTGGAGAGTCCATCCAACAGTGGGATGTCTAATCGTGAGCATTCTGCTGATGTGTGCCTTAATAGCCCGAGTGTAGCCGGTGATACCCAAATTGAGGATGCCACTTTGGAATTAGAAGAGGATGAGGGGGAGATTTGTGTAGGCAACGAGGGTGCTAATGAGGATGTTGATGAGGATGAGGTTGTTTGTGTAAGTCCTGCACCAGTGGCAGCAGTTCTGGCACGTGACAAGAAAAAGGCCATTGTCATGCCTGGGCATAAAACAAAAAAATCCACTTCTTATGTGTGGAATTATTTCTACCCAAATCCAGACAACAATTGTATAGCCATTTGTAGTGTATGTGAAGCCACAGTCAGTCGAGGGAGGGACCTTAACCATCTTGGAACCTCGTCTATGTTACGCCATTTAACGAGAGTTCATGGCAAAGTGTTGGGAAAAGCTGAAAGTTCTTCCCAAAAGAATACAAGCACTCCCTCATCAGCTAAGACCCTCCGCTCACCGACATACCGATGGCTACAAAATACACCCACCACACCATCCTCATCAATATCCTCAGTAGCGCTCGGAGTTAGCCCGGCATCCCACTTAAGGCTGGATGACTCCGGCTCTATTATTGATTCCTCTGAAGAAAGCGTTAGTCCTGCTGCTGCTGTTGCTGCTGCTGGGGGTGAATCGTCATCCCAGAGGCAGGTTAATAAAATGAGCAGTCCTACATTTCAGCAATTAACTGTGAAACAATCATTTGCGAGGGGAAGCAAATATGACAGCAGTCACCCAGTCGCCAAGCGAATCACAGACGCCATGGCTGCAATGTTAGTGTTAGATCTGCGTCCAATCTCCACAATAAACGCAGCTGGTTTTTCACAGTTAATTGAGGTTTTGTGTCCGCGTTACAGAATTCCATCGCGACACCATTTCTCCCGTAAAGCTATTCCACAACTATACCAAAAAGTGTGTAAAAATGTAGAGATTGCGCTGAAAAATGCCATTCTGCCCACTGTTCACTTAACCACAGATATGTGGGCAAGTGGAAGTGGCCAAACCAAAGACTATATGACTGTGACAGCCCACTGGGTTGGTCATTCACCTTCACCAGCAGGAACCGCAGCAGCATGTACAACACTACGTAACATTTGTCACAGGCAGGCCACTCTTTGTATCACCGGCTTCACTAACAGGCATACGGCTGACAATTTGTTACGCAAACTGAGAGATGTGATTGATGCATGGCTTATACCACTCGGACTCTCCCCAGGGTATGTCATTTCAGATAACGCCAACAATATAGTGAGAGCATTACAGCTGGGTGATTTCCAACATATTCCCTGTTTTGCTCACACCATCAACTTGGTAGTGCAGAGCTTCCTACGAAATAACCGTGAGGTGCAGGAGATGCTTTCGGTGGCCCGTAAAATTTCAGGCCATTTCAGGCATTTAGCCACAGCATGTAGGAGATTACAGCAGCTCCAAGAGCAGTTTAACTTGCCCTGCCACCAACTTAAGCAAGAGGTGGTAACTCGGTGGAATTCCACCCTGTACATGCTTCAGAGGATGGAGGAACAGCGCAAAGCCATCCAAGCATATTGCACAAGTCATGACATTGGGAAAGGAGGGGGGATGTATTTCACTCTTGCACAGTGGGGAATCCTTTCAGTGCTGTGCAAGGTGCTGAAACCATTTGAAGTTGTGACATGTGAGGTCAGTGCAGACTCTGCTAGTTTGAGCCAAGTCATTCCTTTAATTAGACTATTGGAAAAGCAGCTTGAGAAAATGAAGGAGGAGCTGAAAGCAAGCAATTCAGCAAAGTATGTTGGCCTTGTGGATCAAGTACTTAATTCGCTTCACAATGATCCTCGAGTTATTAAGATCTTGAACTCGGATCAGTACGTTTTGGCCACTGTGCTTGATCCAAGGTTTAAAACCTACATTGAGTCTTTACTTGTAAATGAGCGAGATGTGAACTTTTGCAAGGAGCTATTGCTCAGCAAGTTGGCCGCTGAACTGGGCCTCGGCTTGACGACGTGTCCTCCTTCACTTTCTCAAGCTGTTGCTCGTAAAAAATTAAATTTCCAAAAAAGAAGCAGGGAAGACACAGGGGGCAGACCAGAACAATTTAACATCTGGGCTGGTTTGAAGGATTTTTCAAAAAAATGTGTCACTTTGCCCATAACTCCATCCAATATGAGTATAAACATGCAAAGGATGGTGGAGGATTACTTTCAAGAGGTAGTTGATATGGAAATGTCAGACAGTCCCTTTCCTTACTGGGAAGAAAAGCAGGCCATTTGGAAACCCATGTACAAACTTGCTTTGCAATACCTAAGCTGCCCACCCTCCAGTGTGTACTCTGAACGAGTGTTCAGCACAGCAGGGAACTTAGTCAGTGATCGCCGTAGAAGGTTACTTCCCAAAAATGTGGAGAAAATGATGTTTATAAAAATGAACTACATCTTCCACGAGGAAGGCCTTCACCATCCAAGACATCCAAGCACTGACTGTTCTCTAATGGCGGATTCAAGCGGCGATGAATTGATAGTCTGTGATGATGACGTACACACTGATGAGGGTGAGGATGAAGCTGAAGATGATGCCGATAACATCTTTTTAAAACTTTCTATGTAAGTGTAGGGTGCAATCTACCCCCAAAGAGGAAAGGGACTTGTGGCATTTCCATATCACATACCATCTTGAAAGGCTGCTGTTAGGGCAATTTATCCTTAAGGGTAGGGTGTCATAGACAGAGTGACCCTAAACTGGCTTTGTCCATTTTTCATAATATTGTACAGTCTATAATGGCTGAATTTTTGGGTATTTTATACAAGTGGAGGGGGGCCTAGAGAGACAGAAACCAAACTGGCTTTTTCCATGTCAATTAATATTGTACAGTCTATAATGGCTGAATTTTTTGGTATTTTATACAAGTGGAGGGGGGCCTAGAGAGACAGAGTGACCCCAAACTGTCTTTCTCCATGTCAATTAATATTGTACAGTCTATAATGGCTGAATTTTTTAGTATTTTATACAAGTGGAGGGGGGCCTAGAGAGACAGAAACCAAACTGGCTTTCTCCATGTCAATTAATATTGTACAGTCTATAATGGCTGAATTTTTTGGTATTTTATACAAGTGGAGGGGGGTCTTGAGAGACAGAAACCAAACTGGCTTTTTCCATTTCTTTACATATTTAACTATAAGTGTAGGGTGTAATATACATTCAAAGACGATGGCTGCATTGCCAATATGCATAGATGGAGAGGAAGACAATCTGTTTTGTGTGTAGAATAGGCCTACCAACGAAGAATTAAACTGTTTTTTTTGGATGATTTATTACCTCAACAATTAGATTACTTGTCTCTAAAACAGTTGGAGCACTAAATTGGGTTAATTTAGGCCCAAAAACATGGATTTTCCAAAAAAATAGCAAAACAAAACCAAACAAAACCAAAACCAAAACCAAAACACGCAATGGCGGTTTTGCAAAACCAAAACCAAAACCAAAACACGACGGTAATCCAGAACCAAAACCGAATCCAAAACCAAAACACGGGGGTCAGTGACCATCTCTAGCGATTACCTAGTACACCGACCTTCTAAGAAAACTAATGAACGCAATTCAGATGACCTCATATTCCAATTGCTTGTCTTGTAGACTGCTGAAAATGACATGATTAGAAACACCGACTTCCCTTAAAGCGGCACTGGACGGACCCACCTGTTATTTATTTCCTGTAAGTATTAGGGGTTAGGGGTGTTAGGGTTAGGAGTTAGGGTTATATTTCATAAGTGTCAAAGGTTTTAATTGACAGTTACATTAAATGTATGCAAATATTCAATATTTGCAGTGTTGACCCTTCTTTTAGAAGACTTCTGCAATTTGCCCTGACAAGCTGTCAATCAACTTTTAACCGACATACTGACTGATGGCTGCCCATTCTTGCCTAACTAATGCTTGGAATTTGTTAGAATTTGTGGGGTTTTGTTTAACCACCCACGTCTTGAGGATTGACCACAAGTTCTCAATGGGGTTAAGGTCTGGGGATTTTCCTGGTCATGGGCCCAAAATTTCGATATTTTGATCCTCGAGCCACTTAGTTATCACTTTTGGCAAAGTGCTCCATCATGCTGGAAAAGGCATTGTGCGTCACCAGACTGTTCTTGGATGGTTGGGAGAAGATGGTCTTGAAGGATGCTTTGGTACCATTCTTTATTCATGGCTGTGTTCTTAGGCAAAATTGTGAGTAAGCCCACTCCCTTGGTTGAGAAGCAACCCCACACATGAATTGTCTCAGGATGCTTTACTGTTGGCATGACACAGGACTGATGGTAGCGCTCCCCTTTCTTTCTCTGACAAGCGTTTTTTCAGATGCCCCAAACAATCTAAAAGGGGATTCATCAGAGAAAATGACTTTACCCCAGTCCTCAGCAGTTCAAAACCTGTACCTTTGAATTTCAGTCTGTCCCTGATGTTTTTCCTGGAGAGAAGTCGCTTCTTTGCTGTACTACTTGACACCAGGTCATCCTCCAATAGTCTTCGCCTCACTGTGCGTGCAGATGCACTCACACCTCCCTGCTGCCATTCGTGAGCAAGCTCTACATTGGTGGTACCCCGATCCCACAGCTGAATCAACTTTAGGAGACGGTCCTGGCGCTTGCTGGACGTCCTTGGGCGCCCCAAAGCCTTCTTCACAACTATTGAACCACTCTCCTTGAAGTTCTTGATGATCCGATAAATTGATTTAGGTGTAATCTTACTAGCAGAAATATCCTTGCCTGTGAAGCCCTTTTTGTGAAAAGCGATGATGACTGCACGCGTTTCCTTGCAGGTAAACATGGTTAACAGAGGAAGAACAATGATTTCAAGCACCACCCCCTTTTAAATATATATATATATATATATATATATATATATATATATATATATATATATATATATATATATATATATACATACACACACACACACACACGCATACATACTGTTAGGAACCCCTCTAGCCGGTACAGCACAACCCGGAGTCTGCTCTGCCAGTCAGGTGTTCACTGGAGACCCTAGTGGTGGGGACAGACCTGGCCGCAGACTAGCAGAGGGTCGTGAAGTGCGTACCAACTAGGGAGAACCCAGGAAAGCAGAGTGAAGTCCAGGCAAGGGTCGAGGGCCGGCAGCAGACAGGGAATCCAATACACAAGCCGGGGTCAAGGGTCACAGGCACGGTAGCTAGGTCCAGATACAGGCAAGAAGGTCAGGGTCACAAGAAACACAGGAAAGGTCCAAATCCAGGCAAGGGGTCATACACAGGCAATCCAATCGTAATATCCACAGGACAGGACTGGGAACACAGCAGGTCAGCAAACTGGCAACAGGAAGCTATAACCGGCAATGAGGCTGCAGACCTCGCTGCCTTAAATATACAAGTGGATCAATCAGAGCCTAGCTCTGCAAACACACCCAGGGGCTTGCTGATTAACATATAATATCTTAATAGCCATCAGGCTATTAGAGGTCTCTGCGCACGCGCCCGGCTGCTCCCTTGTTGCCGGGAGGCGGTGCTGCCTTGCAGAGCGTCCAGCCGTCGCCAGGAAGTGACGTCCCGGTCGTCATGGTGACGTCCGGGACGCCAGGGCACACAGAAAGCGAGCCGCGGCGGCTGTGAGTACCGCCGCGGCTCGTGACAGTACCCCCCTCTTGAGGAGGGGTTAAGGAACCCCAACACCCAGGTTTCTTAGGAAATTTTTAAAAAAATTCCTTCAGGTGTTTTGCAGCACAAAGTCGTCTTTGCGGAATCCAGGATCGCTCCTCCAAACCATGATTCATCCACTGTACTAGGAAGTGCACCTGACCCTGCACTCTTTTAGAGTCGAGAATCTTCTGAATAATGTATTTTTGTGATTTACTCGTATTCCACACAGGCAAACTCGAAGGCTGGGATTGGTTAGAATATAGCACAGAACAATGAAATGTTTTAGAGATCTTCAATAAAGCAGGAATTTTCAATCTGAAGGCCACAGAATTAACTTGCTTGATGATGAGAAACGGACCGATATATTTAGGGCCCAACTTCCTGCAAGGCTGTCTGAGCCTAATATTTCTCGTAGAAAGCCACACTCTCTGGCTCACTTTGAAGGAGCAGATGGTACGGTGGCGATCCGATTTTTTTTTTGCAGAGAGTGTGTCAGACGCCGTCCCCGCTGATTCCCTGTCAGACGGGGAACGGACGTCTGATCTCCCCGTCGGCTGCCGCAGGACTTCCAGATAGCGGGCGCATGCGCCCTGGTCTCAGTTCTGTTGCTAGGCAACGGGACGCTGCTTCTGTTCCCGCTGCCGCCTCCGCTCTCCACCAATCAATTCAGTCTAGATTCTATTTAAACCTGCCTCTGGCGCCATTAGGGTGCCAGAGTAACAGGTTCACCACCAGTGTTCCTGGCTTCCCTATTCCTCCATACTCCTGAGTATTCTGATTCCTGATTACCTGTTGTGACCCCGGCTTGGCGACCATTCTACTCTTCTGTGTGACCCATTCTGTACTGTGACTTCAGCTTGGCGACTTTCTTTGGATTACCCTTTTGTACCTGATATTCCTGATTGCTGTGACCCGGAACCGTCTGACCTCTCTACGCTACACTGGTAACTGGCTAACAGGACCGCGACCTGCGTGCTCTCTGCTGCGACGTCCAAACCTCCTTGCGGGGGTCCCTGGTGAACACCAGGGGTACGTTAGACTCTGCGCCTGTTTGACCAGTGGCACCAATACCGGTTAGTGTCATATCATCTTCAGCCTCATAGGCCTACAGCGTGACAGAGTGAAGCCCGTCTTAAAGAGAATTAAAAAAATTTCCAGAGGACCTTGAGATCAGCGGCTGTGGAGCGAATCCCCGGGATACCAGCAGATTTGAGGGAATATAGAGAATCGGACCTGGGATGAAAACCAAAACTACAGTAGAAGGGAGAGGTTTGAGTAGATGAATGGGATGAGTTATTGTAGGCAAACTCTGCCCAGGGTAACAAGGAGGACCAGTTGTCATGAAATTCTGAAGTATAACAGCGTAGGAACTGTTCTAATGACTGATTAACCCTTTCAGTTTGCCCATTAGACTGAGGGTGGTATGCTGACGAGAGTCTAATCTTAATTCCAAGAAGGGTACAAAAAGATTTCCAGAATTGTGCTATAAACTGGGAACCACAATCAGAAACTATATCAGTAGGGAGTCCATGGAGACGGAAAATGTGTTTTATGAACAGGACGGCCAAATATCGAGCAGTAGGGAGCCTGGTTAGCGGTATAAAGTGTGATATTTTGCTGAACCGGTCTACCACGACCCAAATGGTGTTGTGTCCCGCAAAGATGGCAGGTCTACTATAAAGTCCATGGACAAGCGAGTCCTGGAGATCTTATTCCTGGCGCAAACCTCACAAGAGCGGATATGACTCCTGACGTCAGCAGACAACGATGGCCACCACACAGTGCGGGAGAGGATTTCCAAAGTTTTATAAACTCCAGGATGTCCAGCAGTTTGGCTATCATGTGCATCAGTCAGGACTGCTTTCCTTAAATGAACAGAGACAAATAAGCATCCTACCAGAGTTTTATCAGGAGCTAATCTTTGAAACCTTTGCAGGGTGCAGCTCAGGTCTTGGGTTAACCCAGCATGGATCATGGACGAGGGAACGATAGGCTCCGGACTAATAACTGGAACAATGTGTGCCAGGAAGCTTCTGGACAGAGCATCTGCTGGGACATTTTTATAACCTGGACGGTAGGTGATCACAAAGTTAAAACGGGTGAAGAACAGCGACCAACGAGCCTGTCTGGGGTTCAGGCGTTTGGCCGCCTGTATGTATTGTAGATTCTTGTGATCAGTTATCACAGAGATCTGATGTGTAGCGCCTTCTAACCAATGTCGCCACTCCCCAAAGGCCCATTTGATTGCAAATAGTTCCCGGTTACCCACATCATAGTTGGCTTCTGCTGAGGAGAACTGATGGGAGAAGTAGGCACATGGGTGTAGGCGGCGAGTATGGGGATCTTTCTGTGATAAGATGGCACCAACACCGACATCGGAGGCATCAACTTCAAGAACAAATGGTACTTCAGGATCTGGATGTCTAAGGACCTGAGCGGAAACAAAGGCTTTCTTCAAGGTCTCAAACGCGGTTATTGCCTGGGGTGACCAATTAGTTGGATCCATTCCTTTGCGAGTCAGGGTGACAACAGGAGCCACAATATCGGCAAAGCCGCAAATGAATCTTCTATAATAGTTGGCGAAGCCCAGGAACCTCTGTACCGCCTTGAGATTATTCGGTTCTACCCAATCCAGGATAGCTTGGACCTTGGTTGGGTCCATGGAGAATCCTTCAGAAGAGATATAACCTAGAAAGGATACTTTCTGCACCTCAAACTCATATTTTTCTAATTTAGCGTAGAGGTGGTGTTCTCGCAATTTCTGTAGAACTTGTCTGACATGATCCTGATGTACAGATAATGACTTAGAATATATGAGGATGTCGTCCAAATAGACGACCACGAAATGTCCAAGGAACTCCGGTAGCACTTCATTAATCAGATCTTGGAACACCGCAGGCGCGTTACTAAGACCAAACGGCATGACCAGATACTCGTAGTGGCCAGAAAGCGTGTTGTATGCCGTCTTCCAATCATCTCCTTCTCTAATGCGGATGAGGTTATATGCACCATGAAGATCGATTTTGGTGAAGACTGTTGCACCTCTTAATTGATCGAATAGTACGGAGATGAGAGGAAGGGGATAGGTGTTTTTGACTGTGATGAGGTTCAATCCTATGTAATCAATACAGGGTCTTAGTCCTCCATCTTTTTTAGACACAAAAAAAATCCAGCTCCTACTGGAGATTTAGATGGCCTGATAAACCCCTTTTTCAAATTCTCCTCTATATAATCCTGCATGGATTTGGTCTCGGGACCAGAGAGAGAATACAAGAGTCCCTTGGGTAACTTGAAGCCAGGTATAAGCTCGATGGCACAGTCGAAGTCACGTTGAGGTGGTAAAGTATCAGCAGCTTTCTTGGAGAACACATCCCAGAACTCGTGGTATGAATGAAGCGCTCCAATGTTCAAGTTTAATAGCGGAGTCTCCCATTCAATCTTGCCTTCAGGCAATGGATTCCCATATAAGCCACAGACTGTAATAGCGGATTTCAGCTTTACAGGTGGAATCCCAGCAGAGCGGGCGAGCCCGATGTCAAGGAAATTGCCTGCAGCTCCACTATCAATGAAGGCCGACAGGGCCACAGAACTGGCATCGAAAGTGACTTGTGCGGGAATCAGGACAGCATTCTTTTGGGAAAAAATTTGCAACCCTAAGTGGACCTTTCCTAGACATGCTCTTTTTTCAGGTTTGTATGGACAAGAGCAGGAGAAGTGGCCCTTATTGCCACAATAAAGACATAGGCCTTGTGACCGTATCTTGTCTCTTTCCTCAGGAGGGAGGCGAAACACCCCTGACTGCGTAGGCTTCTCAACATCTGTGGAAAATGGATAAAATGCAGACGAAAAAGATGACGCCTCCTTCTCTGTCCTCCTCTCCTTGATTCTCCTGTCATTTTTAATAGCGAGTTGCATAAGGCTCTCCAACGAGGTGGGGGAAGGATACTGCACAAGTGAATCCTTAATCTCCTCTGACAGTCCTAAGCGAAACTGGCTGCATAACGCTGGATCATTCCATTCGCTGTCAGGCGACCATCTGCGGAATTCTGCGCAGTATTCTTCTCCCGAGCGCCGGCCTTGCTTTAAGGCCCATCGATGAGCCTCAGCAGAGGCAACTCGATCTGGATCATCGTAGAGGAGGTCTAATGCATTGAAGAAAGCTTCCAACGATTGCATGATAGGACTCGACTGCGGTAGGGTGAAAGCCCAGGACTGTGGGTCACCCTGCAGGAGGGAGATGACAATTCCAACTCTCTGCTGTTTCAGCCGAAAATAGAGTTTGCAGCTTTCTTTAAAATTCCGGAACAGGGCTCTATTTCTGGAGAACCGATCTGGCAAATTTAACTTGGGTTCATCAACAGAACCGGAAATGGGCAGTGTATTCCAGGAGTCCTCCTCTTGAGAGGACAACCGCTGAGACAAACCCCGGACCATTTGGTACAGGGTCTCAACATGACCCGCTAGGGCTTGGAAAGGAGACAATTTGGTTCCGCTTTCTTCCATCCCAACTTCGTCTCCGGAACGTCTGCTTAGGCCAGTTATAATGTTAGGAACCCCTCTAGCCGGTACAGCACAACCCAGAGTCTGCTCTGCCAGTCAGGTGTTCACTGGAGCCCCTAGTGGTGGGGACAGATTTGGCCGCAGACTAGCAGAGGATCGTGAAGTGCGTACCGACTAGGGAGAACCCCGGAAAGCGGAGTGAAGTCCAGGCAAGGGTCGAGGGCTGGCAGCAGACAGGGAATCCAATACACAAGCCGGGGTCAAGGGTCACAGGCACGGTAGCTAGGTCCAGATACAGGCAAGAAGGTCAGGGTCACAAGAAACACAGGAAAGGTCCAAATCCAGGCAAGGGGTCATACACAGGCAATCCAATCGTAATATCCACAGGACAGAACTGGGAACACAGCAGGTCAGCAAACTGGCAACAGGAAGCTATAACCGGCAGTGAGGCTGCAGACCTCACTGCCTTAAATATACAAGTGGATCAATCAGAGCCTAGCTCTGCAAACACACCCAGGGGCTGGCTGATTAACATATAATAGCTTAATAGCCATCAGGCTATTAAAGGTCTCTGCGCACGCGCCCGGTGCTCCCTTGTTGCCGGGACGCGGCGCTGCCTTGCAGAGCGTCCGGCCGTTGCCTTGGCAAGCATCAGATGGAGTGGTGTAAAGCACACTGACACTGGACTGTGGAGCAGTGGAAACGTGTTCTGTGGAGTGACGAATCACGCTTCTCTGTTTAGCAGTCAGATGGGTGAGTCTGGGTTTGGCGGATGCTAGGAGAGCGTTACCTGCCTGACTGCATTATGCCAACTGTGAGGTTTGGTGAAGGATGGATAATGGTATGGGGCTGTTTTTCAGAGTTTGGGCTAGGCTTTTTATCTCCAGTGAGGGGCAATCTTAATACTTCAGCGTACCAGGTCATTTTAGACAATGCTATGCTTCCAACTTTGTGGCAACAGTTTGAGGAAGGCTTTATCTATTCCAACATAGCCCCAGGGCATGGAATACAAAGACATGGTTTGGCGAGTTCGGTATGGAAGAACTTGACTGGCCCGCACAGAGTCCTGACCACAATCCCATCGAACACCTTTGAGTTGAACTGGAACGGAGATTGCGAGCCAGGCCTTCTCGTCTAACATCAGTGCCTGACCTCATAAATGCTCTACTGAATGATAGAGCACAAATTCCCACAGCAACACTCCAACATCTTATAGAAAGCCTTTCAAGAAGAATGGAAGCTGTTATCGCTGCAAATGGGGAACCAAATTCATATTGAAGTATATGAATTAAGAATTCAACATCATTACAGTCCCTGTTGGTGTAATGATCAAGTGTTGGTTTTGGATTTTGTAAAATCATGCCATTTTGAGCTGTTTTTGTTCCTACATTAGTTTTTCAATCATTAACATTAATTTATGTCACGAGTCGCGGCGATACGCCGCATCCTGGCGTGATCTAACAGCCAGGCGTGTGCATGTTTCAAAGCACTGTTATTTTTCCTTGGGCTTATCTTTGTGGCATAGAGTAGGACATCCTCCAACACCAGGGGGAGCTCTCCTATGATTTAAATTGGTTCATTTATACATATGATTTATGTTATTATCTATGCCAGTTCTAAGCTAGTTCAAATTAGCAGCCTCCTGAGGCTGATTGCCAGCCCTGTCCTCCTCTTTTCTGATTGGCACATCAAAGTATTTAAGGCAGAGAGGGCTTAGCCTCACTGCCGGTTATAGCGTCCAGTTTCCTGTTAGCTAACCTGCTCCTGTGCTGTGTTTGGTGAAAGCCTTTTGGATTGATTTCTGTGTATGACCTCTGCCTGTTTCCTGGATTTTGATACTTGCTTGTTGCCCTGATCTTCTGCCTGTACCCGGACTCTGAACAATTGCCTGTGACCCTGACCTCCTGCCTGCACCCGGAGGCTGAACCAGTGCTTCTGACCCTGCTGGTATCTGACTTCTCCACCGGTGCTCTGTCCAATCCGCAGACCCCCTGGCCTGTCCAACTCTGTGCATTACCTCCTGTACCTGTGCGTCGCCGTGCAGGCCTAAACTTGTACTACTCTGAGCATAAGTCTTGGGGGCATCCGAGTACCTGTTAGCATAACCAGTCTCTACGGGAAAGGCGGCTGTTAAAGGTGAAGACCTCTACCCCTTGTTTTACAAGTTTATGCCGCACTAGTGACCATAACAATTTACAGTCAGTTACAGTCCATTATCTAATGACTACGTCTCAAATGTCAAAATTTTCACCAATATTGGCCAAAGGCTGCAGCGAGCTGGCTGGCGAAAATTAGTGACAGAGCAGCAGGACGAATATATGGCAGTTTAATAAAAGATACAATTCCTATCATCATCATTTATTTATATAGCGCCACTAATTCCGAAGCACTGCACAGAGAACGCACTCACATCAGCCCCTGCCCCAATAGAGCTACAGCCTAAATTCCCTAACACACTCACAGATTAGGGTCAATTTGATAGCAGCCGATTAACCGACTAGTATGTTTTTGGAAACATAGTAGCGCAGCAGTGGTTGATAGGATGGCAGTTTAATAAACTAAAGGACACCTTTAAAACAAAGGCGTTACCTAACGTGCGACACAATGAATAGTGACATCAGTAGCAGTAATAAATTGTAATTTTAGAAATGACCACACACCAAGGTAGTCTCCAGTGTGCTGGAGTAAGGTAACATGTTCCCCCTCTCCAAAACTCATGGCTTCATGTTTAGGCCTTGATGGCTTGTTGTCGTTCCCCCAGTTGCTGAAGCATATAAAGTGTGGAATTCAGGTCATTTTTGCCGTACTGATCTAGATGTGGTCTTTAAATGTCGAAAGTGCTCAGAAATTTTAAAGGCCACAGCATCCCATGCTTCAACATCTCATTTTTAAAAGCATTCTGAACATCCTTGTCTATTGTATGTGCAAAACATGATACGTGTTGAAATTAACCCAGTCGCAACGCACACACAGGGCCTTGTTCATATGTTTACAAGCGAGATGCTTAGGGAGGCAAGCTTCCCAACCCGCATAGAAATTAACATGGAGAAAATATTGAGAACCCTCGCGAATGTGGCTGCTGCACAGCAAGAGCAGCAGGCTAAGGTGCTATGAATTGCAGACCACAGGAGGAAAACACCAGGCTCTTGCCGAAAGAGTTAGCCGTACCCCCAGGAAATGAATCACACTCAGAACCTTGGGCCTAGTAGGTGTTGAAGTTTAATAATTGGACAAAAGTGGTAATAATTTCTGTACACTACTATCAGTTGCGATTAATAAGCAGCGTAATTATCATAGCAACATTTAAATATGTTTAATGTATTTTCTATCTTTTAATATAAACTATAAAGGAGTGAAGAAGCTAATTCATGTCTCCATCATTTAAATGACAAATTACGAGTTTGGTATAATTCTGTTTGCGATTGCATGAGAACGTGTTATTTATGTACCCTTGAGAACACTAGTTATAAATAATATCACTTTTCATACACCAAATAGCCAGTTCACAGGGATTTCAAAGGAATCAGTCTGTATAGATCTAGAGAGGCGGGAATCTGAAGAAGGACACCTGGCAATCTCAAGGAACAATGACCAGAGAAGTCATCCAATGACACATTGAGTTCTTGGGAGGTCCTTCGACCTATGAATGCGGACCCAAATACTGTTACTGTGAATCTTTGTGATGCTTTTACAACAAGTGTATAAATTGTTTATCTCTGGCTTTGGAAACCAGAGCATTCTGATAGAAGCTTGTGCTAGTGCTAACAAGCGCATGCGTATGCATACCAAACTTTGTCTTGTAATACAATTGTGAATAAATGTGCTTTGCAACCACAGCAATCACACTAGAGAAACTTTATTGCATCCAGTACATATGGACATAACAGTCTTGGGGCTTATGAACGGACTCCACTCTATACCTACGGATTTCGGTTTCTCAACAAAGGGTAGAAGATGCATCAAAGAAGATAAGAACGCTTAGCATTTTATACTTTTAATTTACATCTTGTATTGATAAACCAAATGACTGCATTGAGAGTCTATTAAGGGGTGCTGGGTTAAACCTGGAGGGACAAAGGTAAAATTGTTTTACATAGTCCTAATGTACAATGTTCATATGTTTAAATAACACATATTACGTTTCTATACTGCCACAGATTTAAATATAGATATATAAGATTTTGTTGTGTCATAATTTAGTAAAGTAAATTGTGAAACATGTCTAGGCAAGAAGGCTGCCAACAATAGGACATTTTACTAACAAAGTATGTATGTGATCACGTGTGTATGTGTCATGTAAGGCAAAGGGAAGTTTGTGTTGGTATGCAACACAGACGTTTAACAATACTGTTGTGTTTCTCGTTTGTATTCTGTATGGTTAATAGTACCGTCTGGCCAAGCAATTCATATAGTATACTATAATACATTGTAGATTACATAAATTAAAAATACAATATTAAATTGATCATAATTGAAAGAGTATCCTCGCTGGACAAAAGAAAGTTTCCGGGTAGGAAGGTTAAAGAGAATGCTCGCTGGAAAAAAAAAAAAAAGTTTCCAGACGGGATTGAGTATCCTCACAGGAAAAAGCGTTTACAGTGGGAAGAGTGAGGGAACGTTGCTTTAGAAACGTTTAGCTCCACTAAAGTGCAAATCATGTGCAACCTGTATTGGTAAATAATTCAGCATTCTTCTTAATCTACCCTAGAGTCTGAAGGACCACAGACCACGGGATCTAGGCAGGCAAGATATGGGTAATATTAGAACATAAGTAAACGGTAGAACTTAAAGAGTCTGCAATATACATTATGAGCAATAAATATGGTCAGCATGAGCAACTGTGTATTGTGAGAAGTGGACAAAAATAACTGTTGAAAATGTGAAAAATGTTACTGATGTTGGTAGCTTTGATCCTGATGTATTGAATACAGTTAAAGATCAGATTTGTATGCTACGTTAAATGTTTTTCCAATGTTTTGCAAAAAATACATGTATTAATGAAGGGGATAAGGATGATCCTACTTTAATCTCTGCAGTAGCTCATACATTACAGTTATCTGTTACAGAACCCAATAAAACCCTTCCACATACCAATAAGCACAACAATATCCATTGTGCAGAGACAATAGTTCCAGCTATTGACCCTGTGTGTAGTGATATTGTAGAATTACATCCAGTTAGAACAATAGTTATTCCCAATGGTGCATATGCTAAAATCTGACATTAAGGCCACACCTGCAATCTGTAGATGGTTAAATTGACTAATAAGAACCAAAAGTAAAAATGAATATCTCTGGTACTAATCTTTTTTTTCAGACATAGGGACGGCCAGATCTATATTTATTTGAGAAACTGTTCCATCCCTCTGTCCCTTGGGGCAGCACAATGGCTTAAAGATTGGCACTTCTGCCTTACAGCACTGTGGTCATGAGTTCAATTCCCAACCATGGCCGGGTGCACTGGTTTCTTCCCACACTCCAAAAACATACTCATAGGTCAATTGGCTGCTAACAAAAATATTGACCCTGTGTGTTAGGGAATTTAGTCTGTAAGCCCCAATGGGGCAGGGACTGATGTAAATTCTCTGTACAGCGCTGCGGAATTAGTGGCGCTAAATAAATAAATGGTGATGATGAGGTTTGTACAAGAAGTTACTATTGGGCCATTGCATACAGTACCCACACATTCTTTTCTTCTAACTGCAGCGGTCCCTATTAACTTACTTGGCCAGAATTTATTAATTAAAATGGGGCATGTAATATACTGTACTTCTGATGGTGTGTTTTTAGATATTCCAGGAAGGCACACAGGAAGTAAGATATACTGGACAGCCCACAAGGACTAATGTTGCACTCCTCTGTTATAGAGACAAGTCCATCACAGGTAAAGAAAATGTTATCACATATACCTGGATGGATTATAGATGGACAGGACACTGAAAAGTAGCTCCCATTATAGTTAAGATTAGTCCAAAATTTAAGGGGTATTAATAAGGCAGTCAAGAGCCAATTCCCCGTAGTGCCCAATCCAGCTGTCATTCTGATACAAGTTTTCTTTATCTGCAAACCTTTTTCAGTATTATTGTTCTTTACTGTTTTTTCTATTCTCTATCCTATCCTGACTGTCAGTACCTATTTGCTTCGCTTATAAAGGGTATAAAATACATGGACAAAACTGCCTGAAGGGTTTATAGACAGCTTCAGTATATTGTCACAAGACCTGCATGACTGTTTACAATCTTTTTCAAACGAGCAATGAGTTTGTTTTAATTTAGTATGTAGGATTGCGATGTTCTGAATCGTTTATGTTATCTTTTTTTTTGTTTGAATTCTATTTTACTTTTACTTGCATTTCTTTTAATTTTATGTGCTTTTCATTTCATCTCATTTCATCTGCACTGTATTTTAATTTTTACTGTATTCTAATTTTTGCTGCATTTCATCTGCACTGTATTTTAAATTTTTACTGTATTCTAATTTTTGCCGCTTCTCATATTGTTTTTGCCACTGCCATCGTTCCTGCTCTATACCATGCCACCCCGCTCCTTTCCTATACCTATCCTCTCCCCCAACCCCCTTCTCCAGCCCAACTCTCACTGCCACGCCTCTCCCCCTCGCTCCATCAACCCTAACAATCTCATCGACATCTTCCCTGTTCCCTCCCTCCCTTTCTCATGTGCCCTCTGGAACTCCAGGTCCATCCATAACAAACTATCCTCCATCCATGACCTCTTCATCTCCAACTCTCTAACTTTTCTTGCCATCACTGAAACCTGGCTTACTTCTTCTGACACTGCCCACCTGCTGCCCTCTCCTATGGGGGCCTCTCCTTCACCCACTCCATCAAACCGGATGAGCGTCCAGGAGGTGGAGTGGGCCTCCTCCTGTCTCCTAACTTTACTTTTCGGGTCATTCCTACTTTACCTACCCTCTCCTTCTCCTCCTTTGAAGTTCACTCCATCCGTCTCTTCTCCCCTATCCACTTCCGTGTCTCTATCATCTACCGTCCCCCAGGCCCCAGATCCCTTTTCCTCAACAACTTTGCTGCCTGGCTCCCCCACTACCTTTCCTCTGACCTCCCCTCCATCATACTTGGCGACATTAATATCCCCATTGACAACTATTCTGACCCCGCCACAATCAAACTTCTCGCTCTTTCCTCCTCTCTAGGCCTTACTTAGTGGACCTCCTCACCCACCCACTGTCTTGGTCACTCCCTCGACCTTGTCTTCTTCCATCTCTGTGATCTCTCTGACTTCTCTAACTCTCCCTTCCCACTCTCTGACCACCATCTCCTCTCCTTCACGCTGTCCTCCTCCCCTGCTCCCGTCCCACCTAAAAGCCACCCTCACTAGGCACAACCTTGATGCTATTGACCCTACCTCTTTCTCCTCCTCGCTTTAATCTCTCCTATCACCCCTTCCCTCCCTGGCCTGTCCTGACCAGGCGTCCTCTCTCTACAACCTCTCCCTCACTACTGCCCTTGACGCTGTCGCCCGGCCTCCTCTATTTGCCAACGCTGACTTATTCCCCAACCATGGCACTCCAAACTCACCCGCTTCCTCAAAAAATTGCTCTCGCACTGCTGAACGCCTCTGGAGAAAATCTTGTTCCCTGGCTGACTTCCTTCACATTAAATTCATCCTCTCCTCTTTCTGCTCTGCCCTCTGCCTCGCTAAACAATCCTTCTTTAAGTCCCTCATTTCTTCTCAGTCCTCCAATCCCAGCCTCTTTGCCATCTTCAACTTGCTACTCTCTCTCTCCCCCTCTTTCCCGCCTTCCCTCTCCGCTTCTGACTTTGCCACCTTTTTCTCTTCCAAAATTGAGGCCATCAGACTGAACATCTCCTCCTCTCCTTCTCCCCCCACCCTCATTGCTTCTCCTCCCTCCAACTTTGGTGCTCCTTTTGCCCCACAACAGGTGAAGAAGTTCACTCTTATTCTTTCCTCCCCACCCTCTCCCTGTCCTCTCGACCCCATCCCCTCTCACCTCCTTCGCTCTCTCTCTCCCACTGCCTGTTCTTACCTCGCACACCTATTCAACTTATCACTCTCCTCCTCTTTTAAACACGCTCTTATCTCTCCTATCCTCAAAAAACCCAATCTTGACCCCTCCTCTCTTGCTAATTATCGCCCTCACTACAACCATATGCCTCCAAATTACTCGAGCGGATTGTCTGCAGCCACCTCGCCAGACACCTCTATGACTATTCCCTCCTCAACCCTCTCCAATCCGGCTACCGTCCCCAACACTCCACCGAAACTGCCCTGGCCAAGGTTACTAATGACCTCCTATTGGCTAAGTCCAAGGGTCACTTCTCCCTACTCATCCTCCTTGACCCCTCCGCAGCCCTTGACAATGTGGATTACCCCCTCCTGCTGCAAACTCCTCTCTCGGTCTCTCTGGATCTGTCCATGCCTGGTTCACCTCATACCTTGCCAACCGCTCCTTCTCTGTATCCACGTCTGGTTCTTCCTCCTCCCCCTACCCTCTCCCTGTAGGAGTCCCGCAAGTATCTGTTCTCGGCCCGTTACTCTTCTCACTCTATACTTCCTCCCTTGGTGCTCTCAGCTCCTCCTTCGGTCTTCAGTATCACCTTTATTCTGATGACATTCATCTTTACATCTCTTCTGCTTATCTTTCTTCCACCCTCCTCTCTCAGGTATCTGACTGCCTCTCCGCCATCTCCTCCTGGATGTCTGCTCGCTTTCTCAAAATCAATATCTCTAAAACGGAACTCATTGTCTTAACTCCACCCAGACTCCCATCCCACAATGACCTCTCTATTGTCGTCAACAATACCACCATCTTCTCTGTTACCGAACTCCGCTGCCTGGGTGTCACCCTCGACTCCTCTCTCTCTTTTGTTCCCCACATTCATTCCCTTGCCCAAACCTGTCGCTTCCAACTATGCAACATCGCCCGCATCCGTCCCTTTCTTTCCCAGTACGCCACCAAAACTATCATCCACGCACTCATCTCCCGCCTGGATTATTGCAACCTCCTCCTCACTGGCCTCCCCCACTCCCCCCTCCACTCTATACTCAATGCGGCCGCTAGACTCATCTTCCTCTCACGCCGCTCCTCCTCGGTCTCCCCTCTCTGCCTCTCCTTACACTGGCTTCCCTTCCCCTACAGAATCCTTTTCAAACTCCTCACCACCACTTACAAGGCTCTCTCCCAATCTACTGCCCCCTACATCTCTAACCTCCTCACCATTCACACTCCTACCTGCTCTCTGCGCTCAGCCAATGATCGTCGCCTCTCCTCCACTCTCATTACCTCTTCCCACTCCAGAATCCAGGACTTTTCCTGTGCAGCCCCTCTGCACTGGAATGACCTCTCTCGTTCCATCCGTCTCTCTCCTACTTTGTGCTCCTTCAAACGTGCACTGAAAACTCACCTCTTCCGTAAAGCCTACCATATACTTAAACACCTCACCTCCTCCACTCGCTCTTCCTTCTCTCCCTTTGCCTCTTCTGGCTCCCCTTGTGCCTGTTCTGTCTACCCTCCCTTAGGATGTAAGCGGACATGAGCAGGGCCGTCTTCCCTCCTGTCTTCTCACCTGTTCTTCTACTCCATGCTTATTGTATTAGCCCGTGTGGAGCTTCTGAAGTATTGGTATTTTTGTTTATTGTTCTGTAAGGTTTCACCCTGTATAGTCTACTGTTTGTACTGTGTACGACGCTGCAGATACCTTGTAGCACCTAACAAATAAATGATAATAATAATAATAATATCAGTGTCTGATACTAAATACTTGTTGCTTCATTTCTCAAAAATAGGACACAAGTTTGCAAACCATACATTATAGCCATGCTAGACAAATGTCAAATACTTAACCCCTGGATGAGACAGTGGCCTAAGACATTTGACAACGGACAGGATTCAGGCTATCCAGGACATGACACTACCACAGAACCAGCAACAGATTTGTACTTTCTTAGGGATGTGTGGGTACTGTAGATCCTGAATACCATGTTTTCTCTATATTGGCTTAACCAGTGCAAGAGTTAGTCTCATCATCTAAACCTGAGCTTGCATCACATACAGAGGAGTCAGAGCAGGTGCTTAAGTCAGAGTTTGACTAAAGCATCTCCCCTAGGAATAACCGATAACGAAAAACCTTTTGAGTTATGCTGTACAGAAGCTGCTGGTTGTGCTGTAGGAGTCTTAACATAGATATATAGCGATGCAAGCCAACGGGTAGCATACTACAGTGCACAATTGGACACTGTGCCAAGATCTCTCTCTATGTGTTTAAGAAGTGTAGCAGCAAATGTTCTTCTGGTGAGTAAGAGTAAGGACATAGTACTGGGACATGATTTAACTGTCTATACATCAGATGTGGTATCTGCCCTCCTAAATTTTGCCAAAACTAGGCATGACTCGTAAGTAACATTTGCGAAATGTGCCATGAGATGCAAGGAAGGATAGGAGACTCTAGCTGAAGGTGAATTTGGCAGGTATACAGATGCACGATTGTATGGAATATTTGAATCCGACCTTTACTATAAAAGCTGAACCCCTTGGCCCACCTCACTTAACTTGTGGGATTGAGAAGGGCATGTGAGTTGGTAGAGGATAAATCAGTCAATATAGACACTGATTTTAGGTACACCTTTGGGGAAGTGCATGACAATGGGGCTCTATGGCATCTTAGAAACTTTATGACAGCAGCAGACACACCAGTAGCGCACTCACATCACATAAAAAGGACTTCTGACAGTGATACAACTACCGAAGGAAGTAGCTATTAGAAAGTGTAAAGCAAACACATACGACAGGGACCCCATATCACTTGGTAATAACAGAGCAGATGCAAGGAAACACGTGCCGTCATCATTGCTTTGCACAAAAAGAGCTTCACAGGCAAGGATATTGTTGCTAGTAAGATTGCACCTAATTAACCATTTATCTGATCATCAAGAACTTCAAGGAGAGAGGTTCAATAGTTGTTAAGAAGGCTTCAGGGCGCCCAAGAACGTCCAGCAAGCTCCAGGAAATCTCCTAAAGTTGATTCAGCTGAGGGATCGGGGCACCACCAGTGCAGACCTTGCTTAGGAATGGCAGCAGGCAGGTGTGAGAGCATCTGCATGCACAGTGAGGCGAAGACTTTTGGAGGATGGGCTGGTGTCAAGAAGCCAGCAAAAATCCACTTCTCTCCAGGAAAAACATCAGGGACAGACTGATTCCTCAAAAGGTACAGGGATTGGACTGCTGAGGAGTGGGGCAAAGTCATTTTCTCTGATGAATTCCCTTTCAGATTGTTTGGGGCATCTGGAAAAATGCATGTCTGGAGAAGGAAAGGTGAGCGCTACCATCAGGCCAGTGTCATGCCAACAGTAAAGCATCCTGAGACCATTCATGTGTGGGGTTGCTTCTCAGACAAGGAAGTGGGTTCACTCACAATTTTGCCTAAGAAAACAGCCATGAATAAAGAATGGAACCAAAACATCCTCCAAGACCAACTTCTCTCAACTATCCAAGAACAGGCAAAAGTGATAACCAAGAAGCTTGGGTATCAAAACATCAACATTTTGGGTCCATAACCAGGAAACCCCCCAGGCCTTAATCCCAATGAGAACTTGTGGTCAATTCTCAAGAGGCGGGTGGACAAACAAAAACCCCCAAATTCTGACAAACTCCAAGGGGCATATTCAATTGTTGGCGTTACTGCCTAAAGTAACATGGCGCACGCACTATTACCGTCATTACGATAATAGTGCGCGTAAATACCGTCATTACCGTACACTTCATGCTGGATTTCAGCTCGCGGCTCAGGAAGCTGCGAGCTGAAATCAGACTTAGTATATGTCACGGGCACTAGGAGTTGCTTACCCGAGTTTCACCAGATGGAACTCTGCTAGAGAGGCGGGGTTATGGCACGCACCTCAAAGCAGGCAGGTGAATGATTGGAGCGACACAACAGCAGGAGAGTAGAGATAGTCTGAGGAAGTCAGCGACTTGCAGCTATGGTTAGAGGAAAGTCAGCGACTTGGAGCAGTAAACTGGAGGCTGAAGATAATGTAGACACGAGGAGTGGACGTGGATAGGTGATGGTAGGTAGAGGAGGAGTCACTGGTCTGCGTACAGCAAGTTGTACCACTGTAGTGATGGGAAGAATAGTACTGGTGCAGGTAGGTAGCAGGGTAGTCGGTGGTCTGCGTTCAGCAAGTTGTACCACCACTATGGTTTGGAGTCTGGTCCAGGTGTAGGTAGGTAATAGGAGAGTCAGTGGTCTGCGTATACCAAGTTGTACCACCGCTGTGATAGGACTTGTCCAGGTGCGGGTAGGTAGCAGGGAAGTCAGTGGTCTGCGTGCAGCAAGTTGTACCACTGCTGTGAGAAGGAATGAGGACTTGTCCAGGTGCAGGAGAGTGAAGTTGAAAGGCAAACTGTGGCTGTATGGAAACAGCGCGAGTAGAGCAATGTCTTGTGAGGCAGAGATGGAAGGCACAATGAATAGTCTGTATGGAGTAGATGCCTTGCAGTGAGGAGAAGTTGGTCACAGCAGATATGCACAATAACGCTAAGTAGAGCGTGAGGAGATATCGTAGCTTGAGTGAAAGCTTGTCCTAAATGAAGCAATGCAGTAACACAGTCTATATGGGTACTTGTACCCTGTGCAGCAAACAACAATGGAAACAACTGGTATGCGAGCAATAGGCAATAGTCAATAGTCAGTAGAGCATACCCAGTTGTGTAGATCCGGAATCAGCTGAGAAGTGAAGCGTTGTAGCGGTATGGGAACCGCCGCTGAGTTGAGCAGGGAGCAGCGTGGAAGCTGAAGCACGAGTAGAGCTGAAAGCAGTTGGAAACTGTACACACGAGTAGAGCTGGAACAGTTTGGAAACTGCACACAGTACTCCTGTGTGCAGTTTCCAAACTGCTTCCAGCTCTACTCGTGTGTACAGTTTCCAACTGCTTCCAGCTGGAAGCAGCTTGGAAACTGCACACAGGAGTAGAGCTGGAAGCAGTTTGGAAACTGCACACAGGAGTAGAGCTGGAAGCAGCTTGGAAACTGCACACAGGAGTAGAGCTGGAAGCAGCTTGGAAACTGCACACAGGAGTAGAGCTGGAAGCAGTTTGAAAACTGCACACAGGAGTAGAGCTGGAAGCAGTTTGGAAACTGCACACACCTATAGAAGTTCACTGGGAGTGAGACTTCAAGATCAGGCCACTACCTAAGGCTGCAGGTGCCTTAAGTAGGGAGGGGTGATTGATCCATCAATCACATTAGTGGTCAGGTGTAGTTGTTAAAGGGACCTGCGCATGCCCAGTGCGACAGGATGGCGGACGGCCGCGGTTCCACACAGGTGTGAGCGGGAAAGTTGGAGAACCACGTACCAGAGTGGAGGCACTCACACTCCGGTGAGTGACAGTATGACCGTAATAACGGTAATACTTTTTCCGCGGCGGAAACTGCCAACAATTGAATATGCCCCCAAGCATTGATTAGCTAAGAATGGGTGGCCATCAGTCAGTATGTGGCCCAGAAGTTGATTGACAGCATGCCAGGGCAAATTGCAGAGGTCTTCAAAAAGAAGGGTCAACACTGCAAATATTGACTCTCTGCATAAACTTAATGTAATTGTCAATAAATGCCTTTGACACTTATGAAATGCTTGTAATTTTACTTCAGTATACTATAGCAACATCTGACAAAAAGGTCTAAAAACACTGAAGCAGCAAACGTTGTGAAAACCAAAACTTGTGACATTGTCAAAACATTTGGCCATGACTGTACAGAGAAAAGAGCAGAGGGTCAAGGACAGAGACTTGGCCATTAGGAAGAGGGGGGAGAAAGAGTCTGAAGCAGAGATGCTAAAAGATTGGCTAGAGTGAGATGAGGCAGACCAGGAGAGAGCAGTTTCGTGAGCTAGAGAGTAAAGAGTGGTGAGGAGAAGACAATGAGCAACGGTGTCAAAAGCTGCAGAAGGGTTGAGGTTTGCGAGAAGGGAGAACTGACCTTTGGACTTAGCTGAGAGTAAGTTGTTTGTTACTTTAGCGAGGGTCGTTTCAGTTGAGTGAAGGGGATGGAAGCCAGACTGGAGAGGGTCAAGAAGAGAGTGGGAAGAGATAAAGTGGTTCAGACTATTGCAGGTAGTTTATAGAGAGGATACAGTAAATAGTGAATTAAAAGGAAAAAGTGGTCAATGGAGTGCATGAAGAAACAAAATAAAATCCAGACAATGAACATATAAATATAACTATTAAATGGTGTATAAGTCAAATGTATTTTATCACCACAGTGGTTTCTCCATAAGATCCAACTGAGGAATCCGTGCATGGTGGTGAAACACGCTTGGACTTCTAAATTTTGATTTCCCCCAATCTTTCTCATTTCTATATCTTACACAAACAGACTTCTAATTTTGTCTTGCAAAATACACACGCATATATTTACTTTTCACTTGTCATATTGCCTCCACACCCTTCTATTCACATGTATTCCTTGGCATCCTAGATTCTCTGACCACCAGCACATCATCGAAAATGAAACTGGAGCACACCACCCCTCCAGACATCGATCTACAAGACACTTGCAATGCTCCACTGCTGCAATAGGATAAATACTACTTTTTTCTAGTCTTACTAGGTGGAAGATACACATATTACATGTTTTGTAATGATCACCCACACTCCCTAGCCACACAGCCAGACACATTAGTATACCTACCATTTTGTGTGGACAGTGCTCAGTGCTGTGGATCTCAGATCTAAAATTAGTGGAAATAAGTTTAAAGTCAAGAGTTTTGTGAAGATGAGGGGTTTATCTGGCCCAATGCTACCCACTTCACTCCTGCTGGCTACCCATGAGTGCTTTCCTAATCCAGGGAAGCCTACCCAGTACCTTCTAAGGTTATTATTAGCCACTCAGGCAAATGCAGTTAGAAAAGTACAACAGTACATTTATTGTAATAAAAACAATCACTAGAATATTATGTACACACAGTAAATACATGCCAGGCAGGTTTACCACATCTGTCCCCTACCCAAATAGCTTAAGGAGCTACAGTCATCTGGATGGCCTTACTTAAAGTCGGAGTGTGGAGTTTTTCTCTTAGCTGCAGCTGTAGTCCATTGGTAGAGAATGAAAACTCAAAACCAGCTACACTACCCCTTTCATGAATCCAAACTCAGAATGAATATCACCTTCCCCCCCTGGAGTGGCTCCTTATATCTAGGGTCAAATTTCCACAGTGCTTTCCACTCCATGGGTAAACCCCTGGATCTCTATCTGTTTAAACATTGGTGGGCCCTGGATCAGGGAGAAGTGGAAATAAGCTGTTTCCACAAAAGCCCCCAGCTGGAATGCAGATAAAACATCTGGTATAGTCCTATGAAGAACAATGGATGTCGATTGGCCTCCCCCACCTCCAAAGTTAGGGTAGCAGTCAGTGCCTCCTAAAATAAACCCTTTACACTACTTTGTGATGTCACAGGATCCCCAGTTGTTCCATGCATCCTGTAGAGAAAGGGGGGGTGGGGAATGAATGCAGCTCCAGCCCCCTCACCTGTATCCTGGACACCACCTGATCTTTACCCATCTTTACCCATAACCCACCTGGCTTTAATTTGAGAACAATGCATAACATCACCTAATCAACAACCAACACGTTTTTACAATGAGTAAAAAAGAATGAAGAAGTCTCTTATCTAGGCATGGCTACAATGGCCACTTATCCACATCTAATTACATGTGTCTACAGTGTCTAATTATAATTAGACACTGCAGTTGTACTCTGTTCAGCTGGAGAACAAAAGCAAGGGCTATAAAAAGTAAATGCTATAATCCACATTTTGTGAAAAACAAGGGACAGGTTGGTTAGGGTGATATTAATACCTTGTTTCACAAGTTAGTATTACATGCAACAGTACATTTGTGGTTTATTTAGTATAATGTCCTTGCAGGATTCAATATGTTATATAACAAAATTATTGACAGTGCATCTATTAAATAGTCAACCTGTGTAACACATGAGAGTTGCTGTCCGCAGAGTAATCCAAATCTCATATACAACAATGCTAAAAACAAAGAACATTTTTTAGACATTTTTTGGCTTTATGTGCTTTATGTGGATCGATTCATGGATTGCCTGTTACATGACAATCTTATTTCACTAATTAATGACTCTGGACAATATATATTAGGGAATCCCCCACTACTAATTTTGCTCATGTGCTATTGAAGAGAATCTCTCAAAATGCATAGACAGAACACAAGATATTGGTTGGTTCGGATCTGCTACGGTGGGTGGGTAGCAGCCCAGTGCTCACCTATTTATGGTCTTCAACATGTAAGTGTATTTTAATTGTTCTTTAATAAATTAAAATGGATTGATCTATTTCAAATTGTGAGGCCACGCGTCTCCATAACTGTATATTATGGTCTATGCCTTCTTGCTGCCTTTCAGATTTTATTACTATGATGTTGTTCTTATGAGTTTGGTTGAACATGTCAGTATAATACCTTACGTTATTATGCTGACATTGAGGTTATATATGATCTACACAGGTTATTCTTAAAGGTCGCCAAGTGGGTTGTTATTATTGAGCTTTATTTATAAGGCATCACAAGATTTCCACAGCCCCGTACAAAAACTGACAGTGGACCATACAAGGTTACAGTACAGAATAAACAAAAAATACCAGTACTTCAATAGCTCCAAAGTTTAGAATTGGAGAAGAACAGGGAGAGAGACAGGAGGGAAGAGGGCTCTGCTCATAGATGCTTACATCCTAAAGGGAGGGCAAACAGACAGGAGGCATAAGGAGATCAATCACAAGAGGAACAAGAAGCGGGACAAGGGAGGAAAGTGAGAACAAGCATGGAGAGAAGGGTAGGTGGATGGCTGGTAGGCTTTGAGGAACAGATGAGTTTTACGTGCCATTTAAAGGTGCACAAATTAGGGGACAGTCAGATGGAGAGTGGGAGGTCGTTCCAATGGAGGGGGGAGGTCTGGGAGAAGACTTGGATTCTGGAGTGGGATGAGGTGATCAGATTGAAGGAGAGACAACAGTCATTGGCCGATCGCAGGGAACGGGATGGAGTGTGAATGGAGGAGGAGGTTGGAGATGTATGGGGCGGTGGAGGGGGAGAGGGCCTTGTAGGGGTGAGTAGTTTGAAAAGGATTCTGTAGGGGGAAGGGGAGCCTATTTAAAGCAAGGCAGAGGGGAGGTAGTATCAGGGAGCAAACTTCCCACGGAATCAACGGTCTCCAACCACCAGGGAAGAACACCAAGGGAATAGGTCTTACCACCTGTCCACCTATCATAGCTTGACTACCACTCCTAGTCCACCCTCCTTTAGCCCCACCACTGTGGGGTTATTAAGGTGGATATAACCTGTGATTGAGGTTGACCGTGAATCGATAGGATGCTGTGGCTGTGTGACTCTGCAAATCTGCCAAAAGCAGAAAGGTATTGCGCTGGGTCTACCTTGTGGTTGGTAGGAAGTCTGCCTAGGTGATTTTCAGGAACTCATTAAGACACACAGTCCTGACACCTCCCGCTCTTTTATACCTACATACAAGATCCAGCCATTCTGTCAGATAAAATGGTGCAGCCAATAGCTCTACCCCATGGAGCATCCAAAGAAGCCATGTGAGATACATAAATAGCTACATGTTAATATTTTAGAATGATTACAGATTATAAGAAAATGTTTTATATATGTAGTGAAAGTTCTGTTGTACAATAATTCCTTTTTACATCTTGCATTTATAGTATCTAATTTTATGTAAACAACTTTTTACATATTATTTGTCCTTCATGATACAATCTCCATGTAATGAATGCCACACATTTCTGTAATAGAGAACTACTTTATTCTCTGTACAATATTTCAATATAATATATTGTCTAATATATATTCTAAAAAGTGAATGGTATTTAGTGGTCTATTTTTTCCAAGCAAAGTGAGTATGTGGTAAGTTTGTCACATAGAGGGGACAGCAACTTAGTCATAAGCAAATTAATCTACCAGTATGTTCGCATTGGGGAAAAATAGAACTGAAGGACCCCATGTAAGCACTGGAAGTTACATATCCTATATATAGAGAGCCTTGGTCAAAATCAAAACCAAGGTCTCAGCGCTGTGAGGAATAAAGATATAAAGCATGTCATATATAACAAGTTTTGCCAGGAAAAAAATACATTAAGAGTTTCCACTAATAATCAGACATACAACAGCTTCTTTGGTCACCTCCCTTTTATTTTGTTAATAAATGTGATATGGTTGGGATTGGACATAAATGTGATACAATTACATTTTACATATGCCATAATTTCCCAGAGTAAAATAACAGCAAGCTGTAGGTTAGGTCATTAATTTAGTGATATTCATTGGCCCTGACAAAACCATTAACAGACCATAAAGAATGGTTGGAACATAATGCATCCTTGCGATAGGACTCCAATCAATTTTGAAGTATGCAAGTTTTCATTGCTGAATGTGTATAAGGCTTTTGAAATTTTGATCTTGATTGATTTCATATACAAATGAATATTTTTTTTTCTATTTTCAATGCATAACAATGTAAAGGCACATATGGCATACAGGATTAACAAAACAAAGGTGTCCCTGGCAAAAGAGGTAATATAGCCAAGGTTTAACCAATTCACTATATATATTTATTTTGTTGTTGTCCCAGATAGTCAAAATGGCCCTCTTGTCATTAAAAAAAAACAACAAAAAAACACAACAAAAAAACGAAGCACCATACAAATGGTCAAATAACAAAAAAGATTTAAAACAAATTATTTAATACTCTTATGAATTTGTAAATCAATACAGAAGTACAAAGATCTCTTTGTCTGGTCGAAATGGAGTAAACCTGCATAAGAAATGTCTACAGGTTGCATTTTTAAAAGTCAATGTTGGAGACTTGGTCTGACCATTAGGCTTGAGTGCTGCTTTCCTTCTGCAATTTTGCTTTTGCTACCTTGAAATGTTTTTAAAAAAAAATAGTAATGTCCCAGAAAAACATAGAAATAAAATATCAATTAAATGTTTCGTTCCCCAGTTTTATTTAGTTGAAGTCACTAAGGGGGGAATTCAATTCCCCCCAAAGTACCGCCGCGTTAAAGCTATTACCGCTATTATGGCAAGTTTAATCCGGCTTCCTGCTGGCAGCTCAGGGAGCTGCGAGCAAAAAGCCGGCGTTAAAACTACCATTATACCGGTATTTACGCGCACTATCACCATAATAACGGTGATAGTGCGCAGGCCGCGTTAGTTTTTCAAGCAACGCGGCCAATTGAATTCCCCCCTAAAAGTCAAATATGGACTGCAAAAGTGTAAAACCACAGCATAAATACATTTTAGTGTTATTGCCTGCCTAGGTGCAATTGCACCTGTTTATTCAGGAAAACACAGTTCTGCTGACCAGAATGAGGGAGGGAGAGAACATTTTGTGGCTTAGAGCTTTTTAATGAGATAAATGGCTGGAGAGAGCACAATTACAGATGTGTTCCCTGCTTTAGAGAATGGCACAAAGCCTTTTTCTTTTTGCAAAAAGACTAGAAATTTCTGGCACTTTGGAGGTTACTTTTATGGGAAGCATTTTACACTGTCCAGTTGATATGATGTGGGGAAGCACATTAGGGGAAATTAAAAAAAAATACATGACACATGCGATAAGGACTGTACTGATCTCCTTGATCTCATGATTAATTTAAGACATACATGAAGCTAAGACAACCAGTATTTTAGCAGAAAAGCTTAAATAAAAATGGGGCTTGCCTTAAAGTGTTAGTAAGATAGACATTTTTTCGCTTTCCATAATGTGTATTATGAGGTGCGGCTGAAAACTTTAAAACTGCTCCTGTTAAATCACGATGCACCTTTGAAAGACCTGAAATGTACTAGATGGACAAGTAGGTAAAGTTGCACACAAAGGGTCTGTACTTTTTGCGATTCATAATTGACCCTTAGTGTGGTTATTTAACGGTGAGGATCACTCACTGAAAAAAATGGAGGTCTTTAATGTGTACTGGAGTGTCATGCTCAACCACATATATACACTGTTCCCCATACGTGACATTTTTGGGACTATAGTCTGTTTTATGAATGCGTCTGTTGTAAAGTATAAAAGTAATTTCAAAGTACTGCCTACTCTAAGTTTAGAACCATCTCCTTAATTGTTTACAAAATTCCTTTTATTTGTTAAAAAATACAGCTCATCTTGCATAATTAAGTTGAACAAATTATAGGAAATTCGAGATGATTTTTGTATGTCACATTGAACCGGATTTAGGATTTAGTTCATGAAGTGCAGTGGATGCCCTGCAGAACACACTTTGGGGCAAATTCAATTGAGCTCGAATACCGTGGCCACGCATTTGTTAATAAGGTACCGCAACATTGTGGATTTCCCTTCGCAACCCTATGGGGTTTAACGGAAATCTGCAATGTTGAGGTAACGTGGAGTGCCTTTGGATCCATTTTGGAGGAGCGTCGCGCTTAATTGGTTATGCCCCTTTGGATCTCACATCTGTGCATCTTTTGGGAAATACCTCTTTTCTAGAAGTGTGCCTAAGACTTGAAGACTTGCACTATACAAAGGTAAATGTCATATCAAGAGTCTAACCACGTTAGAACGATTTCTTCATTCAAATAAACATTTTAGATTTTACTAAACTCCTTTGTTTAGCCTCATTTATAGCTTAAACTAATTATGGGAGGGAGTGACAGCTGAACTGCTTTTATTAGATGTGACACACAGTGATTGAAGTGAAACAGAAGTAGCAGTATGAAATTTAACAGTTGTACAATCAAAGCAGTAGAAGTGGTCATATGGCATAATACCGAATACCAGCTCACTTCGACCACTGACAACACTCATGTTTTTTTTTTTACATTTGTAAAAGCAAGCTTAGAAATTCCCTTCTTAACCAAATTTCACCCGATACCCATCAGTTAAGAGTGATTGTTAAAATGAAGTCCTTTAGTGGAGTTACAAGTTCTACACGCCCCCCCCCCCCCCCCGACAGCAAGGAATGCCCCCCAAAAATGCTCTCTTCTGACCTCTTTAAATCTTTTTGGTTTTGCTTCACAAAACTAAGCATTAGTCCATAATTAGCAAGAAAAGATCTCACTGTGCCAAATGTTTGCATCCGCCAGTGCAAACTCTCATTTTTCAAAAACACCATCAAACCAATGCACTGTGGTGGATATCTAGGTGTAGCTACGTCAACTAAGGCGCACAGCACCAGAAAATTATATTGTGCACTATGCTTTGGCTGTTTTGTGCAAAATTGTGTTTTGAAAGTCCACTGGTTTATATCAGCCTATTAATGCACTGTCCCACATAAAATGTGCAGAGCTGGTAAAACTCTTATCACTGAAAGCAATAACCAGCATCTGATTTCTATCACCAGATTTCCATTGAAA
This sequence comes from Mixophyes fleayi, assembly GCF_038048845.1. Lineage (NCBI taxonomy): Eukaryota > Metazoa > Chordata > Amphibia > Anura > Limnodynastidae > Mixophyes > Mixophyes fleayi. The sequence continues at coordinate 42,531,709 of NC_134412.1, forward strand.
AAAAACAAAAAAACAGGTTATTTTGTGTTTATAAGAGAGGCATTGGAAATTAGATGTGTTCTGCAAAACATCCTGGTTTTGCATCTGTTAACTTGAATGGACCTCCTAGCCCAGTTGAAAGTGCAAGTCTACCCTTCGATCAAGGGCTGGCTGGGCTAGGAGGCATCTGCCCTCCCGTCCGGTCCAATAATGGGCTACTGTGTCACCTACATTTTTTTCCTTTTAAATAGGCTGCTGAGTCGAGACTTTCTCCCCCGGCTAAAATTTGCCAGGCCTTCCCTGCCTCCACATCATGGAAGTGCACCTAGGTGTGTGGAAAGGTGAAACAATTCTGAGGAGGCTAATTGAAACACTTAAAATATCACAATAAAGTACTATTTTCATTAAAAAAAACTGTTCTATTTTGCACCTAAAATACAGCTTGGTTTTGTTACTTTTATGGCTTACATTAATCATGTGTGTAAAGAGTCATCAGGACTGTCTTCATTACATTTGACAATTGTGTATTTAACTTTTTATTATATTTCTCAGTATGCATAGAAGTGTGCATCTCTGCAGAAGTGCAAGCACAAAACAGGGTCCACTAAGAGAATAGGATGAGATCCCACAAAAAACACCTCCTTACTACTTTATTTCATTACAACAATCTTGCTCAGCAAAATGAAATCTCATTCCTACACTTTTACGCAAAATGAGGTGGATTGGTACATCCAGTCTATACTTCTATACACTCCAGCAGCAATGTAGGTGCACTTGCTCAAATTGAGGTCCCAAGGCTGCTTAGCACTATGGAGCGGCCATTTTGCACTTTGCAAATTTACCTTCCCGTGTACACATGCTAAACTAGAAAGTCTCCACAAAGTCCATCCACTTAAGTCTATAACAGTGAAATCTCCAAATTGCATTTTGGTGCATAATTAGGCACACTATAAGCTACTTTCTAGCCCAAATTATACAATAAAGAGGTCCAGCTATCGCCTTCAAACTTGTACCCGTAAAAATAGGAATTAGTGCGCAAAGCAGAAAAAAAAGGCATTTGTGTTGAGTCTTTGCAATTTTCAATGTGCTTGGTTCTACATGAACCTTGGATATATATAATTACCGCTCACTTGGCTATACATGTGCACTCAATTAGCTTGGAGAATAATCAAATAATTAGTGGTAACAATGTAGCTATCTATAATTTTGCAGCACAGTGAGAAGTGACAAGCTATTGAAAGGAAGATAAAAAAATTATTTCGGCATCACAATATGGATATAACCTACTTAAAGATGTATAAAAACAAATGAACATTTTGATGTGTCCCTTTAATGATGAAAAAAATATATATATTTCCTCTGTTTTGGTTCATGAGGAGCATTTAACTGAATAATTATAGCTTGGACTGTGCATTAATTCATGAACTGCGTGTAACCCTCAGCTCCTGTGACGATTACATCCATCCAAATCCGCATGGCCTCTGGAGAAGGAGCTACCATATAATACAGCCGATCATGGGTTTTGACACAGAAGGTCAGTGCTGGGTTGGGACTCTGTGAGAGAAACAAAAATTAGAAAAACATTAATCTATCTTTAATTAATGGTAGAATAGAAGTAACAAAGAGGCTAGCATAAATTCTAAATATTACCTGTAATAATAATGTGTAGTGCACAGGAAATCAAAATTATATTTTATATATATATCAACTAATATTTCAACAAATAAAAATCTAAGAATGTGTGATTATGCAGATGTAAATGTAAACCAGTATGCTAAATACAAATACACACTACATTAAAAGCTGTGTACACACATTAACCCACCTCCTTCAACAGGGGTACAGAGAGAAAATCGGATATCTGCTACAGATGACAAGAGAGGAGTTCAGTGCAAAATAATATTAAAGATTAAATCCTAATTTCATAGAGAGCAAAATACACACTAAGGGGCATTTACAAACCACAAAAACCGTGGACCCGCAATGTTTGTTTATAACCACTGTGCTGGATCCCCTATAAATAACTACTAGTATAAATTTATTTAAATTAGTGGCACAGTGCGCCGATATATACAATTGCAAATGTACTGATTTTTGTGTTAGAAAAGTATTGCAGTAGGCATATGTTGGAGGAAAAGTGTTTTTGTAAGGAAGAAAGAAAATTCCATGCTAATTAGGCCTTTTCATTTGTAAATGACCTCTCTTAGCCTGAATGCATAGGAGAGGGTCCTTAGACTTTAATACTGTATCTTAGAAAGATAGGAAACCTAACAGCAAGTAATTTAGGAAATCAGACTGATATAAATTTTGTTAAGTTTAAATTGCATTTAAATCCAAGTACAGAGAACATATTACATCCTGATGCTAATCATTGATGTAATATCGCAGACTTTGTTGAGCCAGGTAGCAAAGGGAACTGGTTTACCCCATGCCAACATGTATCAGAAACAGTAAAACAGCTGTTTGACCATGTAATATATTATACTATCTGTACATCTAGATGATCACTAGTACCTCCAACTAGTGTATAAAGGTCCTTCTAAGTACCCTTGAACAATAAACATCACTGATTTAAGATTCTGCCTGACGCCTATTGCCTGCTGTATCCTGTGACCAACAGATAAGCGCTTACACTCTAATCCGTTCCCTGGATTTCCTGTGTTGAACCCAGCGCCACTGTGCCAATGTTCTGCCCGCTACCCAGCAGTTCTGATCCATAATAAGCAGTCAGGAGGTACCAGCCAACCCACAGCAAAAAAGCACTGTAGCAGCTATACCAGCTAACCCTGAAGAAAGCGATTCTAGGCACCGTAAAATGCCAAGTGGTGACAGCAAGATTCGCAGTCGGCGAGTGTATGGTGGCAAGATGACACCAGTAGGAGTGGTCAGTAACTGTCGGGTTTCTTTCTCACCGTACATAACCAACAAAACTGTGCAGGAAAAACATCTCTTCATGATTCTTCCCCAATAGACTTTGGATGGACAAAGTAAGCCCATCCAATCACAAGCACAAGTGTGGCAAATAGTTCAACAAAAGCATTTTAAATTGCATGGTCACTTTACGGTCTTTCATAACCCCCTATAAAAAGACTTTCTACCCTATATATTTCCCAGAGTATCTGGCTGCCTGAAATATTTGATGAAGGTTCAAAGTCCTGTCAACTAGCAGTTTAGAACTAACCCTATATTCATTTAAAATATCTATTTTTCTCCTACAATACTGACATTTATATTGATGTATGGCTAAAATTGTTTATGAGAGTGAGGAGACATTGGGACTATCTTTATTCTAGTTCATGTGTTTGAGGCTTTCTATTACATTGGTGAAGGTGTGCCCACAGAAGTGTGAATGGTTAAAAATGTGTACCACGTGGGTGTGGCTTAACAGCCATACTTGTCAGTCAAATTATCCATCAGCTCTCCACCAGCCAAGCACTTATCGCTGGCATCGGTGTCTTGTTCCCCTAAATAGGCTTCAGAACACGGCCATCAGCGGAGCCGCTCTCTCCCACACACCTGGGAGTGTGAATTTTCTCTGTAGTAGCCCTACATCACCCAGACAGTGTTGAGGCCTACAGCACTGTGGATGCACGAATTGGTGCGGACCGCGCCCTAGTTCCTGGTTAGCTGTCCAGACCCTCTTATCACACTGGAGCCTGTAATGCCTACCCTTCCGACATCTACTGCTTCAATTGGAGCCGGTCTTCTTACTACTTCATCATGTCGCCTGGCTCCATGAACAGGTGAGCTTAGACTCGCAGCTTAGCCCCCCAGAGCTGAACTGAACACTTGCTGGCTCCTCCCGGACTCTTACCTGTCAGACGCACTTGCCTACCCTCCACGCCTGGCTGGGACCCTCAAAATGTGCTCTTTCCCCTGTCAACGAAAAACGTAAGTCCCTGGCACCCGTACTTCCGGTCCCTGATGTGCACCATGGGCTCTGGTCCTTGGAGCCTCCTAGGGTTCTCTCAGACTGCAATCTGGTCTCTGTTCTAGCCCTATATGGTGGCTTGAAGATTTCCAGCCATCTAGTTGTACTGACCTAGACAAGCTGCAGGCTGTTTGAACTCAGACACAACATCGGGTTACATTAACTCACCATTTGCCTACATTGGTCACATATCTGACTTGGATCTGTATGTGCCATCAGCACTTGAACTTATCCTATTCGACACGGATATCCTCTCAATTCTGCTCTAATATTTTGCACGCTGATTACCTGCAATATCAACACCTTGCTTTGCAGCGCCGGTGCTAGGGTTCACGGCGCCCTAGGCAAAATAACGCCGCCGCCGCTCGCTCCCAGCCCGCTCACCCTCCCGCACACCAGATAAAAGAATAATTAATTAAATGTTACTTACCTTTTCTTCCTCTAGCTGCTCCTCGCGATGCATGCTGAGAGGGGATGGGAGAACTCAGAGGCGCCGCCGGACAAACTATCACATGATAGTCAGTGATCATGTGTGACTAGTGTGAGATGGAAAAACAGCGGCGGCACCCCACCGCTGCTGCCCTTCTCTCCTGAACCGCTGACTAGATTAGAAAATCTAGTCAGCGGCGCCCTGCAGGTCCCGGCGCCCTAGGCAACTGCCTAAGGTTACCTAATGTGAGCGCCGGGCCGGTTGCTTTGGTTGAATACACCCTCTCCACTTGACTCTCATCATCTAACTTGAAGGGGTGCTGCATCACTATCCCTTCCTGTGAACCCTTGCAGAAATCAGTGCATTTATCCTATCTGTGTATATTGGCTCCGTATTGCTAGCATTTGAGCCATTGCTGTAGGACACTGCTGCCATCTAGTGTCTAATCTGTCACACTACATCTTGTGCTTATTCAGATCTCACAGACAGTGCTTAATTAACAAAGTGCTTACTAGATAAACATGTAATTTACTACCTTATCCATGCTTGTAGGATCCTACACCCTTTCAGCTGTACACCAGCTGCACACTGTCTCAGTCTTGCTGACCTAAAGAGAACTGCTTGACTACTCTACTACGGAGAAATACTCTAACCTAATTGCTGCTCATTCCGTAACATTTAGTACCTACCTATGACGATATCTTTAACATAGGAGGTCTCTGACGAATACAGTCTGTGTAATCAACACTGCCTGGGAGTCATGGCTCCAAAAAAATTAAACCCGACAAACCAATTCCACCAGTGAACTACTTCGGCACTGGCTCAATGACATCTTTGTTCAAATCAGCTGCATCCCATGCCGCGTCGCAGAAGTGCACTAAGCCTCCCAGACCTCTCCGGCTAGGACACAACCAGATCCATCTGGCGCTCCGGTTGACACACAGGCCTTGGAAATAAATGGCCCTGTTATTTTGGAGTCCATTCATTCTCTGTTGACAGTGATAAAAGCGACATCACCTCTGAACTTAGGGCCTCAATCAAAGAAATTCAAGCTGAAGTAACCCACTTGAGAGCCAGAATGTACCAACTTGTACACAAAATGGAGGAACTTGTGCCTTCGCATAATGACTCGATATCTGCTCATGACCTCCTGCAGGAAGAAGTTACTGGGATTAATGACAAACTGGTGGATCTTGAGGACAGACCGCGGCACAATATCAATATTTGGGGTATCCCTGACTCTGTCTCTAACTATGAATTATATGAATTTGCCACGGACCTGTTCCATAAACTATTGCCAATGGCCTTGACTAATGACGTCCTCAAACTGTATCCACCCTCTGCCCAAATCTAGGAATGCCCCGGACTCAAGATCCAAATATACTTCATTTTAGGTGCACTTCTACAGAATTAAAGAACAGATTCTGCATGCTTCGATACCCTCTTCTCCTACTTCAGCGGAGTTGGGGGATCTACAACTGTATCCGGATATATCTGCCGCTACTCTGGCGAAGCGCAGGCCGTTTCACCAGATTTTAGTGGCCTTACGATCGGCCAACATCCAATACCGCTGGGGCTTTCCGACAAAACTACTAGTCCAGGAATGGTACTTTGGTGGCCATACCGTCTCCCAACAAGGCCATTGTGCTGCTTAATAATTGGAATATCCAGATACAAGACCCAAAAGATACAAGGCAAGCCAAGTCGACAAGGAATGGTCTACAAGCAACACATGAAACTGTTTCCGTTTATTTCTCTGGTTGGAGTAGATATGTCTCACACTGATCCAAATCAGTACAGACAGAAACTCTGTATCCTCCAAATCTGCTTCCCTACCAAGGTTTGTTAGTTGGGGGAATCCCTATACCTCGCTCCTGGACACTCCCCTATTTTCCCACAGAGGTACACCAAGCTCCATTCTCTTACTCAACTGTTATGGTATTTTATAGTTACTGTTGCGTTACTGACATTACATACTGCACTCATATGTCTCACTTTTAGATCTCTTGGTACACTATATCTATGCCACAGAATTGACACATGATGAGCAAGCATATTTAATAGCTTGGTTTATATATTTTGTTTAGACTAGATTAGATTAGAATGCCCATGACCCAGGCACATGCCCCCACAGACAAACACTTCCTTTCTGCCACACCAATTACTCTATTCAGTGGCATAAGTGTTAGTTCACTTATGGGTACTATTTCAGTTTTTTCGGTCTATTTCCATCTTCTCTCACCTGTCCTTCACTTTTTTCCCCTAATTTCTTGGGAGACTGTTTGGAGATGTAAACAGCCCAGGTTAGATTTTTGGTTACGTGGTCTTAATCAATGTTATGATCTAGGAAAATGGTTAAATTTCTCTCTATAGATGCGAAAGGTCTGAACTCCCCTAATAAGCGGAGAAATGCCCTCAAGAGCTGTTCTTACTACATTATTTAATTTGGCCACCCGAGAAATGCTCGAAGCACGAATAAACTACCATTCCTAAACCAGGTAAAGATACTTTCCAATGCCATAATTACCGACCCATAGAGCTTCTCAAATGTGACCTCAAAATCTTTTATAGGCCAATTTCTAACCGGCTAAACCCTATTCTTCCCCAAATGATCCACTTAGATCAAGTTGGATTTTTGCCTGCAAAACAGGCACCAGATAATATGAAGAGATTATTAAACATTATTGAGACGCACACTGCTAGTTCCGTACCCCTACTACCGTCTCTAGACCCTGAAAGGGCATTCGATAGGATCCATTGGGAATATATGGCCGTGGTACTACCCAAATTTGGGTTTGGGGTATTTTTCCTCCAAGCCATCTTCACTCTCTACACTACTCCTTCAGTCAGGGTCATCAGCAATAGGTTACGCTCATCTTCCTTTCAGATCACTAATGGCACTAGACAGGGGTGTCCCCTCTCCTCAATAATCTTTGCATTCGCTATGGTTCCCCTGGCCACCAAGATTAAAATAACTGATGCAGTCAGAGGGTCCACTATTGGTTCCACCCACCACAAAAATCTGTCTTTTCGAGGATTATGTTCTCCTATTTGTCACGAAACCTGAGTCCTCATTGCCTGCACTATCCCAAATCCTACAGGATTATTCAGGTGTCTCCTATTATAAACTTAACACCTCTAAATCAAAGCCACTAGGTGTGGCCCTACCACACAACACTTTACGGTCCCTAAAGTCACTTTATAAATTCAAATGGTGCCTCACTTCTATGACATACCTAGGCATACGTATTCCCCCGAATCCTGTCTGTTACTGAGTGCAATCACCAACCACTTCTGAGAATTTGACACACTCACTAAATCTTGGGTAAACTATGAAATCTCTTGGCTGGGGAGGATGGCCGCCCTGAAAATGATGTTACTCCCGACGATCCTGTATTTGTTCTGCTCTATCCCCTACCTGGTTTTGGGGTATCAAATAAATTTTATACCATAGCATTTCACTTTATCTGGCGCAATAAACACCCTAGACTTTCTAGAGATCGAATACTTTGCTCTAGGCTAAGAGGTGGCCTGGCCACGCCTACATTGGAAGCCTATCAACAAGTGGCTCTACTAAATTAACTCAGATTAGCAGGCCCCTTCCCCTCTCAAACCTTAGGTTACCATTGAACAAGACAACTCTTCCCCATTCCCGTTAGCGGACCTCCTTTGGTTAGATAAGCCTAGTAGACCTATTTCTGCAACTACTCTCCAGAGTTTTAATGATTCTCTCTTTGTGTGGGATAAGATGAAGCTCTCACCAGATATCCCACTCCCCTCCTCCAAATTCTCTACCATTGCCCTGTCACAACTGATCCCAGATCTCCGCCTTGATTTGTGGCATAGACAGGGAGCTGGCCAAATACAGGATCTTCTGGAGGGTGGCTTACTTCCTGCCTTTTCACACCTACAATATAGTATGACATACTAGCTCGAGATTTTTATAAATATCTCCAGATCAGACACTGGATACAATCTTAACCGTCACAACCCCCAACACTGAAGCCTATCCTCCCCCCACTATGTACAAATGTCAGTCTCTTCCTCATCCCATGTGGGTAGCATTTCAATATAGTACCAGTCCCTTTTGTCCCCCATTGACTCTTGTGACCTCCCAGTCCAAGATACTGTGAGCCAAGGTTTTCCATCTGATATCCCAGGTTACTAAATCCAATGTCCTACCTTGCCTTGCTGTAGCATTGCTACCCCTATACCCGCCTCATCTCCAACACCATAACCACTACGTTACTGGGCTGCTATAGCACAGCATTGGAAGTATCCACTACCTCCATACCTTACAAGCATTATTGCCAAATATAGAACGCAGCTATGAGATGCAAACAATTGGTTTCAGATATTCCACTGTCGTGTCTTCTCCATTCATTAAGTGTTTCCCGTAGTATGAATATTATTTGGAGCCTCGACCCCTGAAAGATCCTTCGCAACTAACTCCGCTTATGGGAACCTCACTGTTCTGATGTTCCCAAATGTGCCCTTTAGAAACGCTGCATATCTCTAAATTAGTCTCCTCCCTTTCCCCCCCCCCTTGCTCCCCTCCCCCCATTTATTTTGGGATTATGCTTTTATTTCTGTAAGGTGTCTTGCTATATGTCAACAATGTTAATTTAACAAATTTCTGGTATTATTGACTGCAACCACTATACATTGTTATGTCCGTTTTGCATTACTTTATAAACTCAATAACAAACTTCCCAAGTTAAAAAATGTATACCACTGAAAATATAGGGATGAGACCTGATCTCAAAACCTCAGAAGTGGAAGAGAATTCAAGTCTCAAGGAAGAAAGATGTGCATCTTCCCACAAAGCAGGGAGTATCACTGTAAATGAACCGTCACAACCCCTTCAACTTATTTAATTAATCCCGTCCCACAATATGAAGTTTCATATTTGAATGTTCTAGATCTGTCCAACACTTCCCACTGCCTGGTGCAAAAGTTTTCACATTCGCAGATGCTTTCACATTAATCTGCAAGGCATGTGCTTCCGGGTGCAACTGCGTACATCTAGGTGTTTGGCATCAAAAAAGATCATTTGCTGTGCGGTTTTACAATTTTGTAGTTCATAAATGAGCCTTACTATGACACACACACTTTGGCACGAAAAAACCCTATCTACAGTCAGGTACATACAGATAAATACAGATGTACTAGCTGATGCACATAAACATAAAAAACAGGCCAAAAATTCAAAAGTAGCAATATATGTACACAAACAACTTAAGAAGATGAGCCTCATCTAAATGTACACTCACACCAATATAAAGAAAGTCATTAATGCAATAAAACTGCACCTTAAATAACAGTATATTTTAAGAAGAAAGAAAAGCAAATATTAGCAGGATGTCCAAATAAGAAGGAATGCAGACCTCATTAACAACATGCACTCATGCATTTGCAACAGTGTGCTTATATGGTACACTATATGCCCACCTACAAAAGCATGCCTATTTTCTGCTTTTGGGAGATGCCTTTACAAACTAAATGTCCAACATGGTGGAGGATATGTAGAAAAATCTGGCTCTGTGACTGTGTTTCACTTATCCAAACACACAATGTGGCAGACAATTTCATTATATATTATTTATGGTGTAGTGCAGGGATGTGCAACCTGATACACTTCAGAGATCGCAAGTGTGTGGCCCTCTATCCTTCAATCTCCGTAATAAGTTAAAAATACATTCAGTCAAAGAGACATCTATCTAGAATAACATATCAGCAGACATTTAAAACAAGTGTTTCAAGCTATAACAAAAATCTGACAAAAAAAGCAAGAAAAAGCTGGGGTTGAAGGCCTGGTGTGCCGCCTGTTGCCCATCAATGCTCTAGAAAAACAAAGCAGTTTTAGGCTACGTACTGAAAAGCAGATCCAGAAGGTTTCTAATGAACTTAGGAGAGAGAAGCAAAGAAGCAAAGCAATGTAGCTCAGTGAGCTGTAGCTACATATACAGAAAGTATAAAGATTAAGGGCACGAGTCAATAAGGAGAGCAAAGCAAAAAAAAAAAAAAAAAAAAAGGGAGCAACTTTGCACCTTAGCAAAACCATGTCGCATCGGAGGGAGAGGTAAATTTAATATGTGGGAACAGATGTATAGTTGGGGTAAGGCATGTCCTAGATCAACTTTCAATTTCAGTGTAAAAATAAACGCTATTAAGTATTAGTGTGGAACATGAAAAATAGCTAGTATTTAACTTAAGTGCAAAATAATAAACTAATTTGCATCCCTTGCATTTTAACATGGTTTGTCCAGGATCAAATACACTCCTTTTTTTGCCTTGCTCATCTTAATGACTCAGGTCCTAAATCTCTCAAATCAGAGAAAAGTGTGCTAGTGCTGAGTGGAGGCTGTCACTATATTGAATATACAATTTGCAGGCTAATCATCGTGAACAGATATGGGGAGCAGCCTGGATTGGTTAAGTTAGAGGGGTGGCTGGTCTACCCACACAGAAACCTGTATGAAAAACGTATGAAAGGAGGGCAAGTGTATATAAAGCATTACATTCTTGCATGCACTTGGAAGTGTTCATATATGAGTTAACACAAATATTATTAGATTCTAACTGGTCCTATGATATTCTTGCTCTACTATGTCCCTGTGATCTCCAGATTAAAGATAACCCTTTAATTCCTCCCACCAAAGCTGTTCTGCACGGAGCCCAACATTCCTAAATCTGTGCTCGTAGAGCATTCTTGATACACAATTAAGTGGTTGGAAAGGATTCAACCATAGCAAAGAAAAAGCCTGGTGATGGCAGCATTACCCTCTTACAATTATGGATGCCACACTCGTGTTCAGTTGACACTCACACTTAGTGAGTGGCTGTCTGACTTGACCAGCTGTCATCGGTAATAGATTAGTTGCTGAAAGTCAATGTAACACCATAAAGCATGTGGAGCATGCTGACATTGTAAGTCTATCCCATCAACATGCAATAGTGTAACTGTTACATGAAAAGCCCATCCTGCTATCAGTTAGAACCACCTATTTCACTAAATACAACTTTTCCATTTGTTCTGCTAAATGAACACGAGGGAATGTCAAGACAGTATTTTGTGTGTTTGAAGCTTTGATATATATTGGTTTATATTTATAAAGATGGGGAGATTTAATCCGCACACCACAATTGACCTTATAGAAGAATGATAAGCACACTTTATACACTACAGACATATTAAACACAATAAAACATTTGTGCATTAGACTTATATAATATTACATTGCAATATTACAATCAAACAAAGGGGTTTTGGTGCACATTTTGATCAAATGCCAAGGCTAATCTACCATCACAGGGTGACCTCATTCAGATGGGTACCTAACATAACAATTAATTTCTATAACAGGGAACATACCTCTCTCACTGTAGCATTTGCCAGCAGGATATAGATACAGGGGCACCCTGGGGGGAGAAAGTTTCCAGTTGCCCAGAAACTACGCTAACACAAGAATCACGACAGTTCTGTGGTTTAGAAGGAGGAAATGGCTTCTAGGAACCTCCTCCCTCTTTCTGTACTAAAAAAAACAAAAAAACCTATTAACCAGTCTGCAGTCTAAGACCCAGTTTTGTGGGGATCTGATTGTGTTTTAATGAACTTTGGCTTCAACAAAATGGTCGCTGTGACTTTAGAGAAAAAGGAAGATGCAGTACATTAAAGTTACTTGTGATATTCTGCAGTTTCAGGTATAGCATATTATATTTGTTTTGGATGGTCAAGAATAATTAAAAGGGATTAATACTAATGTGTTTTTCTTGTTTGTTTACTTAAAAAACGTTATTACATTTATATGTATTTTTCTACTTTTATTGTAATTGTATATGTGATTAAAAGGATGTCAGTGTGATCAGTCCCAGTCTCTGCTCTATCTAGAGGAAGGGACTGCAGGGTCTCTGCTGTGAGTAAACTATATGTGCTGGAACTTCTGTTTTGTTTAGTTTGACAGTCAGGAAGGATATGTGTTTAATTAGTGCTGGACAGTCAAGGTGTTTATCTTTAAGTTTTCTTATTTTTTTTCTACTTAAATAAAAGTGGCTGTTGCCAGCAGTACCAACACCTGTTTTCCTAAACCGGTTAATATATAAATATATCTACACTACACATATATAATATATTATAACAAAGGGAGTTATTTAGCTGGCAATATGCAGAGAAAGCATGCAAGAAGCAGAGTAAAATATTTGTGCAGTAATGCACCTAGATTGAAGATAACCCAGGTGAATACATATGCATGACAAACAATAGTTTAATGTTTGGTTAACTTGCATAGTTTGAGCGTGTGTGTCAGAGCGAACAAACAGAGCCACTGATGGGCGTTTCCTTTTACAGGGAAGTTGGGTGTGTCACCTGCCAATCAAGTTAGTGCTTGATTGACAGATGACACAGGTGTTAGTGGAAGGAGTGTCATGTATAAAACCTTGCTTGTTTCATTGCTCAAGGAGATCAATGCTGATGCATGGTTAGCTGGTGTTTAGGGTCTCAAAAAACAGTGTGAAATCTGTATGGTGTCAAATACATTTACCATCCTGACATTAAAACTGCATAAAAGGGAACAAGTTGTTCGCATGTGCTTCAGTAGTTTCAAACCGCCACCAAACTCGATTCTTAGCAAATCTAGCCCTAAATCTCATATCTTTTACAAAAGATATATAAATAATTTGTTTGTTATATGGTCTGGAACAAAAAAAAAGAATGTAAAAAACTCGGCACTGCTGTATATCAAAAACCCACTTATCCCACTCTTAATAGCTAACAGTCACCCACAATCTTTAAAATATGGGTTACCATACCCTCAGGTATTAATAGTTCACTGAATGACCAGTAATATGAAGGTTACTGCCACACAAATGGACAAGATAATTGAAAAATTCCTACATTGTTGTGACCCCAATAACCAATTACTCAAAATTAAAGACAAAGTATTGGCCATACCCAGATATTAAACGCTAATCACTAACAGATCGAATAGAACCAACAGACTACCATAGTTTCAATCCTATACCATCAGTAGCCAAACAGTTCAAAAATGCCACTGCAGATCTGTGGCCACTAATAAAAGCAGATCCAGATTCCAGCATTAAAAGACTTTAAAAATGATGCATGATGCAGTGTTATAAAAGAGAAAAAAATTAAAATCAAGTATATAGTTATGTAAACTGATGTAAAAACTTCGAAACCAAACTTCTTTACACCTAAAAAGGACTGTTTTTGATGTCCTAAATGCATTACCTGTAGGCACCTGGATACGGGCAATTCTTTTATTTATTTCCACTCTGGAAAAAATTTTCTTTCAACTTTACTCTAACCTGTACCAGACGCTTCTTAGTAAATATATATGCCCCTTGTATATATGCCCTTGAGGCTTATACTATGTAGGGAAGACATCAAAACAGTTTCAAGAAAGCATGGCACTCCACAGATCAGCCACCAGATCTGTATTAGAGGGGAAATCCATTCAGCAATCTGTTTCCAGACATTCTGTACAAGCGAGACATACACCTTGCCACTATGCTACAAGATTATAGATCATGTCTCTGTATTAGACAGAGGTGGAGACAGAGATAATATGCTATTAAGACTTGAAGCCACTTGATTAAGCAGTTACATACTGTATTTCCAGTAGGACCAAACATAAATTTATCTCTAAATGGTTTGCTATAACTTAAATGTATCTGCATTTTGTTACGGCTAGCGGCAGATATCATAAAATTGTCAGAACTGTAGGAATAGAGGTCTTCACCTTTAGCAGCCGCCTTTCCCGCAGAGACTAGTTATGCTCACAGGTACTCAGATGCCCCAGGTCTTAAACTCAATGTATTGAAAGTTTATGAGTAACTCCGCAGTATCGCGTAAGAGGTGATGACAGGCAGTACGGGTGGTCAGGAATAAGCAGTGGTCCACGGACTGGAGCAGAGAGGCGTAGTGAGGTATAGGCAAAGGTCTGGGCCGGCAGCAAACAGGGGTATCCGGGTCAAAGGCAAGGTCAGGGCCACAAGCAAACAATCAAATCCAGGAAAGCAAGCTAAAGGGCCATACATGGTAATCAATCCAGAAATCAGAAAAACAGACAGGAGCAGGTTAGCTAATCAGGAACGGAGACGCTATAACCGGCAGGGAGGCTAAGCCCCCCTGCCTTAAATACTTAGATGGACCAATCAAGAAGGAACACACCCAGGACTGGCAATCAGCCACAGCTAATTAATACTATAGGCTGTGAGGTCATGGCTGGCCCGGAACCAGTATGTAGAATAAACATAATGCAAAAATTCCACTTGAAGTTACATGCTCCCTCCTATCTATCCTAATATGGCAAACACTACATTTGTTTTATGTGTGCGCCCAGCTGAATCATGCTGGGACGCGGTGCTGACAGGAAGAGGCGTCCCGACCGTTGTCTTGGCAACGGCCGAGCCAGGAGATGAAATGAAGTACCGGTCGTCATGGTGACGGCCAGGACGCCTTTGGAGCAGAGAGTCGCGGCGGGTGACACATTTATGCTTATACTCTGTCTTCTCAAATTCATTATCAGTGTGCTCATTACATGTTTCCTCTCTATACTTCAAATACCATATGGTTAAATATATTATCACAACACGCCATATTTCCAGCAGGACTAAATGAAAATTTCTAAATTGTTTTCTACAACTTAAATATATCTGTATTTATGCTTATATTCTACCTTCCCTATCTCATTTCTAATGTACTTAGCACTTTTGTTTCTCTCTATACTTCTAATACCATATGGTAAAATACATTATAACACTAGATCTTCTCACAAATGTGTATCTTTTGTTTACTTTATTGTATATACACTATAGGGACAAAAGTATTTGGCCACACCTGTTAATTATTGAAGTGAGGTGTTTCAATCAGGCCCATTACCAGAGGTGTATAAAATCAAGCACCTCACCATGCAGTCTCCATTTGCAAACATTTGTGATACAAAATGGGTCGTTCTGAAGAGCTCAGTGACTTCAAGCATGGCACTGTGATAGGATGCCACCTTTGCAATAAGACTGTTTGTAAAATTTCATCCCTGCTGGATATTCCACGGTCAACTGTAAGTGATATTATTAGAAAGTGAAAGAGTTTAGGAACAACAGCAAATCAGCAACGAAGAGTAACATCACGTAAAATCCTAGAGTGGGTTCAAAGACTGCCAAGGCATTTAGTGCATAAAAGTCGCCAACGCACTGCTGATTCCATAGCTGAAGAGTTCCAAATTTCCACTGGCATTAATGCAAGCACAAAAACTGTGCAGCGGGAGCTTAATGGAATGGGTTTCCATCGCTGAGCAGATGCTTGCACGCCTCACATCACTAAGACCAATGCCAAGCGTCAGATGGAGTTGTGTAAAGCACACCAACACTGGACTGTGGAGCAGTGGAAATGTGTTCTGTGGAGTGACGAATCACGCTTCTTTGTCTGGCAGTCAAATGGGCGATTCTGTGTTTGGCGGATGCCGGGAGAATGTTACCTGCCTGACTGCATTTTGCCACCTGTGAAGTTTGAGGGAGGAGGTATAATGGTATTGGGATGTTTTTCAGGGTTTGGGTTAGGCCCCTTATCTCCAGTGAAGGGCAGTCTTTATGCTTCAGCATACCAAGTTATTTTGGACAATGCTATGCTTCCAACTTTGTAGAAACAGTTTGGGGAAGGTCCTTTTCTATTCCAACATGACTGTGCCCCAGTGCACAAAGTAAGGACTACAAGAGACATGGTTTGGGGAGTTCAGTGTGGAAGAACATGACTGGCCTGCACAGAGCGCTGATCTCAACCCCATCGAACACCTTTGGTATGAACTAGAACGGAGAGTGCGAGCCAGGCTCTCTCCTCTAACATCAGTGCTTGATCTCATAAATGCTCTACAGAATAAATGGGAAGAAATTTCCACAGAAACAATCCAACATCTTGTTGAAAGCCTTCCAAGGAGAGTGGAAGCTGTTATCGCAGCAAAAGGGGGACCAACTATATGAGTTTCAATACAATGTCATTACAGTCCCTGTTGGTGTATTGGTCAAGCGTCCGAATACATTTGTCCATATAGTGTATATAAACACATACATAAACAATTTTTTTTTTTTACACCAATCAGTTACAACATTAAAACCAGTGACAAGCAAAGTGAACAACATTGATTATCTTGTTACAATGACACCTGTCAAGAGGTGGAATATATTAGGCAGCAAGTGAACAGTCCGTTCTTGAAGTTGGTGTTTTGGAAGCAGGAAAAATGGGCAAACATAAGGATCGAAGAGAATCTGACAAGGGTCAAAATGTGATGGCTAGACGACTGGGTCAGAACAACTCCAAATGGCAGGTTGTATGGGGTGTTCCTGGTATGCAGTGGTTAGTACCTACAAAAGAGCTACTGTGGCACAAATTGATGAAAAAGTTAATGCTAGCTATGATAGAAAGGTGTCAGAACACACAGTGCACCATAGCTTGCTTGGTATGGGGCTGCGGTCAGAGCACCAATGCCGACACCTGTCTACCACTTAAGGCTCCTACAATGGGCACGTGAGCTCCAGAACTGTGGATCATGGAGAAATGGAAGTAGGTGGCCTGTTCTCATGAATATTTTTTTCTTTTACATCATGTGAATGGCCAGATGTGTGTGCACACACAGAAGATGGCACCATGATGCACTGTGGGAAGAAAGTAAGCCAGCGGAGGCAGTGTGATGCTCTGGGCAATGTTCTGCTGGGAAAACTTGGGTCCTGGCATTTATGTAGATGTTACTTTGATATATACCACCTATCTAAACATTGTTGCAGACCAAGTACACACATTCATGGTAACTATATCCACTGATGGCAGTGGGGTCTTTCAGCTGGATAATGAGCCCTGCCACATTGCAAAACTTGCTCAGGAATGGTTTTAGGAACATGACAGCGTTCAAGGTGTTCACTTGGCCTCTAAATTCCCCAGATCTCAATCTGATTGATTATCTGTGGGATGTGCTGGAAAAACAAGTCTGAGCCATGGAGGCCCCACCTTGCAACTTACAGATACCAGTACACCTTCAGAGGCCTTGTGGAGTACATGCCTCAATGAGTCAGTTGATTTGGTGGCATAAAGGGGACCTACAAATTATTATACATGTGGTTTAATAATGTTAATAATGTTTTAATAATGTGGCTGTTCGGTATATTATTGTGACAAACACTGGAATGGTGCTTTTGGGCAGGTATGTTTATCCTAGGTTTCTGGGCAGGAAAATGTTTGTCTGTATTTAAACAGCTTGCCAAGGGCTTTTGATAAAAGTTGCTATAGGATTCCTGGGGTTATGGATGGAGAGTGAGAGCAGGATCCATCCACAAGGTCCCATTTCGGGTCTTTTGGGCCACCAGCCTGAGCATAGGTTGATTAGTATTTGCACCTGGGTAAAGGTGTTAAAAAAGCAGTCAAGCTAGACATCCTGCTGTCTATATGTGTTGGAACTTCCAATGTCTTTTATTTTTTAGTTGGACAGTCAGGAAAGGCTGGTGTTTAGTTAAAGGTTTTGTTTATTTTATTTTTTGCTTAATAAAAATGGAGGAAGGAAATCCCATGTTAATTAAGCCTTTTCATTTGAGAGTGACCAACACATCTATTAGCCTGAAAGCACAGCAGGAGATCACTATCCTTTTTATCCTTTGTGTTTTGTGTGTTAGAGTTGTGAGGAAACTATTTGAACAATGAGGCAGAATTTTTTTTTAAGAACTGTAAGTTTTAAGTTAAATTTAAATTGTGTTATTTGCAAGTTTAGAGAATATATTGAATCCTGATGCTAAACATTGAGAGCCTGATCCATTAGGGCACGCAAAGTAAACGTATTATGCATTTTGTCTTCATTAAAACTCACATAAATTGGGCATAGGTGCGTCTGCATCCAACAAGGAGCAGATGTAAAAGATACATATGTTGATGAATACAGGTCTAGGTCCACTGTACACTGCAGGTTATGTTAAATACATATGTGGAATATAAAGTCACAACGAAAGGCACATAACAACAAAATAGTCCATTATTGTCACCAGTAAATAATATAGTCATTAATAAAAAAATGTTCCAAAAAATGTTTTTTCCCCATAAAATACATTAGGATGTTATAAAGGTCTACTGTACACAAAATTCATTTGTCTAGTTTCATGCGCGACAGTCTTCACTAGTAATCAGCACTTAAACCAGCCTGTAGCTGGTGCAAGTGATACAATGTGAAAACATGTACATTTGAGATGTCCCAATCTTCAAATCAGTCGCTACTGAGTGTGCTCCTGAAATCGTAGGCTGTAGTAAAGGTCTTTTGCGCTCAAATATTAATTGGACATTGCCGAGTTCTCTGGCATATGGTTTGTTTCGGGGCGTTTGCAGAGCTATTTTATGCAAAATAAAATAGGTACGTATCAGCATTTATGTGCCTTAATGAATCAGGCCCTGAATGTGATTTCAGACTTGATGGTGCCAGGTATGGGAAGGGGGGGGGCTAGATTACACCCTGTCAGAAACTGTTTAAAAATAGCTTTATTTTAACTCATACCATCTATACTTCTAGATAATCACTAGTACCTTTAATTAGTGTGTAACAGTCCTTATAAGGACCCGTTCTGAGCAATAAACATCACTGGTTCAAGATCCTGCTTTGAAGTCTATCCACCTGCTGTAATTCCTGTGATTTACAGATTAGACCACTCTAATCCATTATCTGGCTATTCTAAAGACCAAGCATCTAGCAACAGTACTCTGCCCGCTATTCTGCAGCTCTGGTACATTGTGAGGGGTCAGGCGGAAGCATCCACAGCAACCCTTATCTGAAATAGGAGGTCAGGGGTACCAGCACAAGTGCGCAGCAAGGCAGTGCTCCAGTAGTAAGCATTATTATCTTTAATTTATAAGGTGCCATAAAAGGTCCGCAGCGATGTACATGACATATACAGAAAACAGTGACCCATGACACAACATGATACATAAAGAACAAAATATGAAGAACAAAAATATATAAACACACACACTCACACACAGGTAACATGATTATGCAAATCAAATTATTTCTGGGACAATGAGTGAAAGTGATGCTAGAAATCAGCGAGAAGTAGAACGAAGCTTAAGAAAACAGGGCTAGTGAAGCAGGCCAAGAGGTACAGAGGGTGATGGAATAGTAGAAGCAGCACACAAGGAAAGAGGGCCCTGTTCCTGAGAGCTTACATCCTAAAGAAAAGGGGGAGACACAAATAGGGTGGTACTAATTGGGGGAGAGAGCTGGGATAAGGGAGTTAGGAGGAGGACTGATAGACTTGAATAAAGAAATGAGTCTTAAGGGCACGCTTGAAGCCTTTGAGAGTAGATGCTAACCTGATGGAGCGTGGAAGATCGTTCCACAGCTGGGGAACAGCCTGGGCAAAGTCTTGGAGACGGGAGTGAGAAGAGGATCAGTGAAGTGAGGCGGCGGTCACAGGCAGAGTGGAAGGGGCGCCTACGGTTGTATGTAGAGATGAGATTGTAGATGTAGGGAGGGGAGAATTTATTAAGAGCTTTAAAGGTGAGGGTGAGGAGTTTAAATTTAATTCTGTAGGCCATGGGGAGCCAATGTAATGTCTGTTAGAGGGAGACAGCAGAGATAGAGCCGCAGGAGAGAAAAATGAGGCGGGCAGCAGCATTGAGGATAGACTTAAGAGGGTCAAGGTGAGAGTCAGGTAGGCCAGAGATGAGGAAGCTACAATGGTCAAGGCGAGAGATTACAAGCGAGTGAACAAGGGTTTTCGTGGCTTTCGTGGTGAGAAAGGGGCGTATCTTGTATATATTCCGAAGGTGGAAGTAGCAGGATTTTGAGAGGGACAGAATGTGAGGTTTGTCAAAGAGGGAGGAATCAAGGATGACCCCAAGGCATTGGACTTGAGGGACAGAAACAAGGGTAGTGTTATTGACAGAACTAGAGAGGGGGGGGTGGGAGAGTCCTGGAAGGGGGGGAAGACGATAAGTTCAGTCTTGGATGTTCCCACGCTTCCTGCAACTCAATATTTCCAAGATGAGATGGCCGAGAAACAGGAGACAAAAGAGAAGGGGAGAGGTCAGGGGATGAAAGATAGATTTAAGTACCATAAGCATAGAGGTGGTACTGGAGGCATGAGGAGCAGATGAGGACACCAAGGGAGGAGGTGTAGAGGGAGAAAAGTAGGGGGCCAAGAACGGAATTTTGGGGAATGCCAACAGGTAAGGGAAGAGGGGGGATGTAGAGTCATGTGTAGAGACTGAGAAGGAACGGTTGGTGAGGAAAGAGGAAAATCAGAAGAAGACAGTGTTAGAGGCCTATAGATTTGAGAGTTTGCAAAAGAAGTGCGTGGTCAACGGTATCGAAGGCAGCAGAGGGGTCAAGAAGGATAAGAAGGGAGTAGTGTCTTTTGGATTTAGCAAGGAAAAGGTCATTAGTGACCTTAGTGAGGGTAGTTTCTGGTGGAGTGGAGGGAGTGAAAACCGGACTGGAGTAGGTCAAGGAGTGAGTGAGAAGAGAGAAAGGAGAGGAGACTGTTGTAGATAACCTGTTCAAGGAGTTTGGAGGCAAAAGGAAGAAGCAAAATAGGACAATAATTAGAGAGAGAGGCGGGATCAAGGGATGGTTTCTTGAGTATGGGGGAGACAAGAGCATGTTTAAAACAGGAGGAAAAGATTTCAGAGGACAGAGATGGGTTGAAGAGGTAGGCAAGGTGGGAGCAGGCCTCAAGAGAGGGAGTGGAGGAGGTGGGATGGGATTGGGTCCTTTGGGCAAGTGAAGGGGGCTGAGGAAGAGAAAAGGGTATGAAATTCATCTGCAAATACCGGAGTAAAGGAAGAGAAAGAGGGTGAGCAAACAAGTGGGGAGGGGAGAAAAGAGATAGCAGTTGCAGAGGAGGGTGGGAAGGGGGACAGAGTGGGCAGGGAAGGGGGAGAGGGTGGGGTAAGAAGGGACTGCTGGGAGATGTCATGACGTATTGACTCAATCTTGGAGGTGAAGTGGGTAGCAAAGTCGACAGCATTGACCTTGGGGGGGAGTGGGAGAGGAGCGAGTTGCAGGTAGCAAAAAGCCGACGGGTGTTGGAGGATTGGGAAGAAATAAGAGCCTTAAAGAAGGAGTGCTTAGAGAGTGATAGGGCCGAACTGTAAGATGCAAGCATGAACTTGAAGTGGAGAAAGTCAGCAAGTGTGCGTGACTTTCTCCAGAGCCATTCTGCACTGCGGGAGCATTTGTGAAGATAGCGGGTAAGTAAGCATATAACCAGAAGGAAGTGGTTCCAGGTGCCAGTGAAGGAGCCAGGTGGTGGCAGCATGGTGCCCTATTAGTGGGACAAAGAAGGGTGGCAGGGTAAGCCCAGCTGCTCCCCAACACCACGACAGGGTGGCATAGGAGGTCCATCTTGTCACACACATACACACACTGCACAAAGTGGGCTGGTATACAGCAGTATGACATACCAGCACTTCTCCAAACTGCTCAAGTGCTCTACAAAGGCTACTGCTCGTTTTCCACAGCTGGCATTATACTAAAGAATGGAGATACCAAAACGGATCTCAAAAATGGCACCAGCAGTGTTGTAATATATTATTAAAACTACTAGATTTCAAATGAACATAGCCGCTATAAGCTTGTTTACTCCAGCTGCCTCTACACTACTTTCACCCTGGAGGTCAACGTTTCTTTTGATCAAGGCGGTAGTAAGTACATGGAAGGTGTACCCTTCCCAATATCCTATTGGAGTCACAAAAACTTGCTCTGTGTTCTACATTTTTCAATGTGGGCTGAGCAAGGCAATCGTCATTGTGATAATAAATGAAATATATATCAAAAATTAAACTTTAAAAAACAAACAAACATTGTGCTTATACAGACAACAAAATGTATAACTTTTATAACAAAAAAACAGTCTCTCTTATCCAAGTCTATGTTGAAACAAATTAATATATTCTATCTAAATGTGCACATTATATAGTTCAGTTTATTTAATTTACTTTTAAAGTGCTGCAATAAGAGAATTGGAGTAGGAGCTTCCAAACCATCTCCTCCTGTGAAAGATTTTGCCATTTGAAATTGAGAAAATCATCTTTTGGTTTACAGATCTTCCTGCTGTTAATTTGTTTGGACACAGACACAGAATTGGATGAGAGACTGTTTTTTTTTAAAGTTACATATTTTGTTGTCTGTATAAGCACTTTTTTTTTGCAATATGATGTTTGATATATGATATTTCATTTGTTTTGAACCGGGAAAGCGCTAAGAAGGTGTTTTCTCTTTATTAATAGTTATTGTGAGGCTTTTTAACCTGGCCTAAAAGGGCTTATTTGATGTGCTGGTGCCACTTTGTCTAGTGTACTGTCTACCAGGAATGTAGCTCTTTACATCCTTAAAGTGTTGATGGGATGAAGAGGAAAGGTTATACTTAACCTTCGTGGCAAATGGTTGGATTTACCCCCAGAAATCTTTTGAATCATGGAATCTATCTGGTCACCAAAGAGAAAGTGACCTTCAAAGGGACTATTCTTAAACTGGGTACACACTACACAGTTTTCATCCAATAATCGGCTAAATCAGCCGACATACGACCGCTAGTTCAAAAGTCGGGTCAGTGTGTGCAGTGACACGATGGTCGAAAGTCTGCCCAAATGGACGATTGTCGCCTCATTTGGATGGTGGTACCATTTAATATTTTCGTTCCATTCTCGTTTCCGTTGTGTAGTGTATATAAACTTCCGACCGATCCACAACAGAGAGTATAAAATTACAGTCATTGCTCAGGCCAACATGGCTGTAAAAAGTCGCTAAAGGGACGTCCGCTCTTCCCTTTATCGTCCTAAACAAGGCTAGTGTGTATGCAGTCCATGGACCGAGCGATCGCATGTAAAATCAATCGGCATAAAAAGTTGGTTGAAATTTCTGTAGTGTGTACCCAGCTTTAGTGACCATTTGCTGCACATGGACCTAGCCCGAGATCTCATGTAGCTACCCTTACTGAAGCCATAAATTTGCGTGAAGGGGCACTGGTATTGCATGATGCCTCATAAAGGAATTATTTCCCGCTCTTCAAAAATTCAATTCCATCTAATATTGTCTTTTAATTTTCTCTTGAACATCCACATAAGAGTCTCTCTCCTCATAGCCTGAGTGCTCTAGACCAGTGGCTCCCAAACTGTGCGCCTGGGCTCCTTGGGGTGCCTCGGCGATCTCACAGGGGTGCTTTAGCCAGGACCAATGGCGGTGGACTACTTGGTAATAATTTTGGCTTGCCTTGAAAATTTTTTGGAGACCCTAAGGGTACCTAGAACTGAAAAAGTATGGGATCAACTGCTCTAGACACTGAATCCATTGCCACACCTGCCTTTAAGACAGTATCAGAAGAAATAAACGTTTCTTAAAACTAGTTTTCATCTTTCTATCCATAGGACCACCATTTTGTAATGAACCTAGTTGACAGACTGAATATTGCTGCATCCACTTTTGAAACCAAGCTCCATCTTAGCGCTTCTTCATCCCTTAAGAGTTGTACATTTTGTAGCCTTTGAAGGTTATACTAGTGTTTTTCCAAGTGATCTAATTCCTTATGAACAAACTCTTTTACCATCTTATGCACAAGGAATACTCTATTTTATTAACAATCCTCAAAGACAGAATTCTAAACTACTGTGGCCAAAAATATCAGCATCTGACGAAAAGAGGGACTTGCTTTCACTTTTTTTCTGTCTGTACCTCATTTCACACAAAATATGGACTACAGTACTCTTATAGCCCTGTTTGATATTCCCATCCCCAGTGTGATTGGGCGGAAGGGACACGGTCCCATTACCTGAAGGTTGTGCTTTCCCTAAGTTCTTAAAAGGTCTTATAATATTCATTTGTGTGGATTATATGTGTTACAATGTTGAGGTTCCCTGCTAAAATGTATAGTTTACTCTAGTAAAATACATGTTGGTAGCAGGGAACGGTGGAACTACATCTTAATCTGTGGAGTTTGTATGTTTTCACCGTGTTTGCGTAGGTTTCCTCCGGGTGCTCCAGTTTCCTCCCACACTCCAAAAGCATACTAGTAGGTTAATTGGTTGCTATTAAATTGCGCTTAGTCTCTACCAGTCTGTGTGTGTGTGTATGTTAGGGGATTTAGATTGTAAGCTCCAATGGGGCAGGGACTGATGTGAATTCGTTTTCTGAACAGCGCTGCGGAATTAGTGGCGCTATATACATAGATGATGATGATGTAAGGGCACCCACAAGTGGTTTGGGAGTGGGACCGAAAAAGAGGATTGGTCAGCAACCCAGTCAGAGGGCCAGTCATGTGGTATATTAAGAGACAGGCACCCAGAAGCTCCACTGGACTGCCACAGGAGGCTAAGGATTCACTGTCAATTGACTATTTGTGGTTGGGCATTCCGTGGTGGGGAAGTCACCCAAAGAATGGCAAAAAATAACTGCTATCACTGATATGTGCTCAGTAGTGGCACAGTTTTTTTCTATTCCTGCCATACAGCAGCATAAGCCCCACCACAACTGGGTGCAAATATTTTCCTGCATTCATAGGACTCTGGGGAGAGATCCAAGAACTGTGCACTGGTGTCTACTTTACCACCTAACACAGGTGAGAAGTCAGCATGGCAGGTCATTAGCTTAGGTCAGAGACTTTGGATTTCGGGGAGAAAAGTTTGCTTAGAAAACTATGGCTAAAAAGTTGGGGAGATATGTAATTAAATAAGGGGCTTGCTTTCACTTTATTCTGTCTGTACTTTTATAGCCCTGATTGATGTTCCTCTGATTCCCAGGCTTCTGGAAAGGGGACTGTGTCTTATTACTTGAGGATTGAGCTGTTCTTTTCATTTTTCTTTCTGTAAACATTGAGATGATGTGCTTTACTAAAAAGCTCTAATTTGGTCTCAGGTGTTCATAGGATTTTCACCCAGAAGGAATTTGGCTTGCCCTCCTGGTCCTCATATCATAGAACTCCCTTTCATTGATTTAGAGACTGATGGTGTGTGAGCTGAAACAGTTGTACCTTGTATCTGAAGGTCAGTTTGAATCTGTTTGACCTAGGTGCCTTCTCCACCATTCAATCAATTCTGTAATCTTCGATCAAGTTTTCTCTTGCAGCCACATCCCTGGAATTGGGATACAGTGACATGAACCTTAAACTTCCTAATATTACACATGGTGAAAACATCATGGTCTCTGGATATTGATTTGTAGTCTTGAGATTGTCCATGCTTACCTGCAAACTTCTATCTGACCTCCACAGATCATTATCTGGCTTTTTGTTTCTCCATGCTTATTGCAGTACACAGTGATATAAAACAGCTGGAGTCCTTCTCTCTATTCAAATTCATTTAAAGGAGTGATTATTTTAATTGCAGGCACCACATGTGAGTTTAGTTCCAAAGTGAAAGAAAATTAACTGCTTGAATTCCAATTAATTCTAGTGCTGGAATTATAGGTCAACCCGTGATCAAGCCCAATAGGTGAAACGTATGTTGGGATCAAGATGTCACTAGTGAGGCCACAATCCACTAAGATAGAAACCGGTACAGCAGCATGATCTATCTGCTGCCGAAACACTACATCAATTTTCAATTATAAAATAAACTAATTTCTTATTCAACTCTATCCGTGCCAAATAAGTTACCCTTAACAGTGGTACGAACATAGCGCAAAATGCACAGCTAGATACAATATACAGAAGGAACTTTAATGAAAAAAAACCAAAAACATTTTGTTACACGTGGCACTAATAGTCTTGAATTTCAAGTGAAAGGTAATAAGTCATTTTAATAAAGACAAATGAAATACTCACTATATATATTGTGACAAGATCGTTTTTGGGATGTTGTCCTCTGGGGTGGACGGTTGCACTTCAGCCAGATAAATCACACTAATCCAGTGTTTCATGTTAAATAGCCTTATTCACCAGCTTGCAAACAGAACAAAATATAAATAAAATCCTAGCTGTCTGGCTACTAACTAATACAAAGGTATTCCCTTTCTAGATTGAAGGGCCTAGTGTCTCCCCACAAACAATGGAACGCACAGATCAAAGTTGCAGTTTCTCTCAGGAGCCATCTGACCTCCTCCCTAGACAGTGAGAGAGAGTGTGATCAGAGCTGCAGATTTTTACAGGCATCACTCCTAATTAGTCAGTTGTGAACCCTGCACTGGGAAGCTTTTTCCACATACCTAAATAAACTGTCTGGTGTTTTAAAATACAAATGACAGAAATCTAAGACTTCTATACCTGCCATTCACTTCTTTCTCAGTACTTCTGTCACAATATTTATAGACTACACTAAGATCCTGTTAATTTCAGAAGGGATTATAAATTTTGAACCCTTTAAAACAATCCATATGTCAGAATATGAGCCTCTTTCTACTATTCAGATACTATAATGGTATCCAAAAGGGAGAAACACAGACTCAAGTATTCAAAAACATATATAAAAATGATTCTTCTCTGATCAATAATTATTCAGTTGCTTATTACAACTCGCCTGCAATAAATATCTTTTGTCAATATATTCTACAGTGAATTATTATTTATTATAGATGTGCATACAAGATAAGGTGCATGCAATGTCCCACCACTGATTTGAATTCCCATGCAGGATCTGCAAACTAGGTATACTGCAGACAGAATTAAATGTGATACCTGTTAAGGAATTGAACACTGTGCATGTGAAATACACAATATAATCAAACAAATGAATAAATACTCAGTTGTTTTACTGTTATCACCCTACAGCCTAATACACCTAAACACTGAATAACACACTTTTAAACAAAAACACTTAGAGGCATATTCAGTTAGCTCCAGAGATCCTGGTTACTCTGCGGAACGGCCCACAAAATGAATCTGAGGTACCACAAAAACGCAGATTTCCCATTGCTCCCCACAGGGTTGCAAAGGCAAATCGGCGTTGTTGCGGTACTGTATTACCTAATTGAAAAATATGCCTCTTAAGGGTAAATGTATCAAGCTGCGAGCTTCTGGCGGGTTTGAAAAGTGTACAAGTTGCCTATAGGAACCATCATCACCATTTATTTATATAGCGCCACTAATTCCACAGCGCTGTACAGGGAACTCATTCAGTCTCTGCCCCATTGGAGATTACAGTCTAAATTTCCTAACACACACACAGACAGAGAGAGAGACTAGGGTCAATTTTGATAGCAGCCAATTACCCTACTAGTATTTTTTTGGAGTGTGGGAGGAAACCGGAGCACCCGGAGTAAACCCACACAAACACAGGGACAACATACAAACTCCACACAGATAAGGTCGGGAATTGAACTCATGACCCCAGTGCTGTGAGGCAGAAGTGCTAACCACTTTGCTACCGACTGACTGCTTAAGAGCCATTGCATCTTATTTTCCATTGCTTAAAAGAAGGGTGGCGTGTCTTTGAACTTTCGTTCCCTGTTGAATTGCAAATTTCTTATCTCCCTGTTTGTTCTTAAAATACTGATAGCAACTTGAGCACAAGATAAGATCAGTAATAATTCAGGCCATGAGAGACTAAGAGGCAGTTTCCCAGACCAACGGTAGAGCCCTGGGAAATAAATGATAGCTAAAATCTTATTGGTTGCTACAGGCGGCATCTCCACTTTTCAAACCCGCCGGTAACTCGCAGCTTGATACACATCTAGTCCTTAGTCTCACAGCATTATGATTTGAGACAATTATACTGTGCCTCAGACATTATAACGTAACTAACTCTTTAAATGAGATTCTTCATAATAACCTGTGTCTAATTTTAAGGTCTAGTTTCATAAACCTTAACTGAATATGAACCTGCCTGTACGATAATTGTGTGATGTCTCAGCTGCCTTGGTAGACATGAAATTATAAATATACTTGCTGAACTTTTAATTTACATACTACATTATCAGAATTAATGGGATCAATTATATGGGTCAAGGTGTTTACATACTGCAAGCTGGACATGAAATCATAGATGAAAATATGTGATTACATTAATTAGAAGTGCTTGTATTTTCTAACATTCTAACCC
Organism: Mixophyes fleayi; assembly: GCF_038048845.1. Taxonomy (NCBI): domain Eukaryota; kingdom Metazoa; phylum Chordata; class Amphibia; order Anura; family Limnodynastidae; genus Mixophyes; species Mixophyes fleayi. The sequence continues at coordinate 42,560,059 of NC_134412.1, forward strand.
TACAGTAAATGACTGCATATGGACTCAACTAGCAGCTTAACATACTTAACTTTTGTGGTACTTATAATAAATTACTACACCATTTAGTGCTTCTTTAAACATTCCTGAGCTACACAGATAAGACTTGGAGAGGTAGAGTCAACAATGGCAATGGGATTAAAACAGATAACATTCTTTATCCTATTTGGTACCCAGATTAACTATTACAAATTTGTTTAACTAGTATGAAGTACTATTGTATATCTGGTTCTTTTCTTCTATTTTTCTGGCACAGTGACAGTGGGATCCACAGATTCTGGATCTACACATATAGATATGCCTTGTTTCTTCATATATATGATATATAAGCACCTGAATACATATTGGGTCTCATGTTTTAGATTTGACTTTTGTACCTGATGAATCTCCAGGCATCTAAAGAATGGCAGGCAGTTAGGAAGGGTCTTTATTTTTTGCCCTTGTCTACACATATACTGTATGTGAGTGACTAAATAGTTTGGTTGCGTGCCATTTTTCACTTCTTTTTTTTGTGTTATATAGCATAGGATACTCAATTTCTCCAAACTCACTAGATGACCAGTCCAGGCCCTCCAAAGAAACCAACTCAGAATGACAGGACCTATCATTAAGTCCATACTTGTCTGGTACAGACTTGAAATTATCTGGTGCACAAAAGACCAGTTTATAATCCACACAAAGGTTTGTCATAGGCTGCACAGACCCAATTGCTGTTGGGCTTTACTAGGTTTCTTATCTTCCTCAGGCTTTAAAAGAGTACTGAGGGGGGAGGATGTTACAAAATAACTAACCAAAATCACTTAGGGGCTTTCCTAGAATGGGTGTCATTCTGCTTTTTGGGTATGGTCTCAGGCTCCATACTGCTGGCAACATATATCCGGTCTGTTTCATATCTCGGAAGCAGCAGTAGGCAGAAGTGTTTTCCAGGAGTGCAGGGAACGCCACTATACTTATGGTTCAGAAGCACACTAAAATATATCCAGCTCTACATGAGTCCAAAAGAGCCTAAAATGAGTTTGGGTGAATGGCAAGGTCTCTTATCGTAATTAGCATCCGCTCAGCATATGATTTGTAGTGCGTTTTCACACAAATTACATTCCCTTCCAAGTACATATGACGCTATTCATCCAGTGTGCCCAGTTGCACAGGCAGCTGGGTAGATTACTCTTATGTTTTATTATTAACTTGGTGACCAGTCTGTGGCACCAGTTCGCCTTGCGGATGGTCTCACAATAAATAGCGTTCAGATCAATCGGATCTCATTTTGCTTTGGGTGCCGCCCTCGCCATCTTTCCAGCCTTCGGCTAAAACGTGTCCCATTAGAGGAAATCTGCCCTTAGCTGCACCTGTTCTCACAGTAACCAATCAGGACCCCTTGGACTACCATGAGCTGCACCCGGTTTAATGATCATGTGTGCACTGTAACTGGTCCCTGCAGCTCACTGCGGAGCAGGAAAAAAGATTGGTGTCGAGAGCACCCTAACCAGCAGCTAGCCCTTAGAGCATACGCTCCAGCTGCTCTGCCCATACTACACCTTTGCCAACAGTGCAACCACAATATCCACATAAGTATTATATATATCTATTCTTAAGGACTTGTCTGTAAGTTCAAGAAATTTAATAATGAAAATAGCAGGACATAGAAATAACTTGTGGAAACTTCTATATGCTTGTTCCATCCTATTAAACTTGATTTTGTTTAAATACATTTTTATAACGGTATCAATCATACATTAACAGTAAAGTTTCTTGCGATTGAAATGTATTTGATATTTAAATTTTCTATTTTGCATGTGAAAAATTATGACAAACATCTACCCACTTCAGGTCTCTTATAATATTACATACTTTGTGCCCAGGGGGTGAAAACCCTCTTACTGTGTCAAATTTAAAATAAAAGGATACCAGGCTTCCCATTCTGCTCCACACACCCCCTACAAAAGGCAGCATATCCCACACATCCCCAAAAAAAAAAAAAATTACAGTGCAGATAGTTCAACCATTTCATCTGTACTATCCCTCTAGGAATCACTCATATAATTATATAAAATAATAATAATAATAATAATAATAATAATAATATTATGTGCCTTGTGATAGCTGTATTCTATAAAATATTTATGAAAGTTACTGTAGTATACAAAACACAGACAGCAACTTTATGCATTGCATAATACATTAATAGATAAAACAAAATAATACAGAGACCAGACATCTACTAGTTAACAGATAACTTGGTAATGCAGATGAAGGGCTTGGGAGATAATTTCACAGGAGAGGAGCAGCCCAGGCAAAGTCCTGGAGGCAGGAGAAAAGCTAATCAATGTGGTAGTGAGGCGGCGGTCATTGCAGAGCGGTCATTGCAGAGCGGAGGGGGCAGGAAAGGAGTGATGGAAGATATATAGTTGGAGATGTAGGGGGGTGGGTTGGATGATGGCTTTGTAGGTAAGGATGAGGAATTTATATTTAATTATATAGGCCATAGGGAGCCAGTGTAGCAACTGACAGAGAGCAACAGCAGAGACAGAGCTGCGAGAGAGAAAAATAATGCAGACAGCAGTATTTAGGATAGACTGAAGACTGGTAAGGAGGAACTTGGCTAGGCCAGAGAGGAGGAGGTTACAGTAATGAAGGCGAGAGATTATAAGAGAGTGAATAAGTGTTTTGGTAGCTTCTATGGTGAGAAGGGAACAGATCTTGGATATTTTCCAGAGTTGGAACCAGCAGGTTTTGGAAAAGGACTGGATGTGAGGTTTGAAAGAGAGGGAGAAGTCAAGGATGACCCCTAGGTAGCTTACTTGAGGGACAGACGAGAGGGTAAGAGGGTAGCATTATCAACAGAAACTAATTGGGTGGGAGCCCTGGAAGAGAGCAAGACAATGATTTTAGTCTTTAAAATATTACGTTTAAGGAAACACTGTGACATCCAATATGAAATGAACAGGATACATAATGTTGATGTATCATAAATCCATGTGTGAATCTAAATGTGGAGCTTCCCTAAGAATTTTCTTCAACAGACATGTCCATGCTTAAATGGTTAAAATGTAATTAAAATAATTATACATCAAATACTTTTTGCTGAAAGTGTAACTGTTCCCGATTGTCACATTGTATGCTAATTTATTAAGGAATGTTGATCATTACTTCGGGCAAAAGTTAATTTATGTTCACACAAAGTTAATACCATAACCAATGTACATAGTGTTTGGAAAAACTGTAACATATGTCAAACAGCAACAACCGTTGGTTAATTAGAAACTGAACATGCAGTTAATGTCAACACATCAAGGTGATTGTGTCTCACACCCAAGTAGCCACAGCATTGCAGGTGTTTCTTACAAAGCATCGTAAAATGGAAACTGCAATAAACACAAGTTCTGAGCCACTGTAATGTTATTGCTAGAGTGAAGTTATAACTAATATTAATTTAGAGGAGTTAGGATTATAAAGAAGTAATGACAGAGCTTGGGATGCAGTATACGTACAGAAGCCAGACTCAGATTAAAAATTCTTTTCTGTAAGAATAGAGAAGAAATCACTGTGGTGTTAAGTGATAGGAATACATTCTGTAAATGATTGAAGAGAGAGACTGTACTGGTCAAGTAATAGAAAAGGAAAAGGCTGGTTGGGTGAGCAACAAAATTAGTTGTAGTCTCACCTTTGCTGCACTTCTAAGGTGGTCATAATAAACCTCCTCAATAGCCTGGAAATAGATAACACCTTTCAGCTTTGCTTCATGTTTGTCTGTAAGGAAAATCAGGTTGTAGAAGATATTAAAAAAATAAAAATACAATCAGAAATAGTTATTGAACAACCACTATACCACAACCCACACATTCTCCCTTATTTCATTGCCCTATCAGTGTGCTTACCACAGCCTAGGACACGAGTTACAAATTGGTTCTGAAACCAACAGATTGCACAAGCAAAATAAGTTAGCCAAAACCCCATATCTTATATTTTATAAAAATATGATAGCAAAGTTGCCATTTGATTAGCAAATATCATATTTTGTAGTTAAAATGCCTCTCATATGTCACAAGGGTGGATTTGTGAAGCCTCAAAATAGGCGAAACTTGACACTTCCTGCCCGCATGCCAGCAAATAAGCAGTGTAAACACAGAGGTCCCATCACATCAACACTAATAAAGCTATTTTCAACGTTGCCAGCATTGTTTCCAGACACTTTGTTTTGTAGCTTTTAACCAGACACACATTTCTTTATATTTAATAAATTAAAAGTTGCAAGGTTAAAATTTGTTGCCGTATATTACTTTGAAGGATTTGACTTGCCTTTACTTTGGCTTTGCACTCCACCCATTTACCTATAGGTGTTTTTAAGTTAATGGAGAACATAGGTTCATTTAATGTTGACATTGTGACTGTCGATGTTACTACTGTCGACAATCACAGTGTCCTCATTTTTACTATGTAGACAAAATGAATCTGTCAACAGGTAGACTGTCGACATTTTGGTGTCGACAGTCATATTTTCAACTCTGAAGCACTGGTAGGCTGTCCACAAATTCAAACAACGTAAAAAAGATTGATACAAATAGAAATAAACAGTCACACTTTCCCTCACTCTCATGATTAATTTAAGCCATAAATTAGGCTAGATAAGTATTTTAATTAAAGGGATGTTACTAAAGCGGTAGGAGGATGGATTTTTGTTTGACAAATTTAAACAGTACACATCTTGAGATTTTTCTACCTCTCTGCACATTTAGCTTCACTGGGTAGACCATTCAGGTGCACCAGTGGAAAACCAAGGTGTTCTGAAGAGCAATTTGTAAACAACCACCTGGTTATTTACTATAGTAACTACTCTGTTGCTAGGCTTTCTCTTCTGTATCTTCAAAAGTACCCAATCCCAGTGGCAGAATGACATCACAAGCTGGAACAATGACTCATACTAATATAAAGCACTTTTTTCACTTCAACATACTGCCGAAATAAGAAGCTTGGGAACCATAGAGGAGAGATGTCGCTGGTTTGCGTCTCTCAAGTATCTGTATCCAGCAGCAGTGTGAATGTAGAAGTAGTGTGTCCTGTCATGCACCTGTCTTCCAATTGATTCTACGGCTTTCCTATCTTCAGCAGAACTAATTGGGTGGCATATTGTAAGTAGAGAAGAAAACAGCACTACAATGGTTATTATCCAGCACTTCGTACCTTTAGACAAAAAAACCCAGAAAACTATGGATAAACAAACATTTATATTGTGCAGAGATTTAAACTTCACTGATAAAACATACTACAGATGCAGGTCAAAAGTAAAATGATGTTTGATCTATGCATATGCCTATGTACTCTAGACATTCTGGGGCTGATTAATCTTCATACACAACTTGCGTTTAAAAAAAGCAGCACATAACTTGAACACATGTTTGCCACTTGTCGGCGGGTCCAGTATTCTGCCCACTTTAAATGTACTCCAGCACCACTGGAGAGTTAATACCCGGCGCAGGAGGGGTTAATTCATTGGTGCAATGCTCTGCATGTATAAAGTAAATAAAAATGTAATTAATATATTTTAACCTCTCGCTGCTGCGTCAGGAGAGTAATACCAAGCGCCGCCGCACTGAAGGGGTCAAAATTGAACGAGTGTGTAACTTTGTGTACTACTATATTTTAAAACGTATTTAAATAAATGTGTATGTGGGTAGAAGGCTGTGGTGCCAGTCAGTGCCCGGTGCACAACATAGTGTAAATGTGCATGTTTTTAAAATGTATATTTGATAAAAAGAAATATGTGCTACCTCTCAATAGTAGTCTAGTAGCTTCCTATAGCAGTTAAACAGTAGCACACAAATATCAACTTTAAATTTCAGTGTACAAATAAGCTATCAAGTATTTGTGTGCTACATGAAAAAACAGTCAGTATTTAACTTATGTGCAAAACAGAATACTAATTTGCACCCCTTGCATTGTAACATGGTTTTGTCCAGGAGACTAAAATAAGAAGTTTCTTAAGTTAAGATCCTTAATGAATCAGGGGCTAAGTCTTTTGAGACGAAGTGTCAAATGCCTGCTCTGGCCGAAGGTCCAGCAGGGGGTTGTTACTGTGTGGTCTTTTGTCCAGAGTGTTAGAACCTGTCTGAACATTGTACACAGCACAAGATTCAGGAAATCACAGCAAGTTTAGGATATCACAGATAATTGTAAATATTGTTAGCCTTGCATGTAAATCAATGTTTGGGTAAACTAATTGCATCCTGATTCTAATAACTCAGACCTCAGAGGACAGGCTTTCCTGTGAGGCTGTGTTCAAATCTGTATAAAAAGCACTGTCTTGTATTGAAAATTGTACTTCTGGTTCCATCTGGCCTGACCACTGATACCTTCAATCAGTGTGACTGCAAATAAACATCACTTGCTTCAAAGACCTGCTTGAAAACATCTTCCATGCTGAAAATCCTGTGACCTACAGATTAGACTCAAAATCAAATCAGTTCCCGGCTGTTTCTGAGTTTTGGACCCAACATCCAGTACCACCGTTCTGCCTGCTCACTTGTACCTTCAACCAGGGTGAGCAAATAAACATCACTTGCTTCAATAACCTGCTTGGAAACTTCTCTATCCCTGTGACCTACAGATTAGACCCAACTCTAATCCGTTCCCGGCTGTTTCTGAGGTTTGAACTCAGCTTTCCGGTACCACCGCTCTGCCTGCTACCCAGCAGCTCTGGTCAGTGTGATAGGCCAGGGGGGGAATCCATTCACAGCAACCCTGATCCATAGGAAGAGGTCAGGAGTACCAGCCCAGGTACACCACTAACTGGGTAAACTTGCAGCGTCAGTTATAAAGAAGAAACCCGGTTCTGGATGCCGGTAAAGGAGTCCAGTGGTGGCAGCATATGTAAGCCCCTCCTACTGCAGTGAGAGGGCGCATCTGGGATAAAGAAAAGGAACGGTGGCAAATTAAGCCCAACCGGTTCCCAGCAACAACAGACAGGGTGGCATAGGCGTCCATCCTGTCACACATACATTCATACAGATAGGAAAGGCACATTTATACATTGATAAAACAGTTGATGTAGGCCATGCATTGTATTTGATGTAAAATATATGAAACTTTCTATACTGTTATTATATATTATATATGTGTAAAGACGGTTACTGAAAATACCTATTGTTAATAAGAAAACATTGGGCTAGATTTACTAAGCTGCAGGTTTGAAAAAATGGGGATGTTGCCTATAGCAACCAATCAGATTCTAGCTTTCATTTATTTAGTGCTTTCTACAAAATGACAGCTAGAATCTGATTGGTTGCTATAGGCAACATCCCCACTTTTTCAAAGCTGCAGCTTAGTAAATCTAGCCCATTATCTTAAATAAGACTTTGTGGAAAATATTTCTTGATATCATTTTAATTAATAAAGTTTGTGACTCTGGGGAATCAATAGTGCCAACCACAATTGGTTATATAATTTATATATATCCTTAGTCTTAAGAAAGGATTATATCTGTTATTCGCCATTAAGAAATATTACCCCTACGGTAAGAAAAAAGGATATCAAATTATACCACACCAAATACATAGTTGCCTACTTCTCCCAGAATGTGTGGGAGATTTAGAATCTCTCCCCGACTCCTGGGAGAGCAGAACAACCTCCTGTATCCTGGCCACTTCGTTAGTGAAGTAGGTGGGAGTGGGGCTTCGGAAGTTATTCACAGCGAATTGGGTCATCATGACCACTGCCCCCTGCTGCAGTAGGCTGAAAATGTTAAACTAAGGGGGAAGTGCATAATGGCGTTATTCACGTGAGCACACCCCCAGGACACGTCATCAGTCATCAAGATCTCCTCTCCCGGAGGGGCAGAAGTTGGCAAGTATGAGCAAATGCACTTTATAACACTAACTTTAATAGTCATAGTCCACAAGGGATTAGTGCATTAAAAGGCACATTTATAATGCATTATATGGCACATTTTTAGGGTCACACTTTTGATGCTCACAGTACAATTGACATTTTAACATTATTAATCAATCCTTTGTTCAAGCACATTGAGGAATGGAGTCAGGGATTGATAATGCACATGGATATGTGTATCATAAATTGATCTATGAACGGAAATTGCACAAATTGAATAAACTGCATAAACTTGCTATAGGCAATATCTCCACTTTTTCAAAGTCACAGCTTGATAAATTTACCCCTGAATGTTAATGTGCCCCACACTGGGCAGGTATGTAGGAAGAACATCTATATAAACAATAGATGTGTAAGATCTTCACACACACCTCCCTGAATAAGTCATGTTATTAGAAAAAAAAAACACGTCCCCCCCCCCACTCCCCTCGTGTGCTGCACATAGCCGGACCGGAAGCTGGCTACTCAGAACAACTTAAACACCATGGCCAGATAGGAGTTTCATTCATCACTTGGACAAGCAGGGCGCGCACAGGTTGCAGCTACAGAGAAGACTCTTTTCTTTTTACATAAGGATCTTCTGTGACCACTAGAGATATAGAGAATGGGCCCTATACTTATAATTGGTGTCTGTATAGGTGCATCTTTCTTCATTTTTCATAGCGAGATTAGTTTCAACGTGTGGTGTGTGTAGTTCAATAAAGATTATTTAGTTATTATTTTACTTTATCCATATTTTGCTCTATTATATTTATTTATTTTTACTTTTATTACACACATACACTTTGAGGAGCAATGAACCATCTGAATCAAGGATGAAGAATTAAGGATGAAGATGCATAAGAACTTTACCATCTAACTAGAAAAGGAATATTCTTTGTATTTAATTTTCCCAAACGATAAAAAAAGGACAATCAATATCGATTAATATCGCTATACCAGTTGTGACAGAATGGACCGCCTATGCCACCCTGTCTGTTGTTGCTGGGAACTGCCTGGGCTTACTTTGCCACTGTTACCCTTCGCTATCCCAAGTGCACCCTCTAACCACAGTAGGAGGGGCTTGCAAATGCTGCCACCATTGGACTCCTTTACCGGAATCCAGTACCGGCTTTCTTCTGGGTAACTGACGCTGCTAGTGTACCCCTTTGTTGGTGTACCTGGGCAGGTACCCCTGACCTCTTTCTATGGATCAGGGTTGCTGTGGATGGATCCCCTCTGGTCTATCACATTGGCCAGAACTGCTGGGTAGCGGGCAAAGCGGTGGTACCGGAAAGCTGGGTACAAACCTCAGAAACAGCCGAGAACGGATTACAGTTGGGTCTAATCTGTAGGTCACAGGGATAGAGAAGTTTCAAAGCAGGTATTTGAAGCAAGTGATGTTTATTTGCTCACCCTGGTTGAAGGTACCAGTGAGCAGGTCAGATGAAACAAGAAGAACAATTTTCAATACAAAACTGCTTTTTTATACCGTTTGGACACAGCCTCACAGGGTAAGTCAGCCCCCTGAGGTCTGAGCCATTTTTAGTATCAGGATACAATATGTTTATCCAAACATGGATTTACGTGCAAGGCAAAGGTAACAATATTTACACTTCTCTGTGAAATCCTAAAACTTGCTGTGATTTCCTGCATCTTGTTTTAGACACAGGAAATCTAAGAGCAAGTCTAATTAAACCATCCTGTGCCTTCAGGTGCTGGACCCTCACACATCAAAAGGTCTGAAAACATGGGTCCTTTCTGCAGACAGTTGCAGAATACATATTTCCTCCACTTGAGAACTCCCAAAGAAAATTACAAAACCCCAAACAAGTTGATTTTTGCATCAGCTATATGCCTCAGATATAATACAGTTTCTCTAGCAAAGTTAAAACACAAAACAAATTTCCTCCTCTGGTCTCAGAAATAAAGATATTTCCTTTATCAACATATACATAATGTCAAAATTAAGTACATTTGCAATTATATAAATAAGTGCCATGCGCTATTTACTTTAGATAAGTTTATACCATAAGTTATTTACAAGTGATCCAGTCACACCAGTGTATATGTTCTGTTATTTGTCTTACAGAATAATTTGAGTTTATTGTGCAATTCTATGATAATAATATCTAAAAGATTTTATTGTTGGTAGGTAACTCACTGATTGAATTACATCATTTTTCAGAATAGATCACAAATTATTTTAAAACTTCACATACATAACGAAGTTGTATCAGACACTGATAAAATTCTCGCTATATTGTAAATGATAATAAATCAAAGTGGTATTCAGCCACTGTACAAACCAAAGCACCTTTGATAATACTCACTAACTGATTTGGATGTTGATAGTTAAAAATATAGATAATTGAAAGCGTTACCTATCGATTAGGGATACTGGACACCCCCCTCTTTTTGCTAAGCATCTTCTAAGACACTTCTACATAACTTTAATCAGTTTGAGCGCAAGCGTACTTGAGGTTTTCCTAAGGCGGTTACACTGCTGCTCTGGTTCCTGGGGATGGACCTCCTAAGAAGCACTGCCGTGCTAAGGTGTCCCTTGATCCCTGTTGGTCCAGTGGCAGCTGCACAGTCACTCCAACCGGCAACCTAAATTCAGCGACTGTGGAAGGTCTTCTAATGGTGCCTCCTGGATTCAAGTGAATCCAATCCAGGAGGCGTAGTGCATGCTGAGGAACCCAACATGCAAAGAGCCAGGAGTGGCAGTATGAAACACCTGCCTGGTATCAGACTGCCTACTCGCTGGAGCAAAATTTGGATACAGGGGGGAGCAGGAACCCAGGAAGGTCCCTGGAAGTTATTTTAGTTGGGAGATTTAAAGATACATTTCCCGCCTTAAACATAGTGGAACCAAGGGTGGAGAAGAAGCTGAGCCCCACTCTCCAGGAATTTATTAATGAAATATTTTGAGACTTGTTGTATTCGTCAGTGGTTGACTACCTCAATGACATCTTGATCTGTCCTCAAGACTTTTCCTCGCTTCAAGAGCATGTCAAGGGAGTTCTTACCTGTCTCCAAGAGAACCACCTGTCTTGTAAGTTGGAAAAATGCCTGTTTGAGCAACCACAAGTACATTCCCTTGGATACTTAATTTCTAGTGTGGGTTTGCAGATGGATGCCAGGAGAGTGAGGGCTATTCTTGATTGGCCTTAACTCTCCGGCCTTAAAGCCACTCAACATTTCATCGGTTTCTGTAATTATTACCGACCGTTCATCAAGACCTTTATAGGTCTTTTGATCAGTCTGATACCTGCCCTCCAGATTCTAAACCTATTAGTCCACTCAAAATTCTAGCTTTGACCGAGTCCTCTCGAAGATCCCTCCTGTTTGGCATTCCTTCATGGATGTTCACCTTCACCCCAAACTTTTAGCCTGGGCTCACGACTACAAATTTGCCAGTCACAGTGACACCAAGAAAACCATTGCTCTTCTGTCCCGCATTTTTTGGTGGCCTTCCTTAAGCTCCGACGGCCACAAATTTGTAGAAGCCTGTGACGTTTGTCCCCGCATAAGACGCCCAGGTGGTCTCCTGCCAGTCTTCTTCTACCACTTCCGGTTCTAGACTCACCATGGACCAGCATTTCAATGGACTTTATTACGGACCTCCCTAATAGTCATGGTTTCAACTCCATTTGGGTAGTAGGGAACAGTTTTTTAAAATGGGCACACTTTGTTCCTCTTAAGAAGTTACCTTCTGCTACAGAACTTGCCCTTCTTTTTATCAAGAATCTTGTTCGACTTCATGGTTGCCCCTGGGAGATCATTTTTGATCGGGGTCTACAATTTATCTCCAAGCTTTGGAGATCTTTTTGTAGTCATCTTGGGATCCAGTTAAAATTCTCTTCGGGCTACCACTCCGAGACCAAAGTTCAAACGGAGCGGGTCAACCAGGATTTGAAGACCTTTCTCTATTGTTATTGCTTTAATCATAAAGCCTTCTGGAAAGATCATTTTCCTTGCGCAGAATTTTCTGATAATAACCATCAGCACGAATAAACCGGAACATGCCCTTTCTTTACCATCTTTGGCAGACACCCTATTTTACCTACTTTCTCTGACAAATCCATTATCCAGTACCCGCTGTTCAAGGAGTAGTCTATAATTTTTCTAAGATCTAGACCCAAGTACAGGATAAACTGCTACAAGCCTCGAACCGGTACAAACACTTTGCAGATCACCATGGCAGGAGCCTTCTGGTTCTTCATGTAGGGGACAAGGTGTGGCTATCCACAGTAACTTCAAACACAGAGTACCATCTATGAAGTTTGCACCACGCTATATTGGTCCCTTCAGCATTTTGCACGTTATTAATGCTGTCACTTACAAACAATGAACTTTCTAAGTTATCTTCCACCTCCTCCCTTCATCAAGTCGGTCTACGGGTGATGAGTATGAGGTAGAACGTATCTTGGATTCTCGTTCTATTCGAGGCAGAAGACATTTTCTAGTCCATTGGAAGGGTTACTACTAGGGTGCAAGAGTATAGTCTCCTCTGCTTCAACACCTTGTTTGCATCCAGAAATCTGCTCCTCTCTATTTCGTCTGAACTTCTTTTGGATTCTGTTTTGGTACCTTGCTGCTAGTTCTGGTTTCCCAATTCCTGGCTTGCCTTTGACCAATCTTCGGATCTCCCCATGTACCTCGCTGCCTGATTGGTTTAGACTCGGATTGATTGACTACGGTCTATCTACTCTGCTACTACGCTGGTGCCTAACTTGGAGAACCGCGACCTGCACACCCTTCTGCAGCGAAGCCCAAACTCCCTTGCAGGGGTCCCAGGCGAACACCGGGAGTGCGTTAGACTCCGCGCCTCCCTGCTAAGCAGTGCAAATACCGGCTAGTAGCTACCTCACAGCATGACACTGTAGCAACAAGGTTAAATGTGTTAAATCCCTCCAAGCCGATTCATGAGCTAGCTGCATGAATCAGCCTGGATTGGTTAAAGGGGCAGGAGGCTGGCTTATCTCTTGCCAGGTTATGGGGAGAATTCAATTCTCAGCTGTAATTTATTTCAACACAGGTTTCACTCATTTTGGAGCACTTTAAGTTAACCCGTTATTCAAATATATTTTTAACGCACTGTTTTGTTCGCGTAAACGGTCCCATCAAGGAAAAGTAGATGATAGGGAGGGTGGGAGGCAGAAGCGTTAAAAGCTATACAATTCTTTTTTAACATAGCTCGGTAAACTGGCCAATCGGCAGTTTTTTCTCGCACTTCTTATAGCTGTGTAAAAAATAGAAGAGATAAAAAAGAAAATACAAATCATGTAAATATGGTAAAAAACAGAAAAATGACGTTTCTTAGCAATGTCTGGCATGGTAAAGGTGCAAAAACTGTACAAAAAGCATGTTAAAAAATACCAAAGATTACTTTTTCCGTCAACCATCATTTGAAGCTAGGAATATAAAGAGATCCAAATACTAGAGACACCAGTCCATCAAGTTATAATTGAAATTGATCCAGATTAAGCAATCGCCAATCTGTTTCAATCGGGAAAAATCCCTCCAGACCCAATATTGCAGTCCTATTTTTACCCTATATCCACTACTAACATTCATTTTAATCAACGGTCATATCCCTGGATACATTCTTGAATCTGCTATCTCAACCTTCCCTGGGAGTGAATTCCATATCTTGACTGCCCTTACTGTAAAGAACCCCTCCCTTTGCTGGATGTGAAACTTCCTCTCCTCTAACCTTAGGGGGTGACCGCGTGTCCTGTGTATATTCCTTGGAGTAAAAAGTTCCCCTGAAAGTTCTCTGCATTGACCCTCAATGTATTTGTACATAGTAATAATATCTCCTCTTAGACGCCTCTATTCTAAAGTAAACATGCCTAAACTGGCTAACCTTTCCTCATAACTTAATGACTCCATACCCTTTATCAATTTTGTTGCCCAGAACTGTACTGCATATTCAAAGTGAAGTCTTACCAATGATTCATATATAGTGGCAAAATTACACTATCTTGCCTTGCATCTATGCCCCTTTTTGAAGTAGTTTTTGAGTCGTATAACTATGTCTCGAGGCAGTTGGCCTGGGCCTGGTTTTGGGCATAGCGCCCAATGTGCTCTATCCAGATTTAGTAAATCTTTTGGAAGATCAGGGATCATTTGTAGAAACATACCTTCAAGATAGTTAGGTAGGGCTTGCAGCTGAATCTATTACGGCAGATTTTTTTATTCTGATGTTGTTGCATCTATTACTGTTTTCTAAATCTTTTAATTGATCTTTGAAGATGTTGAATTCCACCCGTAGATCTCTGTATCTGTTTGTTGATGCTTGGAGATTACATTTATTTGACTTTCAACAACATCTGTACGGGACCCGAGCTCTGAGATTTCCGAGCGGAGTTCTGAGATAATTGCCTGCATTTCTGACTGTATTGTTCTTGTGACTATGGCAATCACATCATTCGGAGTGAGTGGAGACTTAGATAGCGAAGTGTCATCTGAGTCGGATCCCAGATTTGTTTGGTCGGGATGTGGTTTAGAACGGTGATTAGCCTTTTCGAGGGCTTTAAGGATGGTATGTTTAGGAGTATTGCTTTTTTTATTATTTTTGTGAGACATAAATGGTAATTGAAAAGGTTCAATAAACAAATCAATTGCTATGTAGAGATCAATATCAATTGAAATATGTTGAGTAGTACTTCAGATGGCTTCCCATTATATGTAAAGAAATTTAATACATTAAGTGCAGATGGAATTTCCCACAGCCACTGTAATTACAGTGCGAATTACATTGTTTTGTGTCCTTTAGTCGTTGGACAGAAGGCTATTGTTAGAAAATATTAGTAGTTTAAAAGTGAGAGGGTGTTAATATTGATCAGGAATCAGGATGTAATGGAGTGCGGTGAGGGCTTTCAGAAGAGATGTAATATATCAGTTCGCCACTTCACAGCAGCAAAATGTGGTGTTCAGACAGCTACCAGTAGAAGGTACAGCAAGTGTGACTGTAATAATATGCCCACTCAGATTATTTAAAATGCACTTCTTTTAAGAAAGAACGAGGGTATTAGGCAATTATAGCAGACTTCTAGGATTGTGATGATAAATTGATGTGAATTCACCAGAAATTATGTAGGTTGAGATCCTTTTAGATTAAGATCTCCTATCACGATGTGTCACTGTGATGACGGCAAGAGATGTATTTTGGCGTCAAAGTTTTAATGTCAGTCAGCAAAACAGTACACAGTTATGATGCAAATAATTGAGATATAGTTAAGTGACTGTGAGAAGCAATATGTTAAATGGCCACCAGATGGCAAACTGACCAACTTTGATCTGAACGTGATAAGGTAAGGTTCACTGAGTGACCAGCACGTAGCAGCACCCTTGTTAGAAATGCAGTGTCCTCTTCATTATTTATAGATTTTCACAGAGTCTGTGCTCAATATGTCAGATAGGCATATGACTGCTGATAAATGAAGCAGGATCGCTGCTGCAGGCTTTCCCTACCAGTTCTGGCTGGGCTCCCTGCAGGTGGCTGTGGATGGTCAGAGATGCTTTGTCGGAGATTTAAGCAGCCAGGAAAGTCACAAGGGAGTGAGAGAACGATTCCAGTGGGTCCTCTGAGGGATGACTTTTTCCGGTCCTATGGCTCTTCTCGATCACGTGACTTGGCGCGAAATTGCAGCAGCAGGCAAACTTAAGAAATATGGAAACTTTACTCTCTAAACCAGGCCTGTCCAACCTGCGGCCCTCCAGATGTTGTGAAACTACAAGTCCCAGCATGCCCTTCCAACTATCAACTGGTTGTCTACCAGCAAAGCATGTTGGGGCTTGTAGTTTCACAACACCTGGAGGGCCGCAGGTTGGACAGGCCTGCTCTAAACCATCACCACGGTCATTAATAAATATATTAAAAAGGAGTGGCCCCAGCACGGAATCTTGAGGTACTCCATTTAAAACTTTTGACCATTTAGAATGCTAATGATAAAATCAGTATATATGAACACAATCCTGTGTCATCAAAGGGTGTATTCACAAAGAGACTACTCTGTATCATAGGATTGTGATTATAACATCATCTCAGCGTGTATGCCGAATCTCATTTATATATGAGGTAGTTAACATCGGGACATCAGTCCTCGGCTAATTGGAAATCCAGCACCTGAGTACGATCATTCCGAGACCGCTTGGACATATCATCATACTTATCAGCGGACATCTGGTTTTACCGGGACGCCGGTTTATTGTGGTGAAGAGCATCATATTAACATCCATACCATCTATTAGATCTCGGAGGAGACTTACTATATTCTCATTTGGGAGCTACAACCAGTGATAATTGTATCACGCTCCAGACCAATACACTCTACAGACGGATCCAGTTCATGCACCCTTGTGCTGCAGCCGCATACGATGAATGGGTGAGATCCATCCTGCTATACACCCTTTGATGACACAGGATTGTGTTCATATATACTGATTTTATCATTAGCATTGTGTACTGGCCAGACACATCTATCATTGTTATTTGATGTACACATGTTTATTGTGATGTAATATTGGACATCCATTGTTATATTTTCTACATGTGAGTTCCGCCATTGGAATAAATCATATTTGTATATTTTAGAATAAAGTTTTATCTCTTCTTTGGACGCACCCTGTTTATTTCTGTTGTTCTATATACTTTTGGAGATTGGCAATCTCACACAGGGTTTGCTACAAGAAGATCTGTATACTCAATCATTATTAATATACTGAGGTGATATTAGGTTGTAGCACAGTAAGCCATTTTTGTTCTGTAGTCATATATGTTCTAATGTTTTGTATAAATTAGTGTATTAAACAAAAATTCAATATGTAGATAGTATTAATTATAGATGCAGTGTAATGCTAATGTATGCCAATTCAATTGATTGCAGAATACTCACAGCCAGTTGCTATGCAGTCACCAAGCCAACCAACAGCTACCAGCAAATGACAGTTTGCTAATGGCCATGTTATTTTTATAGTCAAGATGGCCACGTTAAACCCTACCCTCCACTTCTCTAAAAATTTGCATACACCAATGGTTAACGCGTCGGGCGCCGTTACCGGCTTTCAAAACGAATACCACGATTTTTACGGATGCGTTAAGCAAAAACGGCTCCATTGCATGTCCAAACCAGCGTGAATCGTTTCAATCACTGATTCAAGATCCTGCTTTAACACCTATTTGCTTGCTGTAACTCCCTGTGACCTCCAGATTAGACCACTCTAATCTGTTATTCGGCTGTTCTGAGGTTTGGGACCCAGCATCTAGCAACAATGATCTGCCCGCTACCCTGCAGCTCTGGTCCATTGTGAGAGGCCAGGGGGAACTATCGACGGCAACCCCTTTATCTGAAGGAAGAGGTTAGGGGTACTAGCCCAGGTGCCCAGTAAGGGGGTGTTTTTGCAGCAAGAGTTTACTCCATAATGTACATACAATGCACATTCATAGTTTTTCTTCCTTGCATATATATATTCTGTGGGTTTGGTTGCATATGTGTAGTCATCACTTTCAATCGGCACTTATACCTGCCCTGTAACTGGTGCAAATGATACTGCTACAAAATATGTACGTACAAGATGCCCAGAATTTGAATCGTATGCATTCGCATTGGCACGCCCTTAGTGTACACAGACTACGTTCATTTGTGTCTTCCCTCCTCAGTTTCACCCCTAAAGCCGTAGGCGGTAGTAAGTGTCATTTGTGTTCACACACAAATTGGATGCAATAGCGTTCATTGGTGTAAAGTCAGTTTCTGAGCATGACAGAGCAATTTCATGCAAGATACAGCACGCAATGAGACTTGCGTCTGTAGATGAATTGGGCCCTCTACGTATTTCATAAATTCTAGACATAAGCACATCATGGTATTATATATTAATATGTCCATTTACTCAGTGTTTCTGTAAATATGACCCTTACAAGTACCTCACTTTATCTAGATTAGGATATCTATTGTTCATACATTGACACCAACAAAAATCAATTCAGCATAAATTGTGGTATCATCATTCTCTGGTCTGTTATGCCAAAAAAGGGTTGGATATTTTTATTCCGAGAAATAACATCTATAGCTGTAACTATTAGTTTGTAATATTGGAGTGATTGATCCAAGGAATTCATGTGAATGCCATTTGTGGAGTCAGAAGAAAATCTTTCTCCTACTCTGTAGACAAATTGCCAATTGCCTCATGGTGGTTTTGTTTGGTCTTCCTCTGTATAAACACAAATAGAATATCCTTAATATTCTTTATACTCTGCTAATAATTTCTTGGAAAAGAAAGTTTTACATTCTTCAGTTTAAAAAGGTAGCTTGTGAAAATTAAGCCTTGTTTTTATCTATAATCCTATTAAATAGAACACCAATGGTAACACTATTAAAGTTATTTTAAAGTTATTTTGAAAGCAAAATTTGTTTACTAATGTTCTGTGCAAGCCTTAATTAGCCACCCCCTTAGTCCTGTGGTAGAACAATTCACACTTTTCTTGTTCTTACAACAAAATAACCTGTTCATAGTTGGAAATTAAATGAATTTTCTTCCTACAAGGGGTGACTGTGTCCTTTGTGGAGACTCAACTCTAAACTGTGCTATAGCCATGTACTCTAATGTGACATAACTATACCTGTGTGAATGGGTCTACATTATGTGTATAATTTAATTACTAAAGTTAATAGGATATGTAACTACATATATATCAATGTCAGCATATATTTGCAACTCTTCCCTTCTTCTCCATCAATTCATACAACAGTAAGATCACTATAGGGAATACCTCCTTGTAGGAAGGTCTGGGGGTCCTTGCTTGGGTAGACTGAATCAAAATTCAACTTGCTGGACAACACCATAGGAAATGATAACAATGTAATACAAATATCCTTGTACCTAAACAAACAAATTGTCCAAGCATACCTCAGGTGGGACACCTTCCCCCTTCCCATCACATATCAAAACCTCAATTATCTACAGTCAAGTTAATGAAAGAGTTTACATTTTCTGCACTGTAGACAGGGACCAACACTGTAATGGTGGCCCTGATTTAAGAATATTCTTAAATCAGGATCCTTTAGCAATTGAAAATAATCCACCATCAGGCAGATTTGTTTATAGTCAGTGGCATTACTACATGATTTTTAGTCTGTTTGCTAATATACAAAGCATAAGCAAAGATATAATCTGAAAGTAGTCCTGCATTTTGTTGCCCACTAGGCAAAGTTGTCCTTTAATATTTACAGTGTTGAAAAGCAAAGTAGACCAGCAATTCTATGGCTGGAAGGCACAGCAGCCGTTAGTCTTAATAGTTAGATGGCAATGACAGACCTCCAATCTTGATTGCATATATCGAGTGTTGGTTAACTAGGAGAATTTGTTAATGAGCCTTGTTAGGTTTATCAGAGCTGCCCTGCTGATGGGAGCTCTACTATTATACCAATGAAAAAGGTAGATACTGCACAGCTTAGACACAGATTTGGTTGTATGAGTTTGGTATAATGATGATGATTAAACATGTATTGAATAGTTCATAGTGCATGTCTACTATACATATATTATTGCATTATTATATGCATATGTCAGTTATTAACAATCTATATTTATAGAACA